>NC_143519.1:45216296-45542962 GCF_031878675.1 Megascapheus bottae
TTCTGGCTTTTTCTATGCATGTGTTACCGACGACTTGAACCCCTGTTTTCATGCATGCTAGGCAAGCTCTCTAGCATTAGGCCAAACCCTTGGCCCACTTCAATTTTTTTGAGTTGATATCCCAGTTGTTCAGTTTTCTTTCCCCATGTACTTCAAGGTGGTACTTGTGGAAGATAAGTCGGGGTTCATAAGTTAATGGCACCATCCAACTAGTTCTCACTGGTTTAGCAGAGCTTATAGTTACGTTTCTGGGAATTTCACAGACCAGGTACTAAATACAACCACTGTTGCAATATAAACTTAGAATAGAATAAAAAGTACTATGTTTTCCTCTCAACCATATAGTTATTTGTATCTATTGTATCCATAGTTGAAATACCATGTAGTGACACAGTGTATACAACAGTGCAGATGTCTCTTCTACAAATTGACTTCATTTCCTTTAGCTATATCCTCAGTGAGTAGGTGGCTGGATCATGTGATATACTATTTTAAGGGAGAGCTTTTGTACTGGTTTTCATAATGGCTGTACTAATTCACATTCACACCAACTGTGTTGCAAGGATTCTCTTTCTCCACACCCTCACAGACACTTGTCTTTTTCATATAACCATTGTAATAGGTATAAGGTGATATCTCATTGTAATTTTGTTTACATTTCTCTGATGATTCATGATTGAGCATTTTATCATACACCTGTTGGCCCTGTGTAGATCTTCTTTTGTGACATATTTATTCAGTCTTTTTTTCTTTTAAATTGACTTTTCCCTCCTACTCTACCTAAAAATCTGTTAGCTTTGGATTTAGGCCAAGGCATATAACCCATACTAGAATGTCTATCCTCTTATTAAGTCTCCTTTCTACTCCTTGCCTGAACTGGAAAGATTTACAGTTTCTCCATTTCTTTTTTTTCTTTTCTTTCTTTTCTTATTTTTTTTCTTTTTTCTTTTTCTTTTTTTTTTACAGTCTGGGGACTTGGACTTTGGGCCCGGACTCTGTCCCTGAGCTTCTTTTGCTCAAGGCTAGGGCTATACCACTTGAGTCAGTGCCACTTCCAGCATTTTCTAAGTACTTTGTTGGAGATAAGAATCTCATAGACTTTCTTCTTCTGGATGGCTTTGAATTGTGATCCTCAAATGGCAGCCTCGTGAGCAGTCAGGATTGTAGGCATGAACCACTGGTGCCTGGCTAATTTCTCTGTTTTTTTGATAGGAAATATTTATTTATTTATTTATTTATTTATTTAGTGTGCGTGCGCGCGCGCGCGCGCGCGCGTGTGTGTGTGTGTGTGTGTGTGTGTGTATGTTAGTCCTGGGTCTTACACTCAGAGGACTAGGTGCTGCTTCTAGGCCCCTTTTTCTCTAGGCCAGCACTCTACAGTACCACTTGCATCTTTTTCTGTGATTAAGTGGAGATAAGAGTCTTACTTCCCTTCCCAGGCTGGCTTTGATCCTCAGATCTCAGCTTCCTGAGTAGCTAGGGTTATAGGTGTGAGCCACTGGTACCCAGCTAGGAAATATTGGTAAGTTATATCCTTTTCCCTCCTCAGAAAGGAGTTGTCTTTGACCCTCTGTGGCCATGTTTGTGACAAGTTTAGAGAACCTGTTTTGTAGGGGAGAATCTACTTTAAAATATTTTAAGATTTTCCTCACTGTGCTTGTCATATGGGTCATCTTGGCCAACTTTTCACTCCTTAAGACTCCAGTAGCTAGTCAAGGAGTCATAAGTTCTGAGTCTGAGCATTAAGAACACTTAATACCCTAGATATACCAGCACCCAAACAGGGGCATTTTGCAATTTAAAAAGTCTTTAAAGGTGTCTTGATTTCTTTTGGGTAAAGAATGATAAAATGGATTTTTAGGAAGTTAAACTATAGTATTACACAGGAAAACTTCTTTATTAAGCAAAAAATGATATATTTTTTTCTATTTCCTTTCCGTAGGTTTTTCAGTGCCTCTGACTCTATTTGTGTGTGTGTGTGTGTGTGTGTGTGTGTGTGTGTGTGTGTGTGTGTGACTATGGTTTTGAATTTAAAATCTTCCTGCCTCTCATTATCTTTTTTTTTGTTTTTGCCAGTCCTGGGTCTTGAACTCAGGGCCTGAGAACTGTTCTTGGGCTTTCCTCAAGGCCAGCTTTCTACCACTTGAGCCACAGCAACATTTCTGGATTTTTTTCTATGTATGTGGTATCGAGGAATCGAACCCGGGTCTTCGTGCATGCTAAGCAAGTACTCTACCACTAGGCCAAACTCCTGCCCTTTCTATCTTTTTTTTGCTAGTGCTGGGACTTGATCACAGGGCCTGAGCACTGTCTTAAGGCTTTCTCAAGGCTAGTGCTCTACCACTTGAGCCATGGCACCACTTCTGTCTTCTGTTTATGTGATACCAAAGAATCAAACCTACGGTTTCATGCCTTCTAGGCAAACACTCTACCACTAGGCCAAACTCCTGACCCTGCCTCTCACTATTGATCATTAATGTCTTAAAATAATTTCATCTCCCTAGGTATATTTAAAACTTTTATTCTTTCTTGTCTCAAATAACAGTTCATTTCTTTTTAGAAATTATGGGTTGGTACCATTGGTAGATCATTGCTGAGAAGATGATTATTATTAGTACCTGCTGTATCTCCTTCAGTAATCATTCTTCTTTAAATCACTTTTTATTCTTTTTTATATTAAAAATTAACACCTATTGGTTGTATAAAGAGTTTCATTTTGAGTACAAATGACTTTAAATGGCCACCTAGCATAGGTCACACAGTTGATCAGTTATAAGTAACAACTTACTTGTGGTTTAACTAACCTCAAAACCATTAAGTAATATCCAAAACCTCTGGGGAAGATGTTTTTGTCAGGAGGGTCTTTCTGGTATTGCTCAAATCACCACCACTTAGCTGTTTTGCTTCTAAACTTGGAAATCTCTTTCCTTTCTTTGGTAGTTGTCAAAATCCTTCTGATGCTATAAGACCCGCTGAAGTTTTACCTATTCACCCTCCCTCAAAATTCCTGCTCACAGTACACTCTTGTCCTTGGATCACTTATTACACGTTGCTCACTTAAATACTCATTCATATATTTTCTTAAATTGTTACCAACATAATGTTCAATGTATCACAGAAAGCTTTCAGTCCAATAGCCATGGCTGCTGGCTGGGTGCTGGGTGATACCCTACCCGGAAGAATTGCTTCCAAAATGTGATATAGAAGAGATGAAGAAAAAGCTGGGAAAGGATGATGACATGGAATTAGATGACTTTTATTAGAAAGGCCATGTCAGATGGGATGGAAATGTTGGAAGGGGTTCGGTCTATGGCAGGAACCATCTTTGAGCTCTTACTCTTTTCGGCTTAGAAACTATACAGGCTTTCCAAGACAATCTTATGGATTAGGATCATTGCCTTCATGATCCTGATTCTTAATCTTGTCCTAGAGACTGTAAAGTTGCCAAGGTAGCAGTGGCAGACACTTCTGGAACTTAACATAAAGCTATTCCAGGGCGTCTACCATCACTTCTTGGAATGTTCTAGATTGTTCCCACCCTGATTGAACTATATTGATGGGAGAAGTACAAAATTCAATAATGTTAAACTATTGAGTATTTGGACTTAACAACACTATGGCACAAAAACCTTGTCACAACTGTCTACTAAACCATGGTACGTAGGTCATATTGCCCCACTGAGGGGGAGAAGCTGATATTGTGAGAGGGAAGGGCCAATAGCCATTAACAACTGTGGTCTATCAGAGAATGATAAGCATAGTGCAAAATTGATGGCGTTTGTTCACTGTGTATATCAGAGGGGAGGGAGGTTGGCGGAGGCTTCAGCCACAAAACAGGGTTATGGGTAGGTACTGTGGAAGGTGATGTGAGAATTCAGTTTCTTTTCAATATTTTGGCTGGTAGAACTAAGCTATGTATAAAAAATGATGCTCACTCAGTATTTGAATATTACAAATTATTCCAATAACAAAAAGAAATGTTTAGGACCCCCCCCCCACAAATCTTGGATGATCGCCTCGTATTTTTGTTCATTTCTGTTGCTGTAACAAAAACATCACAGATTTGGTAATTTACAAATAATAGAAATTTCTTTCTCATAGACCTGGAGGCTGAGGAATCTAATATCAAGGTACCTGTAGAGTTGATGAAAGGTGGGGCTTATACCTTCTTGTTTCTTTCTCTCATGATAAAAGCAACAATAGGCCAAGCTCACATTCTCAGATCCTTTTACAATGGTGTTGATCTCATCCATTAGGGGTCTGCCATATTCATAAGCTATGTCATAAAGGTTTCATTTGTGAACATTGTGACACTGAAGATTAACTTTTAATTTTGGAGGGACATAAACTTTCAAACATTCATGCCTCTTTTAAAAAATGATGATCCTAAATTCCATTGCTGTAATCAGATCTTTACTACTCGGGCTCCCAATCCAGCTTTTACTTTCTCTTTCCTAGATTAACTAGCAAGCCTTAAGCACTAGCAGCCATGAATTACAAGCAGTAGGACTGCCTTTTCTTCTTCTTCTTTGGTTTCAGTCTAGGGCTTGACCTCAGGGCTTGGGTGTTTTCCTTGAGTTTTTGTTTGTTTGTTTTTCCCAAGGTTAGTGTTCTTCTACTTGAGACTCAGCTCCACTTCTGCTTTTTTGGTTTTTGTTTTGGTGGTTAATTATAGAGAAGAGTCTTATAGACTTTTCCACTTGGCTGGCTTCCAGCCTTGACCCTCAGATCTCAACTTCCAGCCTTGATCCTCAGATCTCAACTTCCTGAGTCACTAGGATTATGGGTCTGAACCATCAGAATCTGGCATTTCCATTTAAAGGGTAATAAAAGTTGAGGTAAAAATAGGCCTCTTTAAACTCAAGGTCAAATAGTTTGTAGTTAGAAAAAAGCATTGTTTTACTAGTGTTCCACTGGGGCTTTCACTCCAATGTCTATGGTTAATCCTCCATTATATCATATTAGATTGTCAAGCTATAGATAGGACTGAAGATTGAATTTGATGACTAGGAAATTGTTGGCTTTTTCCAATGAAGGCATAGGATTGGTAGCTACATTGTGACAGGTTAAGGAATGAATGGGAGGTGAAGCATAGGAGGGTGTGAAGACCACACATTGGCTTGAATGTAAAATGAGGAAATGATTGTGGGGTGGTGGTTTGAAGAGTGTCCAAATTAAGGAAGGGTTTATTGGCTGATTATTTGAATGGAGGAGGTTGGAAATGCTGGTTTATATTAGGAAAAGGAAAGATGGAGAATGCAGTTGAGGTAACTGGCCCTGTCAATTCTGTTTGGAGAAGGAAGACCTATGAATGAAGAATGGCAGTAAAACTTGCAAGATGGAAGGATGGATGCTGGGGACGACTACCTCTTTTCTTAAGTTAGAAGCTTTGTTGTCTTAGAACATGGAACAAATTTAGAAGTGCTGCTGTTGGAGGAAATATTTAGGGCAGAGCTGAGGTGGAGCTTTTAAGTATATAATTTAGACATGGCTTTGTGATTTTCTCCAATTGTGCCAGGACATTTAGAGGGAAACAGAGAGCTTTTGTGCACTGAGCGTGGGCAGGAGGACCAGGTATGAGGACAAGAAGTAGAGATGCTGATAAAAACTGCTGAAGTGACTGAACAGGCTAGACTCTGTGTTATTGGTGACTAATGCCTCAGAATTTGTTAAATAAGGTGTAGTTCATTTTTGTGTATGTTTTGTCATGCTTAATAATCTCACATGTATGCATTACAAGGGTTCACTTTATTTCATTCCCCAATTCTCCTTGCAACCTTAGCCTAGGGAAGGCAAGTTTCTACCTTGGGCAAGGCCCATTTACCGCCCTATTCATTTCATAGTGGTGGGTGCATGTTGATGGAAGGTAAGGGGAATGAGGATTTATTTTCAGTCACCAGTGGGGCCCCCAGAGTGTTAGTCACCATCTAACAGGGAGACAGCATGTCTTTCAGTAGTGACATCCGCATTAAAGAGTGTGGCCTGCTGGATCCAGCAGCCCCAAGGGCAAACTCAGGGCCTCACTTTTTATGAAGCTTGCCGGGAGAACCCATGGTTCTTATCAGGTGCCACCTGCCATCAGCTGGTTTTGCTACACTTGGATCCAACCAATGTAATACATATATTAAAGTTCAAACTGGCACTTACATCACCATTATAATATTGCTTACAATTTCAGGCCTAGAGGATTAAAAAAAATAATTTTATCAGTAGTTGGTGGATCAAAGGGAGGGAGTTCATTCCATGGGCACTGAGCCAAAGGAACAGGCTCATGAGGGATTCTTCTGGCATTTCCTCTTGGCCACAGGTATGGCAAGAGGGAATGTCTGGAAGAACTGATACCGTGGGAGTCAAGGCATGAAGTGAGAGAGGGAGCACTTGATGAGGCTGAGGAAGAGTTCTGTGGCAGAGGTGTAAGATGAGAGCAGCTAGGAAGAGAGCAAGATTTGCAAGTCTATGTTTTAGATGCCTAAACATGAAGAGCAGAACATGACCTTGGAAATAACACCAGTCCATGAAGAATCCCATTTTCTGCTATCAAATTGAGTTTTTTTGAGCAGTATGTACATAACTTTACATTGCTGTGAGGGTTACAGCAAAGTTCGTTGGATAGGCTTGGTACTTTGTTAGAACAGATGATGGCCATAGTTATTGCTGTGATGTTGCAAGGACAGCCTACAACACACTACAGCCATTCAGAATAGAGGAAGTCCGACAGGCAGTCACCACCAGGAAGAGAGGGCCTGGTCAAGCAGTACTTTGAGTTAGCACTCAGCAGCTCTCCAGCTTTCTGAAAACCCGAGTGAGCCCTGTCTTGCCAGCGACCTTCACTTCACAGTACTGTATTTTGTCCTTTGTCCTGAGGATCGCTCTGTATGAGAAGTGTGAAGGTATGTGAGAAATTCTGAGAGCTGCCCTGTTTATTGAGCAATAAAACAGAACCCACTGTGAAGATCTATATTCTGAAGTCACAGCTGGTCTGGTAGAGCCAGCTTTAGGTTCCTTCCTTGCTCTTTCACAGTCCGCTTCTAATATAGCTCACTTCTACAGGATTGTAGTGCCAGCAGAGGCAGATTGAAAAATAAAAATTTTTACATTTAGGTAAATGTAAAAATGGAGATGTGTCTCAGTGGTAGAGCCTTTGTCTACCATGGGAGAGGGTTTGATCCCTAGCAATGGGAAGAAGAAAAAGAATTATTAGAATCATTGTACACCTTAGAACTTAAGAAATTTAATTTTGTTATTCTTACTTTCTTGTAGGAGGCCTTTAAAGTCCTGGGAGGAGAGTAGCCATTTGAGAAAGTGTGTGTGTGTGTGTGTGTGTGTGTGTGTGTGTGTTTGAGTTTGAGGGAGAGAGACAGAGACAGAGTCACAGAGAGAGACAGATAGAGAGAGACACAGAGAGGTGGTAGTGCTTCTGTCCTGTTTGGAACACAATTCCCTTAGTGTAAGAGTTCAGCAAGCAATTTGGGCTGCCACCTTAGAATGTTTCCAAGGTGGGCAGGGAGGACAGAAGGCGTCCTGTTCCTAAGCTAAGGTGTGGCCATAGTACAGTCAGCCTTCCCAACCTGCGGGTCCCATATCTGTGGACTGAAAATATTTAGGAGAAAAGTATACCTGTACTAAACAGGCACAGGCTTTTCCTGTCAGTCTTTCACAAACAATACAGTGTAACAATAGTTTGCAGAATGTAGATATGATCTAAAGTACAAAGCAGGCTGTGTATAGTTTCCATGAACATAATAAGTCACTTTATATAGGGGACTTGAGCATTCATAGATTTTGCTCTCTCTCCCTTTCCCTCCCTCCCTTCTCTCTCTCTCTCTCTCTCTCTCTCTCTCTCTCTCTCTCTCTCTCTCTCTCTCTCTCTCTCTCTCTCTCTCTCTCTCTCTCTCTCTCTCTCTCTGTGTTTGTGTCTGTGTGTCTGTGTGCATGTTTGTTTTGCTAGAACTAGTCTCCCATGAGTTTAGGAGGGTTGACACTTAGTGAAAAGACCCAGTTAGAATTGAGCTCACAGGAAGAATCTGAGTTTTCCAAACCTAAGTCATAGCTTTTTGGTCTGCTTAATGATTTAAACTAACTTTCACAAATGAGATTTTGCTATCCTTCACACAGAGCTTGAGAACCAGGGATCTGAAGATGGGGCTTGTCAGACAGAGCCTGATGCCTGCTGTGGCTTCCAGATGGAAGTATTTTTTGGATTTGAAAGGGCTGGGAGATGCTTCCATGCACTAATGTACATTTATTTTGCCAGAATTGTAACACCTGTATTGTATATGCATATCTCTATTACTCCACAATGTCTAATGGTTAGAACAACAGCCTTTGGTATGGCTTTAGATTTGGATGTCTTCACTTTATATGAGGCAAATTATACAGCCCGTTGGTGTTTCTGTTTCTTTTCATTTATAAAAGCAGGATGGCAACACCCAGCTCTTAGGGTTGTTGGAAACATAAAATGAATTCATACTTAAGAAGTGCTGAGACATTGAAAATGCTCAATAAAGCTGCTATTACCATGGCAGCTTCGAGTATTTAAGAGACAAAGCTCTTGCTAAAGTTTTTAGTTTTGCCCTAGGCAAAATGCCTTATGAGCTCGAATTCTTTTATTTCCTTCTTTTCCTTGTTTACTTACATTGGTGATGCTGGTGCTTGAATCCAGGGCTTCCTGCATAAGAACTTACCTAGTGTGCTAGGTGTCTTATCATATCACGTCTTCCATTCCCCCAAATCTCTGTTATTGAGCTATACCTCCAAGCCCTTAAATTCTTTAGATGCAATCTCCTCACCTTTTCCACATCAGCTTCTCTTCCTACCTTCCAGCCCAAGGTAGAGATATGCTTCCTTTTCCCAGTGGTTCACAGGAAAGGCTAACTGCCTTGAAAAGTTGCAGATTTCCCTGGGATGTATGCTTCAAGTCAGGGACTTGGAGCCTAGACCATGAATTTGATCCTTCGTGGAAGAGTGAGGGAATGTTCTCAGAGTCATAAGGTAACACCCAAAATGCAACTACCCTTTACCTTCTACCAAACAGAGATTCTTTGGTTTACAAACTACTCAGGCATTTGGATGTCTTATATCTCGTTTGTGTAAACTGCTTCAGGTATTTAATTACTGTCTTCTGTGAATCTAGCAGAAATCCAATTCAGGAGTTTCACTTGTGGAGCAAGGTAATGGGGGATTCGTAAGGATACATTTGGGAGCATGGATTTTTTTGGGGGTGGGGGTTGTGTTCCTAGTGTCAGCTTCCATAAAATACTGAATACATGGCCTAAGAGAAGTGGGCCTTATGTGTCTGAGAAGTAAAGACACAGAAAAGGGAGATGGTGCAGAGGATGTGCTGAAGTGGCTTTATGAATAGGCCTAACTTTTACAAGTTTTTCTGCCTACTGGTAGACATTTCTTTCTGTGGGCCATAAGTGAATATTCAATTCTATGATTTGATTTCTGTGGCTTAGCATTTTATATCTCAAAAGAAACTATTATTTTGGAAAGTGAACCTTACTGTTATTTTGTTGTTCACATCTTTGTTCTTTCAGGTATTCATGGAATCTAGAGAGGGTTCTTAGTTTGCTAAACTTGCTACAGTGTGCCAAACTGGGATATTTAGAACAATAGGAACATATTATCTCAGTTATGGCTACTAAAATTCTGAGATCAGAGTAATGGGAGACTTGTTTCCTCTAAGGCTGTGAGGAGAAAGATGTGATCTAGCTCTCTTGTCTTAGCTTGTAGATGGTGCATTTTTTCTTGTCTTGTTCCATCATCTTTTTTATTTTTTTAGGGGTGAGGGTCATGGGGCTTTAATTCTGGGTCTGGGCACTGTCCCAAAACTCTTCAGCTCAAGGCTACTATTCTTCCCTTGAACCACAGTCCCATTTTCTAGTGATTAATTGGAGATAAGTCTCACAGCTTTGTATTGTCTCAGCTGGCTTTGAACCATGATCCTCAGATCTCAGCCAGTCCTGGGGCTTGACCTAAGGGCTTGAACATTGTCCTTGGGCTTTTTCCTCAAGGCTAGTACTGTGCTACTTGAGTCACAGCACTACATCTGTTTTTTTTTTATGTATGTGGTATCAAGGAATCCAACCCGGGTCTTTGTGCATGCTAGGTAAACACTCTATCACTAGGCCAGACTCCCAGCCTCTCACTTAGACTTTTGACCTAATGATTCCTGGACCTAGTCACACATATCATTGCATTTTTGAAAGAAAGGTATTAAGTAGGTTACAATGGAAAAAAGCCCCTTTCAGTTTATCCACGAATTTCTGATTGTCTGGGGGATATGGACTGCTCTCAAGCAGAAAGTATCTTACTTAAGTAAATGTGGGCCTGCTCATCAGACTATATTTGAAGCAAATGTGTGATGCTTTTAAGAAACTCAAAGGCCCTAGAAAAGCCGGCTAAGATTTAAGGAGTGATGGCTTCAGAAAAGAATATGCAAGACCCTTTGGGACACTTACCTAATTTAATATACGGCTTTTTAATTTTTCTTGTTGTTATTTTGTTTTGTGAGATAGTCTCATTAGTTCAGGCAGGACTCAAACTCTCTGTGCAGTACCGTCTGCCCTCAAACTGGTGATCCATTTGCCTCAATCTCCTGAATGCTGGGATTACAGGGGGTACTTTCTGATTTTGTCTTTGCAATAAGTATTCTTTAAATAATAAAACTAACAAGAAATATAATTGCCTTTGGAGTTTCTGGGTAATTGCTTGTCATGTGGAAAATTTATTTTTCTACCTCTACAGTTCGTGAACAATTGGCTCCCCTTAGACTCTGATGTAGTAAAACTGCACATTTATGATTAAGAGGCTTGCCTCTAATAAAATTTAAAGATGACCTTCTGCTACCCAAATGGTTTAAAAGCCATTCTACCTGGTTACC
The DNA here is from genome assembly GCF_031878675.1 of Megascapheus bottae. Taxonomy (NCBI): domain Eukaryota; kingdom Metazoa; phylum Chordata; class Mammalia; order Rodentia; family Geomyidae; genus Megascapheus; species Megascapheus bottae. The sequence continues at coordinate 45,227,182 of NC_143519.1, forward strand.
TCTGTTCTTCCCTAGGCTGCTGACCTTGACCAGTCATTTGGGTCTGAGCCCATCTGGAAGAGTCCAGAGTGTTCTACCTAATTTTCTAAAAAAGATCAATACCTCGCCATCTGCTGGGGAGCCCATGAAAGCATATGGAGCAGCTCAGAGCACTGGCATTCCAGGCTGCTTTAAACTGTCTGCACTTCATCACCTTCATCAAAGCTTTGCTGAGAAAAGTTGTATTTATGAGGGGACCGTTTAGAATTCATCTTTTCCTCTAGATGCTAAGAGTTCTATGTTTGAACCAAGCCAAACGGACAGAAATTTCCATTCCTGGAATATACGTCAAGCTGCTCCTGAAATTGTCTTCATTGGTTGCAATTATCCAAGAAAAACAGGAAGTTTATGAAGAGGCTGAAATGGTGGTGAACTCTCAGGTCTCCGGCAGGATCACAGAAAGGCTGAAAGCTAGAGGAAGGCTCATCTTCAACGCTGGTGTCTCTCTTCCCTTAGTGTTTCTTTTGTTTTTGCATTAAAAAAAGTTTTTAACTTTTTGCTGTTAACAATGTTTCTTTCTTTCTTTTTTTTTTTTTTCCGTTTTGGTGCTTAGCACTAGCATTGAGTTTCTTTTGTTCAACTGTTCAAGGGTAGTACTCTATTACTAGCTCCACTCTTGGCCTTTTTATTTTTTTATTTTTATTTTTTCCAGTCCTGGGCTTGAGCTCAGGGCCCGAGCACTGTCCTTAGACTTTTTCTTAAGGCTAGAGCTCTAACACTTGAGCCTCAGCACCACTTCCAGCTTTTTTCTATGTAATTGGTATTGAGGAATCCAACCCGGGTCTTCATGCATGCTTGGTAAGCACTCTACCAGTAGGCCAAACTCCAGGCCCAAAGGCCTTTTTATTTTTTTAGACTTTTCTGTCTGGGCTTCAAATATTGTTTGTCAGATCTCAGCCTCCTAAGTAGCTGGGATTACAGGGGAAAGCTACCTGTGTCTGGCTTAGAGTTTAACAATTTTGTTAACCCCGTGATGGTTTTAATAAATTTGGTTAACAGGGCATATCAAGAGTTTACTAAAATTTCTGTTAAAAAAGGCAATGTCAAGTGATCCCTAAAAATAATTTTCATAGAGATCTTCCTATTCTTCCTTTTGCTTGCAGGTTCAACGGCAGTTTGTTACATTTACCATTTTTTTTGGGGGGGGGTAGTTCTGGTGCCTGAATTCAGGGGCCTGAGCACTGTCTTTGAGCTTTCTCAAGGTTAGTGCTCTATCACTAGGGCCACAGCACCACTTGAAGCTTTTTCTGTGTAAGTAGTGCCAAGGAATCAAAGCCAGGGCTTCATGCATGCTAGGCAAACACTCTACTGCTAGGTTAGACTCCTGGTCCCTACATTCTACCATTTTTTTTTTTTTTGCCAGTCCTGGGAACTGAACTCAAGGCCTGAGCACTGTGCTTGGGCTTTCCTCAGGGTTGGTGCTCTTCCACTTGAGCCACAGCACCAATTCTGGCTTTTCTATACATGTGATACCAAAGACTCCAACCTTGGTCTTCCTGTGTGCTAGGCAAGCACTCTACCATTAGGCCAAACTCCTGGCCCAATTCTACCAATTAAAAAAAATATTTTTCTCATTGATAGGGAATAGACTATGAGAAAAAAAATCTTAAGTTTTTCTGTTATGAGCACTAAACTTCTGAGATGCTGAAATGTGATTTTAAAAAACTGATTCTGGGGAACCTACGGTACATAAGATTACATATTCTTACCTTACCCAAGGCAGAAGCAGTAACTTTTTTTTTTTAATAGTGAAATTGTTATAATCAATTTAACCTAAACAAAAACAAAGCAAATCTTCTAATGGGAATTCTTAATGAGGCATTCTGAGAATACTCAGAATTCTTTTATTTTTTATTTTTTATTTTTTTTATTGTAATTAGTAAAAGGGTTACATGATATTTGCCAGATAGAAGGTGCATTCATTCACATATATTGATACCCTTTCACATGTCTTGGTACCCATTTCCCTCCCCCCCCACACCCCCCACCCGTCTTGGTTTTCCCCCCTTCCCTATCAAATTTTAAATATCCAAATACAAATAAATTCAATATATCAGATAACAAAGTGAGATACTATACCAATATGAGATAGAAGCAGTAACTCTTTTTTTTTTTTTTTTGATAGCAGTAGCTTTTTGCTTTTACTTAAGAATGTCCTCAAGCAAGTCTTTTCCATGACATGTTCACCTTTGTGGAATAAAAGTGAAATGCCTTTAGAAGAAGAATCTAAGCAGTTAAACAGCACACACATTTGTAGGCATCTGACCAAAGATTTTTTAGCTTGCTAAAAGCCCAGACACATGGCTTGACAGGCTGTCTCCGGGGACAGAGGTGCATCCTACAGAAGGGCCAGTAAGGAGAAGGGCAGGACGGCACTTTCAACCCCAGGCAAGGAATTGTCCACCCTTTGTTCCTGACCCTTAAGTATCTCTTTCTTTTCTCTCTTCCTTTTGTCTGACTGCTTGATCTTCAATACTTTCTCTTTCCCATGTTCCTCTGTGGTAAGCTGGCAGATGTGAACTTTGGGGGCCCTGATGCCAGAGATTCTGCTCGTAGCTCTTAGAGTGGTTCCAGGCACTGCAGTCTAAGGATATTCCCTTCCCACAGTCTCTGGAGAGAGTAAGAATAGTTTCTCCACCCTCACCGGCCGCTCACACATCAGGGCTGTGAGTCAGCCTTTATCCAAGGCCTCTCAGCCTGGGGAGAGACCCTGGGAGAGGATGTGGGGGAGGCACTTTCCTTTCCCAGACTGCAGGGCAGACATCCTCAGGGACTGGGGGTGGTGAGTGGGAAGTGGTACCATGCCTGGCAGAGCGTGGGCTGGAGTATAATTGTCTTATAGATCCATGTGCATGTCCATACCACTGAAATTTGTGGTGACCGGAGTCACAATTTTAAAATGTGTTCTTGTACAGTCATAGGCTTTACAATTTTTTTTTTTGACAATGGATTTTTTTTTAGGTTTCAAAAACCTGAAAAAAATAATTCCTAATAAGTATAGGAAGGAAAAAGTACAAACTGTACAACATCATGTCTATAACGTATAGGGTTATGTTTTTTCAATATATGTCCAGTTAAAAATCCTTTAAGTGGATTTAAAAGAATCTCTTAATTTTCAGTTTTATTCTTATAAAAAGCCTTACACATAGTAGGTATTCAGATTATATGATCATAGCTACTGTAAAAAATTTAGACATTGTGAAACACTCCTGTTTAAAGTATTGAAAATTCAAACTATTTTAAGCCAAGAGCCAGCCATATGTATTTTTTAGTTAAAAGAAGCCTTTTTACTAATTGGGAATTTGGCTGTTTTATAAAACTACATAATGTTAGATATGGTGAAATACTTCTCTAAGTTTGGGCTTGACACATTTTAAATATATTTAAAAAACTCCACCTCTTTAGTTTATTTGTTTATAGAGCTTGCTTGCCTTAGAAAATATTGAGTTCAGTAGTTACTTGAAACTAAATCCTGAAATTTTACATTGTATAGAAGGAAAATTTCAGCTAAGATTATATGATGTAAGAATAGATTTATAGATCAATGGATTAGAATTGAGCCCAGAAAATAATTAGTATAAACTAATTAATTTTTTCTGAATTAATAGGGATTGAATGTGTTCAATTGATTTTGAAGGTGCCCAATAAAATTCATTAGAGAACCATTTTTAAACAAATTCAGAGACAAATGTAAAAGAGATAGATGTCTAACTTGTACTATATACAAAAAAGCAAATTATCAAAAGCATAAATGAGAGAGCAAAACAGAAACTTTTGGAAAAAGAGAGATGAAAATCTGTGACCTTGAATTCAGGTCACATTAAATGGTTTCTTAGATACAACAAAGTGCAAACAAAGGAACACAAATAAGTTGAATAAAAATAAAAAAACTAGCTGGGCTCTGGTGCCTCATGCCTGTAATCCTAGCTACTCGGGAATCTGACATCTGGTATCAGATAGAACCTATCTGAGATGGATTTGAAGCCAGCCTGGGAAGAAAAGTCCACTCTAAACAAACTAGAAGTGGTGCTGTGGTTTAAGTGGTAGAGCACTAGCCTTGATTACAAAGAGGCACAGGGACAGCGCCCAGGCCCCGCATTCACGCAGACCTCACAACCGACAAAAAAAAAAAAAAAAAAAAAAGGAAGGAAAGAAAGAAAGATTAAAACCTTTTCTAGTTTAACTGGGTACCCCTCTCCCCTCTCCCCACACAACACACACATACACAAACACAAATATATACACACATGCACACTGCACAAAGTATTTATTTGTTAAAAATCAAACCAGCCCATTTCCTCTTACCTCTTGCCTCTCTTACCTATTTAGTGATTGGTTTATTAGTTTTGGGAGGGATTAATTTCTTCAGCTTGTGTAGTTTGGATATTAAAACTTTGTCATATATATTGCTGGGAAAGGTCTTCACCCAGTCTCTTGGCTGTCTTTCTAGTTTAGTAACTATGTTCTTTGCTGGGCAGAAACTTTATTTTGATATAATCCCATTTTTCAAGGCTCTTTCCTATCTAATGTGCCCCTGGGACTCTTCAAAAAGTTTCTATTTATGCATATGTTCGGTTTCTCCTACTCCCTTTTGCAGTAATTTCAACCTTTCAGGTCTGATATTGAAATCTGGGATCTACTTTCAGTTAATTTTCATGCATGGTGACAGAGATCTACTTTCAGTTTTCTGCATATGGATGCCCAATTTTCCAACACGAGTGACTGAAGAAGCTGTCTTTTTTTCCACCATATGACTTTGTCTCCCTTATTAAATATCAGATAATTTTAAGTAAATAGTTTTATTTCTGACAAAAAAACATGAGTAAATGCTCAACATCCCTGGCCATAAAGGAAATGCAAATCAGAACTTGAGTTTCCACCTCATCCAGTTACATTCGTCAACGTCATGAATTGAACTACAACAAATAGGGCTGAGATGTGAGGGAAAAGGAACTCAACACTATTGGTGGGGATGTAAACTAGTACAAGTACTCTGGACAGTGCACTGGAGGTTCCTCAAGAAAACCAAACATAGACCGTCCTGATGACTCAGCCATATCACGCGTGGGCATCTACCCAGAATACCACAAGCCAGGATACCGTAAAGACACTTGCACATCCATGTTCATTGCTGCACTATTCACAATAGCCAAGTTGTAGGAACAGCCCGGATGCTCTACAATAGATTAATGGATCAAAAAAATGCCATATTTATACATAATAGAATTTTACCCAGCCATTAGAACAATATTATGTCATTTTCAGGGAAATGGATGGACCTTGACCAAAACATGTTAAGTGAGGTAAGCCACGCTCAGAGAGACAAACAGTACCTGTTTTATCTCATATACTAGGACAAGATAAATTATACAGGACTCTAAGCATCCACACTCAGTGAGACCAAAGGAGAATACGCTTAGGAGAGAAACCCAAAGGTGCAATGCCTATGTGCCTTTGAGCAAACAAAATAATATTGAAATGAACTCCAGGAAATGGAAACAGAGGTTTTTTTTCTTTTTGTCTTGTTTGTTCATTTATCTGTCTTGGGGGGTGTTATGTGGAGGGACATAAAAATGGAGGGACAAAGAATGAACAAATGCAGCAGTGATACTTCAGTACACACTATGTGGAAAATCAACTATAGGACTTGTGGACTGGACAGGAAGAACAAAACTGGGAGAGAGTGGAAGGAATGGGCTACATTGTCCAAAAAGAAATGGACTTATTACCTGCACATACTTTTATAATAACAATAAAAGATTAAAAAAATCAAAACAACTAATCAATCAACAAACCATTAAAATCAAGATCCAAATCTGAAAAGACTCCACATATAATAAAGAGATACCTGGTATTTTCGGAAGCACAACTACCTCTTCAACATAAACCCTGAAGTAGTTTTTTTTTTTTTTTGCCAGTCCTGGGGCTTGTACTCAGGGCCTGAGCCCTGTTCTTGGGCTTTCTCAAGGCTAGCGTTCTGCCACTTGAGCCACAGCACCACTTCTGGCTTTTTCTCTATATATGTAATACTGAGGAATTGAACACAGGTCTTCGTGCATGCTAGGCAAGCACTCTACCACTAGGCCAAACTTCCGTTCCCCTGAAGTTTTTTTTCATATATTTTTTATTGTAATTATTAGAAGGGTTATATTATATTCACCAGATAGAAGGTGCATTACTTCACAAACATTGATACCCTTTCTCATGTCTTGGTCCCCATTTCCCTCCCCCCATCCCCGCCCCTTATCTTGTTTTTTCCCCCTTCTCTACTGAAGTATCTTTTTAAGTTACTTATTCTTGATCAAATTGTAGATAATATGAAATGTGTCACAAAAGACTTATGGCTTTGTTTTCCACTTGCTGATGGTTGGAGAGTTGTCTGATTAGACTAAAGAGAGCATCAATTTGAAAGGAACTCTCTGAGGCTGGCTTGGCTCAGTTGCCAGTGCTCAGGGGGATGGTTTCAGGACATGTCCCACCCAGCTCAGTGACAACACAGGCCATGCACTGGGTCAGCTGTCCCCATAGATGGAGTCACAACCACAATGCACACAGCTGCTGTCTGTCTGCATTACAAAAATGTCTCAGCAGAAGCACTTTGGCTGTATGAAATAAACCAGTCATTGGACTGTATTTTACAAGTTCATTTTCTAACAGGCACGCTTTTATGGCATCTGGAGCATTTTGCTGAGTGACTTGGTAGTGTACTATTGACCAGATAGCACATTGCTGGATTTCGCTTATAAGAGCAAAACAGCAAGTGGTAAGTTCAACGGCAGGTCAATGGATACTTGTACTATGGTTCAGCGCTGGTCTACATTATCCCGTGGGACCAATCCTGCAACGTGTATTCAAAAGAGATGGCCTTAGGTGTTTGCCTTTATGAATGTTAGCCACATTCTCACCCAGAATGTGCTATTACCACATTGTGAACATTATTCTTAGTATCAGAAGAAAATATGGGGGAGGGGAGAAGGGAGTGTCATGAACTGACATGTAAAAAAGGGTAGAATTGCCATGGGAGATTATTTTCTGAGCGTTTATGAGCTGTGGGAGGTTGGTTCAGCTTATAAAACAGAGGTGGCAAGAGACATTAACTCATGTTTCTTGATTCTGTATACACAGCACACTTCTAGGTTTTTCATGATGTCATCATTTGATATCACACAATGTTTGATGATTGTTTTCTGAAAGAGTCAAGAGTTCACACATTATTTTGCCAAGATTAAACACTTGTGGATCTTTTAAAAACTGTGATTATATTTACTATTTACAATTCTGTCCATTTTGTCTAAATAATTAGTTAATGAGATAGTTAACTAATTTTTTTGGGGGGGTACGGCACCTGCGGCTTGAACTCAAGATGTGGGTGCTGTCCCTGAGATTTGTTGTCCAAGGCTAGTGCTCTACCATTTGAGCCACTGCTCCACTTTTGGCGTGTGTGTGTGTGTGTGTGTGTGTGTGTGTGATTAATAGGAGATAAGAATCTTATAGACTTTCCTGCTCAAGCTAGCTTTAAACTGCAAGCCAAAGATCTCAGCCTCCTGAGTAGTTGTGATTATAGATGTGAGCCAACTGGCACTTGGCTAATTTTACTTTCAATAATGATTAAAATTTGTAGTAACCAAGCTTAGTGATACATGCCTATAATCTAGTGCATGGGAGGCAGAGACAGAAAGAGACAAACAAATTTGAGCTATGGAGTGAAATCCTGTCTCAAACATCTGAAAAAGAAAAAAAGGCATGCGTGGCCTGGTGCAGTGGCTCACACCTGTAATCCTAACTACTCAGGAGGCTGAGATCTGAGGCTCGTGGTTTAAAGCCAGCTCAGGCAGGAAAGTCTGTGAGAATCTTATATCCAATTAAGCACTAAAAAACTAATGGGGCTGTGTCTCAAGGAGTAGGGTGGTAGCATTGAGCTGAAAAGCTCAGGAACAGAACCCAGACCCAGAGGTCAAGCCCCATGACCCCCACAAAAAAGGCATGTGTGTGGTGGGGGCAGGTATGCAAGATTCTCTCTGAAAAAGAAACTAAATTCAAATTGGTGGTGTGTCTCTAGTGGTAGAACAATTCCAAGGCCCTGAGTTTAATTTCCAGTACCACAACAAAGAAAAATCAATCATTGTATTATGTACTTGAAATCTTAATTTTACATTGTGGCTAACAGTGAGTTTGCCTTCAATGAGAACAAAACGTTCCCTATTTTATCTCTCTCTGTCTGTCTGTCTTTCTCTGTCTCTGTCTCTGTGTCTCTGTCTTTCTTTCTCTCTCTCTCTCTCTCTCTCTCTCTCTCTCTCTCTCTCTCTCTCTCTCTCTCTCTCTCTCTCTCTCCTCTCTCTCTCTCTCTCTCTCTCTCTCTCTCTCTCTCTCTCTCTCTCTCCTCTCTCTCTCTCTCTCTCTCTCTCTCTCTCTCTCTCTCTCTCTCTCTCTCTCTCTCTCCTCTCTCTCTCTCTCTCTCTCTCTCTCTCTCTCTCTCTCTCTCTCTCTCTCTCTCTCTCTCTCTCACCATTCCTAGGGCTTGAACTCAGGGCCTGGGCACTATCTTGGAGCTTTCTCAAGGTTAGTGCTCTACCACTTGAGTCACAGCACCACTTCCAGCTTTTTTTCTGTGTATGTGGTACTGCATGCTAGGCAAGCACTCTACCACTAGGCCAAACTCTGGGCCCCCTATTCTCTTTAATAATAATGTTTTTCTTTTTCAATGACATGATCCTATAGTATGTATCCCACACCTTCCTATTAGACCTGTGTGATGTCTCCAGCCTCAACCTTCTGGTTGTCAGGACCTTTGTGCAAAGATATCATGGGCCCCTTAGACTCAGAATATGAAAAATGGAAAATGGAAGCCTAGGCCTGATAGCTAAGATGGTCACACAGAAATAGCCTATAGCCAAGGCAGTTCTTTGTTGTTGTTGTTGTTTGTTTGTTTTTTTTGGTCAAATGCAAGTATTAAGTATTATAGAATCTACTTGTAAAGAAAAAGAATGAAACTCATTGAGAAATATGATGAGAGAGAGAGAGAGAGAGAGAGAGAGAGAGAGAGAGAGAGAGAGAGAGAGAGAGAGAGAGATGGGGGAGGGGAGAGAAACTACCTGGGATTCTGAGAGGGTGTCAACCAGGTCTAGCCTATTCATCTGTAACATAAATCTAATTTTCCTTAGAGTCACCAGAACGAGGCTCAGTCTTCACAGCCAATGACATCTGCCTGTGTGGCTGGCAAATGGTCGAACCTGGAGGGAGATCTAAATCTAGCAGACCATCATGTTTAGCCATGCTATTTGATTTTTTTTTTTTAAATTATGGGATTGTTTTATTCTTGTGCTTTCCTTCTTCAGTCCTGTTACTGTGGGCAACTGAGGTGAATTCCATTTCTTCAAGGCTAATCTGTGGGATAGGAAGTTGGATCCCATCTTGAGGTAAGATGCCCTTACAATAAAATGCTCCTGAAACAAAATAACAACCATGAGAACTACTACTGTGTCCTCTGCGGTTAGATTGAGAAAAGGGGGGAGGCTGTGAAATGAAGTGGAGGACAAGCCCGTGTGTCTGATGACTAAGATGGAACCCATGTAGGAGTTGAGTCAGTAATAACATGCCTCTTGCTGAAGCTCAAGTTGCCTGCAAACCCCCACGCTTTTTAGCAAATATTATTTGAATGTCAGAGTGCACAGTACTGTTCTCTAGGGTTGGGCTAAATTTGACTCTGTGGGAGAATAAACCTACGATTCCAAATGTGGTGATCCCAACAGAGTGTGTGATGCAAGACCAATTTTCCACTTGCTCCCGGTGGGTGTTTTTTTTTTTTTTCCTTTCCTTTCAAATCTCACACAGAAATGAGAGCTGCCAGACAGGGTGTTGACTTGCCCCAAACATAAGGTAGTAATTTGGGTTTTATTTTAAATACGTATTAGAATCTGCCTTAGAAAAGAGCCTGGGAGAGTGGCAGAAGACAAGCTAAACAAACTTTGGGTGAAGGTAGGGATGAAAGGGATGAGGCCTCACGAACTCCTATCCAAGTTTACAAAGAGTTACATTACAGTAATTGAAAGACAACAGGAAGTCTGTGTCTTAATATGACCCAGAGGAGATTCTAGGTGCTGTGATTTTGAACTAGCAGTTTTTCTAACATGCAGACAATAGAGTATGATGTGATGAGTGCAGTGTTTAAATACCAACCCAGTTTTGGTAGTGACTGGATCAAGGGTGGCCTGGGAAAAGGGACACTCAAGAAGCAGCTTGGAAGAAATAAATCAGGAAGACTGCTCCCATCTTGTCTTAGCAGACACAGTGGAACTTGGTTTTCTTTATGTACAGCTCATTGATTGACTGAAGAGTTCTCCTGAAATGGCTGGAGTTGAAAGCATGTGATGCTGGGTCAGTCTTCTGCTTTGAAGAAGATGTTTAGGATATTCATTGGACAAATATTTATAGGTGCCTCCTACATACCAGATACCATGTGACTGGCTAAGACTACAGGATTCAATAAACAGTCCCTGTTCTCATAGATCTCATTTTCTAATGGAGAAAAATCTGAAATCCTGACTATTAGTGTGGTGTATTACTAGTCTGTTACTTTTATTTCCCCTCTAACAAAATACTTGAGGCAGGCTACATTTATGAAGACCATAGGTTTATTTAGTTAACAGTTCTGGAGAAACAAAGTTCAAGTGCTTTCTTATCGGCAGAGTTCAGAGGTAGCACATGGCATCATGCAGCAAGAGAGAGGAAACAAACTTTTCTATCTGAGCTGGCCTAACGCAGTTATCATGGGTCTTGTCTTGGTCCCTCTTATCTAAATCACCAGTATTTAATCATAGAGCCTTTACTCTAATGATATTATCTAAACCTTTCCTAAGGCCCCACTTCCAAATATTTAATTCAACTCATTTGAATTATTTCTCCCGTATTAATGCCAGGAACACATGATTTTTGTATATTAAACTTATGCATGTGTTTGAGAGACAAACTGCAGTTCAAACCAAAGCATAACATGAGTTGTTTAATTGTGAGAAGATTAAGCTTTCTCTGATGTTCTTTTCCGTATCTGTAGAATGGGATGAAAATTATATTTATGTTAATTGGGCACCATGGCATATGTCTGTCATTCCAATTCCTCAGGAGGCAAAAATAGGAAGCACACTATCTAGACAAGGCATAAAACATAAGATCTTATTTGAAAAACAATGAAAGCAAAAAGGACTGGAAGTATGGCTCAAGTGGTAGGCTATCTGTTTAGTCAGTGCAAGATCCTGAGTTTAAATCCTAGGACTATTATACATACACAAAGTATATATAAATATACATATACGATATATATGTACACAGAATAAACATGTGATTAGAATGTATGTATAATATGTATATATATAAACATCTATCTATCTCTATATATAGTTTTTAATGGTTATGAGGATGAAATGGACACGCAAAGAGGTTGTAATAGTAAATGCTAAAATTTAGGGCTAAATGCTAATTGGTACCTTTCAAAGTAAGTGAATGAACTTCAGTTGTTCCAGTATAGGGAAGGCAATGAAAGCATTCATGCCTTTGGAAGACTGGAGCAAGTGCTTAATTTAAAAAGGCCTAGGCTGGGCACCAGAGGCTCATGTCTGTGGCTCTGTGCTTGTAATCATAGCTGTTCAGGAGGCTGAGGTCTGAAGATATTGGCTCAAATCCAGCCAGGTGGGAAAGTCTGTGAGACTATTTTTTGTCAGTCGTGGGGCTTGAACTCTGGGCCTGGGCACTGTCCCTGAGCTCTTTAGCTCAAGGCTACTGCTCTACTACTTTGAGCCACTGCACCACTGCTGGTTTTCTGGTGGTTCATTGTAAATAAGAGTCTCACTGACTTGTGTGCCTGGGCCTGGCTTTGAATTGTGATCCTCAGATCTTAGCTTCCCGAGTAGCTAGGATTATAGGCATGAGCCACCAGCGACTGGCTCTGTGAGACTTTTATTGCCAATCAATTACCCCCCACCAAATAAAAAAATGAAATTAGAGCTCTGGCTGAAGTGGTAGAACTCTAGCCTTGATCAAAAGACGCTCAGAGACAGTGTTCAGGCAGAGTTCAAGCCCAGAACCAGCTCCAAAAAAACCCAGAAACCAAACAAACAATGCCCTCTTCCCCCTGCCAAAAAAAAAACCCCAACCCAAACTCAAACCAATAAAAACAACAAGGCCTCTATCCAATATAGTCATTGAGTGATGAGTTAAAAATCCTACAGAAAGTCTTATTTAAGCCAACACTAGTGTCTTTGAAACAAACCTACTTGGAAATGTAGCATAGAAATAGACTGAGCATTCTTCCTTCAGGGCTTTAGCTGTCATATTTGCATTTGCAGTTTTATGCCAAGAGAGATCCTGCATGGAATTCGTAGGAAGGAGTATAAATTTGTATTAAAAATGTTGTTGTGCTGAGGTTTAAACTCAGGGCCTTGTGCTTGCTAGGCTTAGCTACTTGAGCCATACCTTCACCCCTGTTTTTGATAATTTATTTCAAAATGGAATCTCATAAGCATTTCTATCTGAGCTGGTCTCAAATGCAGTCCTTGTGCTCTCACAAGGACTCTCTACACCTTCCTGTGTAGGTAGGATTATAGATGTGAGCCACAGAGATGGTAAATTCAGATCATTTGGGAAGAAAAAAATTACCATCGCCTCATCAGAACAAGTCTTTCTTTTATTGTAAAGGCGATGTACAGAGGGTTACAGTTACATAAGCCAGGTAAGGAGTACATTTCTTTTTGAACACTCTCACCTCCTTCCTCATTTTATCCTAGTTTTCCCCTTCCCAGTCACTCCCCCACCCAAGTTATATAGTTCACCTCCAACATATTATTGGAAGTCTTTTGTGGATTTGTTGGTGGCTCAGTGGAATTTTGAAATATTGATACCACATCTAGCTTTGGGGAGAATGATTTGGTAACCCAATTTTCACATGAGATCTTGAGAATCCTGTAATTTTTAATCTTGCTGCTAACCTAAATCAAGTTGCTTCATTCTACTATCCCCCAGCTTAATGTCTGCCTCTGTAGAACAAAGGAAGCTAGAAAAAGAAAGCTTTGGTGAATGCAGCAGGATGCCTGGGGTTCTCCATGAGTTTATGCCTATGTAGCTAAGTTATCTGCAACATTGTAGACCATATACCAAGGCATGAACATTGCAATTTAAAATGATGTCTTATACATACCTGGTATGGTTACAGACTGGCAACATGGGCTTGTTGTCTATGTACATACTAGTCTTTAAATAGAGCACCATTTGTTCATCCCAGATGCTTCTAGTTTGTATGGAGTGTTTCTTTGAAATTTCCAAATATGGTTCTGGAGAAAGTGGGTACATATTCTTTCATGTTGGAGCAAAGGCTTTTTGGAATAGGGACAGTATGGCTGATGAAAATGTTATATTGGGTCTCATGGCAATTCATTTATTGCTTTCTTGACCCTGTGTCATCCAAGGAGTGTCAAAAACCACATGGTGCTTCTGAGCCCTACAATTTTTGCATTTAGGTCTCTGATTTAGCTGACAGATGTTAAAACACAGACACAGCCAGATAACTCCCTAGTGACAACACAGATGCAAAAACTGAAAAGTGCAGTTATTCCAGCTGAAGGAAGGGAGATTATATTGATGTCCAGAATTTTCACTACTGATAGTCCTTACATTTTTTTCTGGTAGCCTAATAAGGCTTGAATTAGAGAAAAACTGAGTCTCTTTCCTTCTAATTGATTCAATCTTTCATTCAGATCCCTAAGAAAATAAGCAAATCTGGAGCTAAGGAAACTGGGAGATATTGGCAATAACAATGGGCTCATGTCTCTTTTATGGATAGCAGGCCTCTGACAGAGCAATATTTGGCTCTGAAAAAGAAAAAAAAAAGAAACAACAAAAAAGATCTGAGATCTGGACAGAATTTGTGCTGGTGCTTACCCAGTCATTTTACGATTTGAGAAATCTGAGGCCTCTGGTGACTTTTTCTGGTGACACAGATGGGATTAGCAGAAGCAACCCTAAAGCCAGGACTCTTCATTCCCAATCCAGTCCATTTTGTTTCAGTTCTGCTCTCTCATGATGTGCTCTTTGCACACCTCCAAAACTTTTCTCTTAAGGTGGGTGTTGGAGACAGGGTTCCTGAATGTAGGCTGCAGCAGGGCCTCTGGTTCTACCCTGTTTGGGTGTTGGGTGTGTCTTGTCTCGGTTTCATATCAGCTCTTTTGTGTTGCACAATGCGAACCATGCACAGGATTAGATTCTAGCCTGCGAGAGAGATTTCAAATTTGTGAATTGATCAATGAGGAAACTGAGGCTCAAGGAAAGCATATGACTTGCTCAAGTTTCCACAGCTAGTTGGGAATTTAATGAATAAATATTTACAGAACACTTTGAATGTGCCAGGCTGGTGGAAACTGCTAGGGGATTTGACTGAGAATTAGACAGATGTGGCGCTTGCCCTGGAAGAACTCACTGTCCAGTAATAAGACAGAAAACAAACAGGACAAGTGGGAGGAATTTTATGAAGAATTGTGGAATCCAGTTGGAGAACTTGACCTAGTTTGGCAGAATCAGGACCAGACTCATATCTCCTGTTCCCTCTGTTGAGATATGTCTTCATTTTGGGTTTGTTCTTAATTGAACATTAGTATGTCTCAGGTGACATGCCTTCTTATCCTTTTAGACATTTGTGTTAATATTTTAAAACTTCCTCATTTATATAAAGATGCTGTGGTGCTTTGGGGATCACGCCCCACAACCTGAAAAAATCTGTTTAGATTTGACTTCACCATGGCTATATTCAGAAAAACATGTAAGATGGGAGTAGTTTTAGGGCTTATAAAGAAACAGAGACCCAAGACAGCCTCAGGGGTGAGTCATTTCCTTCTGATTATCTCTGGAATGAAACCTTTTGAATTTGTGACAATCTCTAGAGGCTTGCCTTTCCTGAGTTGCCATCAAGAGTGTCCCCTTCTGACCTATAGACCTCTTTTCTCTTGGTTTTATTTGTCAAACTGTGGAATTTTCTAGATGACAGGTGTTTTGCTTGTTGGAAGGGAGTGTGCTACACCTTCCTCTATGTTCATTCTCCCACTTCTGCTCAAAGCCCACCTACTTCTATCAACTTGGCCTTTTCAATCAGCATCCTTCTCAGCTCTGAGTACCAGCTGCAACTGGTTTTGCATACGGTTATATATTTAAAACAATTTGTTTCCTGTCCCTTTCATTAGGAATGGCCTCTCTTCTCTGGTTTACTAGAGTCCTGGGGGTAGGCTCCCATTTCCCATAGATTAGATTGCCCAGAACATAGTTGTCTGTGGGTAGGGAAGCTTGAATCCCATTGTTCAAGGGAAGTCCAGGGAACTGGGGTAGGTAGGAGGACCTGAGCCACGGGGCTTGTGGTCCATAGCACACTGATCTGAGGCAGGAACATTATGCTGTCAGGGATGGGTTATGGCACTGATTTGCTGTGTGATGTTATACTTGTTTAAATATTCTCCTCCATCAATGTCATGATTTGAATATGAAGCAACTTCCCTAGGCTCATGGGCTAAACACTTGATCCCTAGATGGTGGTGCTATTATGAGAGATAGTGAGGTGGAGTCTAGCTAGAAAAAATAGGGCTTTGATGGCATACTGCATCCCCGGTCTATTCTTTTCCCTGCTGCCTGTCTACAATGAGGTGAAGAATCTCCTTCCTTCCATGATGTCACCATTCTGATGCTCTACCCAAGTGCTTGGGCCTAACCAATCACAGAATCACAGACTGAATCCTCTGAGACCACGGGAGAAAATAAAACCTCCCTCCTGTAAGTTATGTCAATGAGAATGTAACTAATATTACTGAAGTTTAGACTTCAAAATAAATGGTAGATATTATGTGATAGATATTTATCATAACAAAATTAAGCAAACAAGTTCTAACTCCCAGGTTTTACCAGGGATCATGAAATAAGAATCTCTATCAATGAACCTTAGGTATATATATTTTTAGTTTCTTTAGGTTAAACTATGGTGGAAAACCAAGGGGCCCGAAGCAGGTACACATTTGAGATGGCTGGTATAATACAGGCATAAGATGAAAAGAATTCATAGGAAATAAAGCACATGATTTGAAGGGCAAAAATCAGGGTTCAGTGATGGACTGAATGTGAGGGAAAAGACAATGAATCATTCCCTAAATTATATACTAAATTGTAGATTTGTATGAAAACCAAATGTTTATGGAGAACATTTATTTGGGGAAGTCTTGGGAGTGATAATTTATTTGATTTGATTTGTGCTCAAAGTATAAGTTTCTTACAGCTAGAGATTTGCATATTCAAAAATATTTCACCTATTTCTTGTATAGATATCCAAATTCCATTGTACCTTAAAATGTACTTACAAAAACATTTGTTTAATTGCTTATTCTTGAATACCTACTTGACAACAATTGTATGTATTCCTGATACATGATATGATGATTTGATGTACATATGCATTGAATAGTGAGTCCCATAATTGCGTTACAGAAAACACTTAGTACCAGACTTGCTGTATTAATATACAGCAAGAACTTACCAAAACTTATACTTCCTCTTCTTGAACTGAAAGTAGATAAATATCTCTTTAGTTCCCTCAAACTTCTGGGTCTCTGGCAACTAACATTTTGCTATGTTTCTATGAATTTGGACTTTTAGATTCCATACCAGGTGAGATCATAAATCAATTGACTTTCTCTTTCTGGATTATTTTCCTTAATATAATGTCCTTTAGGGCTCATTCATGTTGTTACAAATGGTGGGCTTCTCCCTTTATTTTTATGGGTGAAGAATATTCCTATCCATATACGTATATGAACACATATCACCTTTTCTCTGTCCATTCATGCCTCAATGGAATGAATGACCACTTTTATTTCCACATATGAGCTCTTGTGACTAATGATAATTCAGTGATTCTGTGAATGCAGTGAATATAGGGGTGCAGATGATTCAATTTTCTTTGAATAACTTTTTTAAAATTTAAAGAATCAATAAATGAAAGGTTAAAGAAAGAATAATTCCCCAGTGGTCATAATAATATACGTAAGACTGGAATGTAGAAAGGCCCTAGGTTTGATCTCTAGCATCGTATATGTGTGTTCGTGTGCACACATATGTGTATACACATGCATACACACTTTTACAAACATAACACACATACTTAATTTCAGAGCTTCTTTGGCAAAACTGGGGAGTTGAAGAGCTTTTGATCTGTGCCACCATCATTTTCTGTCTTGTTCCTACTTTTGCATGTTCTATAGATTCCTCTTTCTTAGAACCCCATACAACTTAGGTTGTCTAGGCCTTCCCAATTTCTAGAAAATCCATGGTAAGCAAATTCACACTAAAATTATGATCTCTAGCACCATTCATATTTTTGAGATGAACTGAAGAGAGCTATATTTCATATAGAAGAATGAAACACACATAGTATTTCACAAAGGAGAAATGTTGGTTAACTATCATTCTCAGTTCTCTAGATGTTCAAACCTGGTGAGGGACACAGACAGATCAAATAAGAGGCGGGTACTGAGTCACACTTGTGGTCGAGCCAGCTACACAATGGAGGAAAACCAGGTGACATGAAGTATATCACTCTCCTACATCAGCGAAGCAGAGCAGAGATACAGTTCCCTTCCTTTCTCTGAAGTACACAGTATATGAAGTCTTCAAGGACAGGCTCAGAAACTTTTCCTCAAATAGGCTTTCAGATGCCTTCTTCACAATGCCCCAACTGCAAGCTGTAACTTGAAGCTGATTTCATGTTTATTTTGGACCATTTAAGTAGGAAAGCCCAGTCTGCTTCTGGAAATTAGGATAAGAAGAGTTCAACAAACTCCCTGAAAAAGCATGTAGTATAGGGCTGTTATGCTCTATCTATCTAATTCAGTGTCTGGTGTGTAGAAGGGCTGAGCAGATACTGTTGAGTGACTGGAGTAGAAATGGCTTCCTGGTGGCTTTTATGATGATGATGAATTTTTCTTATTGTTGGTTTTTTTTTTTTATGGTGCAAGTCCTGGAGGTTGAACTTGGGGCCTGGATACTGTCTCTGAGCTGTTTTGCTCAAGGCTAACCTTCTACCATTTGAGCCTCAGCTTCCCTTCTGCCTTTTTGCTGGCTAATTGGAGATAAGAGTCTCATGGACTTTCTTGGTCAGACTGACTTTAAACCATAATCTTCAGATCTCAGTCTGCTAAGACTACAGGTAGAAGCCACTGGTGCCCAGTTTATGATCATAATTTTGTTGCACTAAGTGTGATGGTCAGTTGAAGGAAATCCCAGAAGGCCTGAATTCTAAACCCAATATTGTCACTCATTAGTTCTCTGACACTCATCCAGTGTGACTTCTCCAGAGCTCGTTTCCTTACTAGCAATCGGAGACAGTAGATGTGTCCTTGTCAGACATATAGTTGTTGTTTGCACTAAAGAGATAATGGACATAAAAGTCACCAGAGGCTCCAAGATGCTCTAAAAAAGTAGAGTATAATCATTTACCAGCACCAGATTTGTAGAGGATTTGATGAGTTAGTGTATGCTTCCAATTCAACCAAGAAACTGAAAGTAAAACTTCTACATCTGAGATGTGAAAATAAACTTAACAACTCAAGTCACACTAATTTCGAGAAGCAGTACGTCAAGGTTAAGTTAGAGATTTAACAAAGTACACAGAGGTGGGGTATGCACCACAGTCAATGCCAATGCTTGTAACCTTCTAAGTCCAGTATTTTAAGAATGTTTTCCAAGAAACTCTTAACAGGAGTAAAGCTCCTCAACAGCTGGAATAAAAAAAGTTCTTGCCATGTGCCAAGCACTGTTACGAGCCAGGTCTCAGGAGTATGTTTCTAGGGTTGTTCAATTGTTGGTTTATTTCACCTGTGGCTGCTAGCCTTCCCAGGTTGGTGTGTGTGTGTGTGTGTGTGTGTGTGTGTGTGTGTGTGTGTGTGTGTGTGTGCGCGCGCGCGTGCATGTGCACATGCACTGTTTATCACAAACTTAGCTTGGAAGGAGCAATGGAGACTTACTTTGAAGGGCAATGTAGTAACAACTCTAACATGTATAAGGTTGTCAGGAGTTTTAGGCATATCTTTCTATAATAAATCCTAGTCTTATTTCTCTTTCTCTGTTTGTATTTTTCTCTCTGACTTATTATTAAAGCCCAGACTGACTTTGAATGGTAAGATTACTAGTATGGCATAAGTATGTTTTTAATAGCCATTGGACATACGTTTAATATTAGCTGGATGAATAAAGCATTTTTTGCTGTATTTTCTTGAAAAGAAATGTAAAGTTGTTAGAGTGCAGTGTCTGGCAGTTATGAATTATGATTAAGCATTTTATAGTGGTCTATGAACTTTGGCTTCTTTTTGATGTATTACAAGACATTGACTATAAGTTTAGAAAATGTATGAAAGCACCTTGTACTTGGGGATACCAATTTTTTTCTCTAGTGTAAAGCAAAAGCTCTATTACACTGAGAATTAAAAGGGGAAAATGACCCTCCCCACACACATATTTTTCTATACCATGGCTCCTCCTTGAGTGGTATTGTTCTTTATTCCAATTTCTAAATGCTGTATTCTAATTAAAGACAGTACTAAAACCCAGATAGATGATGAGATTTGTATATTATATGCATTTATTACTCATCTAAAAACACTAAATGGGAAAATGTTACTCATGTCAGTAGAAAAACAGGATAGAGATGAAAACTTGGGGACTTCGTGATATTTTGTCTGTGTGCAGTTTGTCAAAAGGCAATTTATCTAAAGCTGGAAAAGGATATGGTTTAGCTGACTAAATTGTGGATTGATACAAGCGATATGTAACGATAAAAATGCTTAGGGGAATTTTTGGGGTGCTCAAGTGTACAGTGATGTGTGGGTGTAAAGAGCAGACTTGTCTCTCTGTTTTTTTTTTTTTGGCACAGTTTTTAAAACTGTGAAAAGTGCTGACATTTCATACCACATGCTGGACCGTTAAATCACAATTTACATGGTCACTTGTAAATAGGCCTGGTGGCTGAGTGCAAACTTTTTTGTCCACACTTTGACATGCTTATCTGTCGTGTGCCTCCCATTTTTTAAATTGCATTAGATACTTTTGTTTTGGAATCCACAGCTCTTTAATCGGAGAGCAATTTGGGTAAGATATCTGTAACTGATTTATTTTCATGGGTGCTCCTTAAGGAGGATTGGGGAAGGGAGAAGCTTGAAGGATAATTCACAAGAATGTGTCTTTCAATCCTGAAAACAAAAAAATGCGCTTTTTAAAACCAGTTACTACATTGCCTCATATGAGGGCATTTCTCCTTCTTCAATACTGGGGTGTGGAAGCTTGTAGCATGCTTTAGCCAAGCAAATAATTGAAACACCTTATCAGTTTTTTTTTTTTTTGTCAGTCCTGGGCTTGAGCTTAGGGCCTGAGCACTGTCCTTGGACTTTCTCAAGGCTAGAGCTCTACCACTTGAGCCTCAGCACCACTTCCAGCTTTTTTCTATATGTGGTACCGAGGAATCGAACACGGGTTTTCATGCATGCTAGGCAAGCACTTTAACCACTAGGCCAAACTCCCGGCCCCCTTATTAGTTTTCTTATTTGTAAAGTGAGACTGTGGATGCCAACAAGTGTATTCAATGAAGCAGTCTAAGTCAAGTGCTTGCTGTGGTGCTCAACAATGATAGATGGGATGTTTGCTAATATTTTTTTGGCAAGAGAAAGAAGAGGAGGAACAGGCCATTAGCATAGTGGGGAGTTTGTACTCTTAAAGGACTGTAGAATTTGTAAGGATAAAAAGGCTTTGTCATTTGTTGTCTAAAAGACCTTCTTATTGGAGAATCAGCAAGAGAACCTTCCAATAAGACTTAGCAGTGGGATGTGTTGGAGATGACATACTGATATAGTTCATTTTGAGTTTAACTACTTTTCAAAACACCAAGCCATCTGCTAATAGGTGTTCCCAATATCTGGGTGAAGTTGGTAGAGTAGATGTTCCTTTTTACAGGTGAAGAGTAGGGGTGCTGGCAGGTGACTGAACTTAGCTTTTGTCATAAAACAATTGGGGTACAATTGGGGGTAGGATCCATGCTTTAGAACACATCACCCCTCCCCCATTTTGTTGTTGTTGATTGTAAGGCTTGAACTCAGGGCCTGGCTGTTGTCCCTGAGCTTTTCTGCTCAAGGCTACCACTTTGAGCCACAGCTCGACTTCCAGTTTTTATGGTGGTTAATTGGAGAGAAGAATCTCACAGACTTTTCTGCCTGGGTTGGTTTTGAACCTTGATCCTCATATCGCCTCCTGAATACCTAGGATTACAGGCATGAGCCCCCAATGTCTGGCCTTCACTTGTTATTTTTTTATTATTATATGACATTCTCAGAATCAGAGAATCTCATCTACAGGTTTGTCTTTAAAAAATTTTAATTTTAATATATAGAGGGGTTATATTTGCAAAATAGAGGGTGCATTACTTCTCACACATTGATACCCCTTCTCATGTTTTTGTCTCCATTTCCCTCTCTCCATCTCCTCCCCTCATTTTTCCCCTCCTATTTCAAATAAACATATATATATATATATAATATACCAGGTAACAAAGTCAGATACTGTCACATATGAGATTAACCAAAGGGAAAGACAAGAGAAGAGAAAAAAAAACATAGTGCACTAAGAACAATTTGTCTTTAAGTCTGAATTTCCATTACAGATTCTGTTATCAGCATCCTTCAAAATAGTAGGGTTGAGAAAAAGTAGATTCATGAGTCATTGGGCTACTTTGAGCTGAAGATGTCTGGAGTTACCACACCTGAGTCAGTTTTCACTTCCTGGTCATGAATGGTGGTTTCTTCATGAACCTAAGTAGAATCACTGACCAGAAAGGTCAAACTCAAGCCCTGAGTTCTTTCTACCACCAGCTCTGTGCTGGTATTTCAAAGCCCAGTGGCGACACTAATAAAAAAGGACGAATGTGGAGAAATCCCAGCGGTGCTTTTCTCCTGTCTTCCCTCTTCCCCTTCCACCTTCTTTTCATTTTATTGACATCAAATAATCCCAGAAGATCAGAGATGGGTTCTATAGTTGTTAAGCATTTATGCTATGATTTAACAACAAAACCTTTGGGAATATTGAATTTCCTAATGGTTTTGGGTAGCCACAAAATTTAATTTTAGGCAGAAAAGGGTTAACTCGAGGGCAAGGCAATCCCCAAATCATCAGTGAGCAAATCATCTAACCATATGTAAAAGATCCAGTAACATTATAGGTAATTCTCTGGAAAAATAAAAATAATTCACAGCCTTTGGCCAGAAATAAAGACACGAAACTTAAAAAAGATGTATAGACAGTTCTCAAGCAGGCAAGTTTGGATCTATCAGTAACTGTAGATTTACATGGAGTACTTACAAATTGTTAATTTAGTGTTGTATTTTGTTTGTTTGATAGTACCCAAGCTGCAATTTTCCGGGCTTTGCCTCTAGAGTGCTGAGATTACAGGTGAACATTGTGTATTGGGACTGCTCCATATTTCT
This sequence comes from Megascapheus bottae, assembly GCF_031878675.1. Classification (NCBI taxonomy): domain Eukaryota; kingdom Metazoa; phylum Chordata; class Mammalia; order Rodentia; family Geomyidae; genus Megascapheus; species Megascapheus bottae. The sequence goes on from NC_143519.1 coordinate 45,249,759, forward strand.
GTATAACATATGTCAAAGTGGCTTAGATAAGAACACAGATAGACTAAGACCAAAACAGATGACTTTGAAACAAAAAGTAGAATGAAAGAAAAAAAAAAGGAATTACCATGCAAGAATTAAAAAGAAAAGAAATTAAAAAAGGAAAGAAGGAGAAAATGAATGAGACCGAGACACTCCTGAACAGTGAATATAATATTTGAGTTTCCTAGTGACTGGAGGGAAGACAGTATTAGGGTAAGTCAGAGCTTTACTTATCCTATTTGACACCAGAATGTCTCTTTACTCATTTTGATGCAATTTATCTGAATTTTCTTGTGGTGTCATAGCCTATGCTAACCACCAGAAAAAAATGCAGTTACTGTGATCAATAATTTTTCCTTTCATGGGGCTCAGTTTTCTTGGGAAGATGTATAGACAAATTATTATAGTATACTAAGTTCTACAGGATGTGCAAAAAAGGCATGACAGCCTAAAATGGGTGCCAACCTCAGACTCAAGGTTACAGAGATTTCTGTTGTACAGTGAAACAATTCAAACACCTCTACTTTCCCAATAACATGGGATTTTGTTATTAATTTTTAATTTTTGACACACCACTTTAGAATTAAGAGCATCAAGGTCAGAAAATACATCCTGTGCTGATCACCTCACTGGTCTGTATTTCCTCATTTATGAATGCAAACAGGATCTACATTATGGAATGTTTTCCTCAGTATGTTATTCCATCTGGGTTCTGGGATCTTTTTTTCTTGTTTCTTCAACTTAATATGAGAGCTTGGCATTGCTATGTGAAAGCTGACATTTATAGGATGAGATGATTAATCAGAATATGAAAAAAATCTTAGGGCTTTTGGAAAACTAATGAAACCTGAAATGAACGATGGGATGATGCAAGGCTGAAAAATTTGGTTTTGAAACAAAAAAATATTTGTATGCTCCATGTAAATGATTTCTGCTGAACTATCAAGAGACTTGTGGTTTTTGTAGTTTAGAGAATTTCGGTGAGGAGGAGGTGAGGGTGAGCGGAGTTAGGAGCATGAGCTAAAGGCTGGAGGTGGAGCTCAGGGTGAAACATTTGCCTAGAGGTGTGAGGTTCTGGGCTTCATATCCAGCACTGAAAAAAAAGGGGGTTAAGGCCAAGTTCTAGTTCTTTAACTTCCTAACCACTGGTGCCTCCATTTCTCTCTGTAGGGATGGTTGGACTGATTTTACAGAGTATTTATGAGGTCTATGTGGATACACGTCATGTGCACGCTCCTATGCCTGCCCTTCAATATATATGAAGGACTCAAGGTACGCTTGTCTTAACAAGGTGGAGAACACAGACATGTGTTTGTCAGTAGGTAAGAAAAAGTATTTTCATGTATTAGAGTATTTGAATTTCACCACTCTCATCCATTTATCCTTTACCTGCCCCTTTTCTCATGCTTCTTAATTTTATAGGACAGACATTGGATTCTTCTTTTTTTTTTTTTTTTTTTTTTTTTTGCCAGTCCTGGGCTTGAGCTCAGGGCCTGAGCACTGTCCTTGGACTTTCTCAAGGCTAGAGCTCTACCACTTGAGCCTCAGCACCACTTCCGGCTTTTTTCTATGTATGTGGTACCGAGGAATCGAACCCGGGTCTTCATGCATGCTAGGCAAGCACTTTAACCACTAGGCCAAACTCCCAGCCCCCAGTATTTGAATTTCAACCAACAGAAAGACATGTTTTGTGTGTGTGTGTGTGTGTGTGTGTGTGTGTGTGTGTGTGCACTGAGGCTTTAATTCAGGACCTGGGCATGGCCCGAGCTTTTTTTTTTTTTTTTCTCTCTCAAGACTAGTGTGCTACCACTTTAGCCATAGCTCTACTTTTGGTGGTTAATTGGAAATAAGAGTCTCATGGACCTTTTCTTGGACCACAATCCTCAGATCTCAGCCTCTTGAATATGGAGGAGCCTAGGAGTGAGGTGGCCAGAAAGAAAAGCATGTCTTTTTAAGGGGAGATAGGAGTGACAAGGACAACTGGCCACATCTTTTTAATTTTAATTTTTTTATTTTGCCAGTCCTGGGGCTTGAACTCAGAGCCTGGGAGCTATCCTTCAGCTTTCTCAAGTGGTAGCGCGTCACCATTTGAGCCACAACTTTCAGCTTTTTCTGTGTATGTTGTGCCAAGGAATCCAACCCAGGGCTTCATGCTTGCTAGGCAAGCACTCTACCACTAGGCCACATCCCTGGCTTGGCCATACCTTTTTAATAGAAAGAATCCAAGAACAGGAATGGAGGGGGATAAAAAAGAGAGAGTTATATAACCAATTATAAACATGACTGGGTTCTTGGAATTTTCTTCATGTCTGCGAAATCAGAGAAGCTGGATCCTACAGATATGATTTTGGAAAGAGCTTGTTGGAATGCTGAGGGGCAGTATGCATGAAGGTGAAGGGCTGAACCTCTTCTACATTGCTTGGTAGGTGTGTGACTTTGGATAGGACCTTGTCTCTCTGTACTGAAATTTCCTTAGCTGTGAAAAGAGAGATAAATACCTTGGGCGATTTTGAGGATTAAATGAAATAGTCATAGTAAAATGCCCGAAAGAGTGATGTCCTGTGGCTCCCAACAAAATTAGCTAATATTTACTTTACTAACATATAAACTTTAAAAAGCAATTATAGTTTTCTATTTCCTTTTCATTTTCACATGGGCATCTCCAGTACAAAAGGCTTAAAAACCTGGCAAGAGATGTTGCACATGATTGAAGCTGGGTAGTGAATGCACATTGGATTATTCTTTTCCAGTTTTAGGTGGGATGGAGATGTTTTATAATAAAAGTTAGGAACTAAAAACCTGGATTAATGTAATCATTGGGAATACCCAGGCATTGAAAAAAGGTGTTTCTTTTTTAATTTTAGCATGAGAAAGCAAAATAGAAAAGAGATTATTTTATATAACTAAACACTACCATATGCTAGGGATTAGTAAAACCATAGTCCTTAAAAGTCATTTGTCTGTCTGTCTGCTTATCATTTACCTAGTGCCAGCCCTGGGGCTTGAATTCAGAGCCTTGCTCTCTTTCTTGGCTTTTTATCTCAACATTGGCACTCACTCTACCACTAAACCACACTTCTACTTCTAGCTTCTTGCTTATTGGGGATAAAGTTTCATAGATTGGGCTGTGCAGAGTGGCTTTGAACCACAATCCTCAGATCGCACTCTTTCTTCGTAAGAGGCAGGGTCTTTGAGAATGTCACCCCTTCCCTTACTATCTGCAGGTCTCTCTCTTTTGTAAAAATTATATTTATATATAAAACAGTTTCTTACAAAAATCCTAACAAAAATAAAAATCAACTTAAAGTAATAAACATTGATAACTAAAAACAAATGAACAGAGGTGTGATTAAAACATGGGATAAGTCCCAGCACTGTCGTGAGTGTGGGCTGGATTTGAGCTGAAGCATCAGCGGCAGGAGGCCCAGGGGCTCCGTCTCCTTTAGGTTTGGGTGCTCACACAGCCCCATTGGCCAGAGCAGTGGGGTGGTCTGGGAGGCATTTGGTATCTGGGAGGTGCTTTAAGGGGGGTGCTTGTGGGGAAAGGCAGGTAGATGCTGAAGAGCATCCCATAGAGAGGGGTCATGAAGGGAGAATTTCTGGAACCGATAGAGGGAGAGGCCTTGGTCCTGGCTGGCACAGCTCAGCATGCAAAGTTGAGGCAGCAGGGCAGGGTGAACCCCACAACAGGTACAGGATAGTGCTGAAACCATCTTTATACATCAGGAGACCAGATCCCCCTGCCTGCTCTTCAGCCAAAAGCTCAAAGGCCAGAGTCAGCTCCTCTGGACTCTGCCCCCACCCAGAGCTGCTAGGACTGGCATTCTCAAGAGGAAATGTATTCTTCCTGACTTGTATAACTGCAACCCCTCTTTTTTTTTTTTTTTTTAAAGAAGTGAGAGGCTCTTGCTATGTTAACCCAGTCTGGCCTTAAACACACAATCCTTTTGGCCTCACCCAAAGTGCTGGGATTACAGACAAACTCCTGTCTAACTTGCTGGAGTAACAAGCAAGAATTTCAGTAAACACAAGCAAAACAAATCCATGAGCCCTTGCATGCTTCCTTCCTACCACCCTGTCTCCTCCATATACCCAGAACTTCTCAGAGAGAATCTATCCATTTTATGGAGAAACTGCCATTGTATCTGTCCCCCACTGTCATGTCCATGGCCCATTTCCTGTCCTCAGGGTCACACATCCAAGTACTCTGATACTCCAGAGCCCTGACTCAGCTCTACATGCCTCTCTTGCACATCTCCCTATGTGCACACACTTCTTATCTCTTGCTTCTCCTTTCTCCCCATATTCCTTGGAACCTGGCCTTGGGCTTTGGCTAGCTGATCTTGATACCTCACAGTGCAGCTCTGCTAGAATATTCTGCTGTCCATGTCCCCAGGGTTGCTGGGCACTTCAGGCTCTGGCTCCATTCCTTGAGACTCCTGATCTGCCAAGCAGTTGAAACAACCCAGGTGAAGAGCTCTAAGTCAGGCTTTGTGGAGAAAGCCACTGCCACAGTCCTTGTGTTTTCTGTGTGGAAAGCCTAGAAAGCCAGGAAACGTTTGTGATCATATGGACATTTTGAAATGTAAAATAGTTGATTCTCTATTCTTAGTAGTTATACTTATGTTCGATAAAGTCACCATGAATGCTGAATTAGTAAATAATGAATCATTGCTCCTGGAGGAAATACAAGCTTAGCCTTCTGCCAGCTTTTGGTCATAATAATTTCTTCAACTACTCATACAGCGATGACCTTATTTTATGTAGGTTTCTATTTAAAGATACCACATACATATTGTTGATTTATTAATGTTTATCTCACAGCCAGCAATAGCATTCCTACCCAGACACAAGTGAAGCTCATTTTGCACGTGCATTTTCTCTGTATGGCATACTGTAGTCTTCTTGTGGTTAACACTTAAGCCCCATGGATGGGTGCTATTTTGAACACTAAAACTAGCAAGACAATGCATAAAATTTCAACACTAACTTGAGGGAGAAAAGAACATTTACCTGTACCATAAGCTGCTGTGTTCCATCTCAGTCTGAAATGTGTACATTGGGTGACTCATTTTTTCTTTTTCTTCTTTCATTATTCTGCAAGTGACCATAAAAGAGCAGTGAACATTGATGTCAGGATTACAAATTTTGGTGAGCATGTACTTCCATATATACAGATCTAGAAGTAATGAGGGTTAATTCTTTTTCCCTTACTCTTGCATGTTGTATCATTGTACTTCGTAAACAAACAGTATGTCCAAAAGGACATGAATCTTATACTATTATGTGTCGGTATGTAAAAATCATTATTTTTTGTTTCATATTTTTGATCTAGAAGATCTAAAGGGAGGAAATTAGATTATAAAGACAACTATAAAAACTTAAAATGCATAAGCTCATAAACTGTAAGGCTTTAGGTTAATACTTACAAGGCACTATGCTGGAAATGAATTATGCAACTTGGAGGGAAGGAAGGTGACAGGGGAAGGGAAAGTGGGAGAAAATGAGGGAGGAGGTAACACTGTTTGACAAGAAATGTACTCATTACCTTACTTATATAACTATAATCCTTTTGTACATCTTCCTTACAATAAAATAAAATCAATTAAAAAACCCTTCAGGCAACAGATGATGCTTATCTATTTATATCCATTTTCTATATTATCTTATATTTTATAATGTTTAATACTCTATTGCAGCAGAAAAGTTTAGCCTGGACAATTTTGGGGTTGTGAATATTGTGTTTATTTCTAAAGAACATACTAAAATCTAAATACTTTAAATCTGATATACATTTTTTAGATTTCCACTTCACTTTGGTGAAGAATCATAGGCAGGAAATATTGTTATTATCACCATATAAAAATGATTTCCAAATTTATGTCTGCAATCTTTTCAAAGGGTAAAAACTGTCACATTTGAAATACTACGAAGATCATGTTGCATTAGCCTTAAGTGAAAAACGAACTATTCAAGGGCAGTGATCATATGGAATAGATTATAAGACACTTTCGCCGAGAAGCAAAGAGAAATTTTGTCTTTTTACATTGGTAAGACAAGGGCAGGCAATGGAGGTTTTGGAAGAGGAAAGTGCCTTGCCTTTTACACCTGGGATTTCCCATGTATCCTTCTGCTTTCTGTCTTGGGACTCAGGCTTATTTAACCACACAGTGTCCTGGGGCAAGTCATTGTCACTTCATATGCAGGATGATGGAATTTAGGAGATAACTGGATGTTTTCAATGTATGTTGGTTATGTGGAGAACACTTTTATTTTCTCCTTCAGTACTTTTGAGCTCAGGGCTAGGCTGTTGCTCCAGCCACAACTTTTTAGTTTATTTTTTCATTGGTTATTTCTTTTTCTTTTCATTGTTATTATAAAGGTGATGTACAGAAGGTTTACAGTGACACAAGTCAGGTGATGAGTACATTTCTTTTTGGACAGTGTTACCCCTTCCCTTACTTTTTCCCAGCATTTTCCCTCTCCCACCCCCACCCACAAATTGTATGGTTCATTTTCAATGTAGTGTCTAGTGAGCACGACTGGTGCATTTGTTCACACATTGTCTTTCCATTTCTGTGCTCCATCCCCCCACATTGGTTATGTTTGAGATAAGCTCTTGCATGCTAACTTCTTGCATGCCCAGCTTCTTCTGTTAACGTGTAGACTTTTTTTTTTTTTTTGGCCTTATCTGTCCAGGAACCTCAATCCTTCTGATGAAAGCTTTCATGCAGCCAGGATGACAGATTTTTTTTTCTGGTCTGATCGACCTTGAAGTGAGATCCTCCTAATCTTAGTTTCCCGAGTAGGCAGAATTACAGGCATGAGCTACCACACTAAACTGAGGGCCTTTTTTTGAAGGCTCTACTTCTGGGACTTCAGGCAGTGGTAAGAAAAAGATATCCAAGAAGATACACTGGAGAACCATGTGACCTTTTCAAAATCCCAGTATTAAGTGTTTATATAGTATATCCACTTTGAAGGATCAGGGAGGCATGCCATGAAACACAGAACAACTAACTCAGGGCAGGCAGATATGGGTACCTTTTATCTGTTGATTCTTACGTGTTATACAGTGATAGGTGTAAGAGGGAATGTGTTCTCATGGGTGCAATTAGAAGTGTAGCATTCCCCGTGAATTTGGACTTACCAATGGCAAATGAGAAAGTGATTGGTGAAATCTGAAATTCAGTGTGTTGGGGTTCCTTAAGTGTACAACAGCCATTATGGAATGAAGAAGCAGGGGATGCTGGGGGCAAAGCAAGTCAGTATAGAAACATGACCAGGGTTGGATTTAGGAGTCCCATTGAGTCCCAGTGGAGTTATCAGACACACTGCAGACATTCATCAGAGCAAACAGTTTCTCACGTGGGTGCTGGGGCACAGGAACTGCTGAGAGCTGGACCACAGTTCCCCAACTGACACATCTTTTCTCAACCCCCAGTGTGTGGTCAGGCTCACTGCTCACAGATTCCACTGAAAACAGTCTTGCTTTTTCACACTTCAAAATTCCTTCCAAACATGTTTCCTTTTAACATTCCCAAAGCAGATTGATTTTTTTTTGAATTTTATGTTGCCTCTCACTCTGTTAAGAGGCTTCAGAGGAATCTCAGCATTCCATTGCGATTCTCTCTTAAGGAATCCTGATGGTGTTGTAGGTCCAATGTTTTGGGTCCAATCTATTTTTACTTATGGCAAAGCTCATTAAGGCCAAATCTCTGTCACTCTGTCCCCTTTGCCATTACTGCTTGTGATTTCCATGGGATTCTCCATGGTTGTCTTGATTGTTTTTACTTTGTCTCATGGTTATTAAAGTTGCTAACAGTAAGTAAAGAGGCATGAAGAGGATGTTAAGTGAGTATTATTGGAGACTGAGGAAAGGAAGAAAGCCACAGGGTGGGAAATTATGGCATAGCATGTAGCTCTGTTTAATAGAAGCCACAGAAAATAGTAGAACACCATTGGTAGCCAGTTCTTTCCAAAAGTCCCCTCTGTCCTGAGGTTGGTGGAGGTATTTGGCTAGACATTTCTTCACACATAGGCACACATACATCTGCCGTGACTTCTGATTCAGCCTCACCCCTTAGAGAGCAGGGGCTAGGCCATCTTTATGTCTTCTCATATGAATGCTCTTGTCTGCTTTCTGAGACCTCCCCTGACCACAACAGATGAGGTGTTCCTTGTGTCACACTCCATTACATCATCTCATTTCACTTCCCTGCTTAGCACTTATTACCCTCTTGTGTATTCATTAGTTGACTTGTTTATTAAGTCTTCCCAGTTAGAATGTAATTCTGTGTAGGATGAGGCCTCTGTCATTGCAATCTCCTGGGCCTTAAAGTGTTCTTGGCATGCAGCAATCCTGCAAGAAATGCTTGTTTACTCACTGACTGTGAAGTGGAAAGAGAATAACTTTCCATGGTGGACTGTGAATGTCTGCATAGCACCTAGAAAAGTGATTGGCATGTAGCAGGTGTTCATGCTGATGCTCCTTTCCACGCTCACTGTAGAAAATGTCTACACTTCCAGACTGGGGTAACAGGATCACTGTATTGTTGACCCAAATTTAACTGCTCGAGTTCTGTTTCTGAATTAGTTTTGACCTTTGGGACAGGCCAGGAGGGGCAATAAAAATAACCCAGTTGACTCTTGGATGCTGGGATGTTTGGGTGCAGTGTTGATTTCAGCTCTGACTCACTGTGTGAGCTGTGGAGACTCAACCTCTTGATTCTGTTCCTCATTCATTCAATGGAGTGGTTGAATAGTCAATGTGAGGCTCCTGTGTAAGTCTTGCATTTTATAATATCTCTTTAGATTTTTTCTTAAGGAGTTTCAAAGGAGTTGACATTCAGTAAAATGGTTTATGAATACAACATCTTGGATAAATGTCACTCCTTTTAACATTCTCAACCACCCTTGCCAACCTAACCCTTTCCTTACTTAATTTTATGTATCAGTTTTTTGCCATTAATAAAGCAGTTTAAGTATACAGTGCATCTTGATGTATATAATCACTTCAACATCTTCACCATCCCCACTTTTAACCCACCTCTTCCTGTATATTTCTTTTTTATTATAATTAATAGAAGGGTTACAGTTATATTCACCACCTTCCTATGTATTTCTCAATTCTGTGCTATATACAATCAATTCTTGCCTGTATTCTATCTTCTTCCCTCCTTCATTCTCTGCCCTTCATCTCTTGTCCCCGCCTCCCCTCTTGCAAATATCCATTTCCTGGTACTTATTTTGTTGAGCCTTGACTTATAATTCTTTTAAAAAGAATTATACTGTTTGCATCTCTTTAGAGTCTATTGCACTTCAGTGTGTTTCCTTGTAGATGTATAGGTACATTCTAGCTACCACATATGAGGGGAACCATGCAACCTGTTTCTCTGGGTCTGGCTTACATCATGTAATATAATCTTTTTCCGAGTATTTCCATTTCCTTATTAATGGTATAATGTCATTTTTTCTCATGGATAAGTAGAATTCTATTGTGTATATATACCACATTTTCTTGATCCATTCTTTCATTGAAGGTCAGCTGGACTGATTCCATACTTTGGCTATGGTAAATAATTCTGTATTGAACATGGTTTGTGTTAGTAGCTTTAGTGTGGCCTTTGTGCTTTATTGCTGGATTATAGAGTAGCTCTATGTTTAGTTCTTATTCTCTTATAGCATTCCTTATTTATGGACCCAGACCACTCTCTAAGTAGAACAGCAAACCCAACTTACAATATATCCTGCAATCCTTAAGAAATGCTGTTGCAGACACTCAAATATACAGTTCACCAGGCATCTGCTCACTTTCCTCTGTTTCATCAAAGATATGTGAAATTACAATTCTCTTGAAATAATAGAATGACCTATATTTTGTTCTAGACTTACAAAATACTTATTTTAATCATAACATCCATAATAGAATCCCATCACAAGTGCCTATTTATTGCATGAAGCGTGTATATTACTAGGCAAAATATCTAGGTGCCACAGATCCCTGGCTCTTCTAAATGTGCTTTCTGAGATGCTCATTTGTTCTTCTACTGATTGCAGTTTGATTTTTCTTCCTTTGCTCTTTTCCTTTATTATATGTGCTGCCATCTTGACCATAAACCTATGTAAATATTTTAAAAAACTATTATTCTCTGTAAGTAGTTGTACAAAGTTTTTTAACCATTTAATAAGGCAGTTTGTGAACACAGTGTATCTTGGCTAATGCCACCCCTTTCACTATTCTCATCCATTCTTCCTAACTCATTTCTTCCCTCACTTTCTTAATTTTGTAGGATATGCATTGAATTCTTAACCGCAATCTTTCCCCTTCTCCTCTTTCTTTCATCTCTCTCTTTTTCCTTTGCCCCACTCCACTGCTTTCACGTAGCTGTTTCTTGGTGTTTTGTTGAAGTTTGACTTTATCTTTCTAAGGAATTGTATTATTTGAGTTCTTCCTTGAATCTACCATATTTCAATTGATCTTCTCTGCTGTATTATGGCTAGTAGTCCTGTGCTCTCTTACTGTGTTTTAATGGGTTTCTATATCCATTCTTCCCTTTGCCTACAGTGTTGCTCCCAGACTTTCTATAAATGAAAGGCACTGTTATTTAGGGAAATGTAGTTCAAACATCTTATTTCCTTTGAAGTCTTTCTGACTTACTTTATTTTCAACGGGGAAGAATTTGTTTCTCTTCTTTGCCTTGGCACTGTCAATATAGTCCAGAGCTAGTATATTTATCTTATATTCCATTACATGTTTTTGCGTATCTATCACCTATGGAAAATTCATGGTAGATAAAGATTTTATCTTTTTAATTTTTGTGTTCTTAGGCATGTGGTATAGAGTTCTTAAATTATGTTTTTGACTGAAGAAATGAATGAAAATAGTCATTTAGTTTCTAGTTCTAACACCAAAGTTGCTAAAAATGTTTTTTTTTTTTGCTAAAAATGTTTTGATATAGTTATGAAATAGCCTTCTGGGTCTAAATGGGATTGGAAGGTGATTTCTGAGGATTCCGGGTCAGTGTCTGTAGCTAGATATAATATGAATCAAGTTACATTTTAATTTAAATTTATTTAGCCAAATAGGATATGCTAATTAGACCAACCTGCCAGCAAGCGATTAGAACTAATACTATGATCAGTGATTCTTCCTCCATCATAATGAGTGTGACAATTCACTAATGAAATAAAAATTTATGCCTATTTAAGGCTATGAATTGATTGACTTGGAAAAACCTCAAATATATTTTGAAAAATGTGACTCTGCTGGATTCTGGTAGCCCACAGCTATAATCCTAGCTATTTAGGAGACTGACATCTGAGGATCCAGGTTTAGAGCCAGGCCAGACAGCAAAGTTTGTGATACTCTTATGTCCAATTAACCACAAAAAACACAGAAGGGAGCTGAAGCTCAAGTAGTAGCGTGCTAGCCTTGAGCACAAAAGTTCAGGGATAGAGCTCAAGCCTTGAGTTCAAGCCCCAGGACAGGCGCAGGAAAAAAAAAATATGGTCCTAATAGCTTTCTACTAATTTTATTAATCACTATTTCAATTTAAAATGATGTTATATCATAATAAGGTTTAATAAAGAAGTAAACAAGAGCCAATCATGGTTCATTTTTTGAAGTCCTTGTAAGCAAAACCAAAAGAGAAAGACATAAAGTAGATTATAACGCCAAATGTGCACTTTACACACATTTATTCCATTCAGTCTCTTCTGTTGAAAAGATTCATTGAGGGCCAAGTATTTTCTGACTACATGCTGCCTGCTCTTACACATCATCACTCAGAATTCTGTTTAGTGTACCAAGGAAGTGGCAACGTGCTTGCTGTCTCCCACGTCCTTGCAGGCTTCTGGTGTTCTAGAGGAAGTGAGGGATGACTGTTGACCTAGTTAAAGTAGCCTCCCAAATGCAAAGAGAGATGTGGGGTACACATAGCTTCCTCTGTGCTTTGCTCCAAGTCAGTGCTTTTGTCAGACAGTAAGTCAAAAGCACAAAGAGAATATTTAGAAAATCGCAGGTGAGCAGCATGTTCATAGCATGTGACTAGTTGGTGGAGCCCATCGACTTTTTTAGGTCAAGGACGGTGGATCTAGAGCTGGAGCCATGCACCACTTCAGGAAGCATCGTTCATACAGAGTAGACCATGATGTGAACAGCTTTCTGGAGTTCTTCAGAGTGGAAGCCTTGTTTTGTAAAGTTAAGAGGCACACTGAAGGTTATTTTGTGGGCTCAGGCTGCTGCTCTTTCATATTTGCTGAGAGAATAAAGAGTTAAAATTTTTAGCAGGCTGAAGAGATGGTCTCATATTAGTGTAAAGCTAAAAGCATACATCCAATTTAGTTTTTGTAAACATTTTTATTTTATTGTCAGGACAATGTATAGGGATTGCAGTTACATTCGTCAGGTAGTAGATGCATTATTTCTTTAACATTTATTCCCCTTCTCATGTTTTTGTCCTCATTTCCCTTACTCCACCCCCTCCCAATCATCTTATTTTCCCCCTTCCCTATTTCAAATAAACAAATAAACATATATGCACTATACTAGGTAACAAAGTCAGATACAGTAGCAGCATGAGATTAACCATAAGGGCAAACAAAAAGAGAAGAGAAATAACATAGTTCATTAAGAATAACAATCATACAAGATAAACCTTGCTTCCATATCCTAGGGTTCATTTCATTTCCAATTTTTGATTTTGAAATTAACTGAGAAAAATTGGCTTGGTAGCATTTTAATTAAAAGAAAAAAAGAAAAGAAAAAAAGGCTTAGCTGAGTGCGGATTCCTTATCAGCCTAGCGGCTCAGGAGGCAGAGATGGGGGTAGGGACCAGAAAAATTCAGGAAATTCTATCTTTAAAACAACCAGCAAAATGCTGAGCAAGTGGTGTGGCTCAAATTATGGAGTGCCAGCTGAGTGCAAGCAAACAAAGGTAGAGTGCAAGGCCCCAAGTTCAAATCCCCATACTGCTGAAGTGAGAGTTTGCCATAGGCAGTGTGTGATACAACTTGAAATTTGTAGCTAGCTATGAAATTCTTTCCTTTTCCTCAATCCTAGCTTAAAATAATAGAGATCAAGACCAAGCTTCTGTACTGTCAAGGAAGTAACTGAAATATTGTGTGTACTGCTAGGAGTCATATTTTTTAAGTGCATTAACAAGTCTGTGGCTTTAGGATCACGTGCATGGCACTTAGTAATAACTTGGTGAATATTCAGTTAGAGTGTTCTGAACTCATTATGTTACATGTAGTTACATGTAAACCGCTTAATACATGGTAGTGCTCATAAATGACTCTTTCTTTCAAGGAGAGAAATCAGAATGTTATAGGTACTTATAGGTGTGTCTACTAAGGAAGCTGTGAATTACTGTATTCTAAAACTATAGTTCTTCTGATATAGAGACCCTGATTTTTGTTCTTATGCTTTGATTCTCTGCAGATGTATAGGTTTGTTACTATTAGGATCTTGTTAGAATTACAAAAATGTCATACGGTGAGGAAGCTCTCCTTCCTTCCTTCCTTCCTTCCTTCCCTTCCTTCCTTTCTTCCCCTTCCTTCCTTCCTTCCTTCCTTCCTTCCTTCCTTCCTTCCTTCCTTCCTCCCTCCCTTCCTCCCTTCCTTCCTTCCTCCCTTCCTTCCTTCCTTCCTTCCTTCCTTCCTTCCTTCCTTCCTTCCTCCCTTCTCCTAGTCTCTTTTTCTATAGTAAAGTTTGAACTTCACTTTTATAGGGACCTATAAGAGGTGTTATTCCGAAGGACAGAGAAGCAGGGAAATTTCAGGCTGCCTCAGGATAATGGAAAAGGGACTTTGAAAAGGGACTCTCAGGCTCTACCACATATTTCTCAGCTGCTTCTTTGCAACAATGATTATCCTCTCTCTCTCTCTCTCTCTCTCTCTCTCTCTCTCTCTCTCTCTCTCTCTCTCTCTCTCTCTCTCTCTCTCCTCTCTCTCCCTCTCTCTCCCCCTCCCTCCCTCCTTTTCTTTCTTCCTTCCTTCCTTCTTTCCTTCCTTCCTTCCTTCCTTCCTTCCTTCCTTCCTTCCTTCCTTCCTTCCTTCCTTCCCTTTTAAAAATCATTATTGATAGTTTTGGCAATGTGCTAAGTTCTGGGAATTAAAAAATAGGTCATTTATGATTATTCTTAATTGACTACATGAAAGGAAGTAGATAAGCATGGAAAAACATACGTTGCAGTAAGAAATGAGTGATGGCTGATTCAATAGAAGCATGTGGAAGGCACAGATATAGTAATTTCATTTAGCAAATATTGATGCATGGAATTTCTATGTACCAAGCACTGTACTACTGTCCCAGGATACCACTATCTATGTATCTCTTGAAAGACAGACATTAGTAGTTACATATATGTAAGTATCCCACAAGCTACCAGAGAAATAGAAGGTAGAAGAAGAGACAGGCTTTCCTGAAGAAATGATGTTCAACCTGAGGACAAATGAAGTGTTGGAGTTGGCCAGAGCATAAGGAAAGGAGAGCATTTCAGGCAAAGGTCACCCACGAGCTAAGTGCCATCAGGAGTTCTTTGAAATGTACATGTTCTTTTGTTAAGGTCCTAGATGAGACCATGTTAGCTGTTTTCATGCTTGCTAGAAAGAGAAATAACCTAAGTAACACATACAACTCACCGTACCCAGGGAAACATGCTTGCTTTGACAGTGTTGGTCTGACTTCTAGTCAGGACTGATTCCATCTGTTGTGTGAATTTGAGGGTTTGGAGCAGTTCTCCCATCCTGGTTTGATCGTGAATGTTTCCCACAGGCTTATGTGGCAAAGGTTTGGTTGCCAGGTAGGAATGGATTCTGGGGAGATGTAGTGTAGCTGGAGGAAGTAGGCTGCCTGAGGCAGGTCTTCGAAGGTTATTTTGACCCCATGATCCTATCTTGGTCTTAACTTCTTGTTTTCCCTGAAGTGAGTAGCTTCTACCATCTTTGTGTTCTGCCTAGTCATATGTGCCAGCCAACCATGGACCAAACCTTCTGAAACTATGAACTCAAATAAATAAACACTTCTTCCCTTAATTTGATGTCATGAGTTTGGTCACAGAGGCCTCAAGGTAAGTAATGTACACTTTTTCACATGGAGAATTACTTCTCAGGGTAGCAATTTCTCTTAAAGGTCCCACATCTTCCCAGACAATATAACTTAAAATACATTGGCAAAAGTGAATGGGCCAGGTCACTTTTTGGAGAAAAAGAAAGGAGAGATGAAGCAAAAGATTTGCTGCAAGGGGAGGAGTGGACAGAAATGAAAGGAGAATGAAATTGCTGTAAGGAGTTGTGGATCTGTAGAAAAGGGAATCGTGGGAAAGTTGGGGAGGTTCTCAGATCTCAACTTACCGAGGCTGGCTGGCTTGGAGAGTTGAGTTAAAAGAAAACATTGAAAATGAAAGTGACTTGCATGACTAGTTTGAATAGAAAATAGTCTACAAGGAAGTGAGACTAAAAATTCTGCCGGTGAGAAATCACCACCACACCTGGATGAAGCCATTCACATCTCTTCTGTTATCTTTTATTCCTCTATATGCATCTTTAAAAATAGATACTAATATTCTCTGACACATTGTTTAGGGCTGTCCATGGCTTCGTTTCCTTTAGTCTTAGGACCCAGCTTAGTACCTAGGATCTGGCAATTTTTGGTGCATTGGAAAAGCTGGACATCAGTGGCTCATACCTGTAATCCTGGCTACTCAGGAGGCTGAGATCTGAGGATCATGGTTTGAAGCCAGCCCAGCCAGAAAAGATCATGAGACTCTTATTTCCAATTAACCAGAAAAAAGCCAGAAATGGAGCTGTGGTGTAAGTGGTAGTGTTAGCCTCGAGTATAAAAGCTCAGGGATTTACAGTATCTCACTTTGTTACCTGATTTATCAGATATATTTGTATTTGGTTATTTCAAATTGGATAGGGAAGGGGGGAAAACAAGATGGGGGGGTGGGGAGAGGGTAATGGGGACCAAGACATGTGAAAGGGTATCAATGTATGTGAATTAATGCATCTTCTATCTGGCAAATATCATGTAACCCTTTTATTAATTACAATAAAAAATATCAAAAAAGCTCAGGGATATTGTTTAGGCCTTGATTTCAAGCCCCATGGCAGCCCCCCTCCTCCCCCCCCACACACAAAGAAAAATCTGTAGGAATGAAAGAGAATGATTTAAGTGTGAAGTAAAAGAGCACCAAAGGGTGCCTGGCCCGGTTTGGTGCATCAGAGGTAGTTAGTTCTCCGAGGGTAGGGGATTGAGACTTAAAAGATGAACTAGCATTAACTACACATGGAAGGGAAACCAAGGCAGCAACACATGCAGCAATACTAAATGCAGATGGGGATAGTTTCGGGCATACACAGAAAGATTATCAGACTCGATCATTTCCGTCAATTAATGCTATGTTCTAGATGTTCTTTAACTCTGGAGACACATTAATGATTGAGACAATGAAAGGGATGACATAGTTGTGGTAGTGGCCACAACAATGTTCATTGCAGCACTATTCACCATAGCAAAAATATGGAACCAACCTAGATGTCCCTCAGTTGATGAGTGGATCAACAAGTTGTGGTATTTATACACAATGGAATTCTATGCTGCTGTCAGAAAAAACGACATCGCCCCATTTGTTAGGAAATGGAAAGTCTTAGAAAAAATCATATTAAGTGAAGTAAGCCAGACTCAAAGGAACTTAGGCTCAATGGTTTCCCTCATTTGTCATAATCAGTAGAAACCTTGGGCTCTACAAGTAGAGATCTGCAATAGAGCAAAACCTTGATACATAAGGCTATATAGTATGATGCTAATTGAAAAGACCTCCAGGATATTGAAACAAAAGCCATATAATGAATGATTGTTGTCCTTAATGTACTATGTTATTCTCATCTCTTTTTCTGTCCCTTGGTTATCTCATATTGTTACAGTATCTCACTTTGATATCTGATATATTAGATTTATTTGTATTTGGTTATCTGAAATTGGATAGGGAAGGGGGAAACAAGATGAAGGTGGGGGTTGGGAGGAGGGAAATGGAGACCAAGACATGAGAAAGGGTATCAATATATGTGAATTAATGCACTTTCTATCTGGCAAATATCATGTAACCCTTTTATTAATTACAATAAAAAATATATATATATAAAAAAGAAAGGGATGACATTTTAGTGAAGGGAGAGAGATGACCAATATGACAGATCATTAATTGGTAGAGAGAGAAAAGTGACAAGGATTCCTTCCAGATTTCTAGAGTGTGTAAATGGATGGGTGCAGGTGACATTTATGGATACAGGAAATGAAGGAGGAGGATTGAGTTTGGTGAGGTAGAGTATGCTATGTAAAGTGCCTGAGAGATGTGTAGTGAGCTGGAGTTTCAAAGTTGTCTGTGTCTGACAACATTTTAAGTCAACAGTATATAGGTGGTAATTAAAGCTACAGTGGTAGAGTTGCCCCAATGACCACACCAACAATGCATAGGAGAGCCATTTTCCTTTTCTACTTTTTTTTCCAGGGGGGTGGCGGATTGGTCATGGGACTTGAACTCTAGGCCTGGTTGCTGTCCTTGAGCTCTTCAGCTCAAGGCTATTGCTCTACTGCTTGAGCCACAGCGTCACTTCTTGTTTTCTGGTGGTTAATTGGAGATAAGAATCTCCAAAGAATCTCCAAAGAATCTCAAAGCTAGCCCAGGCTAGCTTTGAACCACAGTCCTCAGATCTCAGCCTTCTGAGTAGCTAGGATTACAGGCATGAGCTACTGGTGCCCAGCTGGAGCCATTTTCTTTGACTATAGCATGGATAGTCTTTTAGAATTATGCAGAACAGTGGCTATCCAGGTAGAAAAATGACCCAAGTGAGGAATATAGGGTGGGGAAAAAGTGTGTTTTTTAGGACTAAATCTTGAATAATGTTGACATTTAATGGATGGGCCAAGAGGAAAGAAATATTAGAAGAGAGTGAGGAAGAACAGCAGAGAAATGGAGTGGGGATGAGGAGAGGGATGTCACCAATACCAAAGGAAAAGAAAGTTGTGTGTGTGTGTGTGTGTGTGTGTGTGTGTGTGTGTGTGTGTGTATGAGTGATCAACTGGGCCACCATCTGTTGAGAACCCTAGAAGGTAGAGGACCAGACTCATTGATGGCTCCAGCAAAAGCTGCCTTGTAGGAGTAATAATGGTAGAGCAATAGGGATAGATTAGACTAGGTTGAGAACAGGGTGGTAAAGAGATGTCCACAGTCAATGTGTCCTATAATATGGCACTTGAAAAATACCCTCACCCAGCCATGAAGGTGGACCCCCAGTTGGGGTAACTTAGCTCAGAGGGTGGTAGGAGCCTTGCAAGAGCTCCAGTTGAGAATTTGGAGGTTAGAGGTGATTAGGTTTTTGAGGAATAGAGTTTTCTTCTTCCCCTTTCTTGGCCATTTTATTCTTTGGAATATGACGTTGATTAGAATGCCAGTGTCTGAAGTGATGACAGAGCATTTTGAAGAAGGGGCTGGAATTTCGAGGCACACATTGAGTTGATTCTAGTGGTATATTTGAATAGCACTAATAAATTGGGAAAACATGGCACAGACCACACAGAAGTTTTGGAAGTTCCTCCACTGATGTCAGGACCATATTCCTCTACCCCTTTTGTTGGAAATACTCTCCCATTCTTGCCCAGGAGATCATTGCCCTGTAGAAGGGCCGATCTTGTGACTGTGTTGAGCTTAGGTGTTTCTCAGCCTCTTCAATGGAAAGGCATGTAGGAGCCAGCACTCCTTAGGTGAGAGCCAGTTTTGGGGAGGAGCCTAGAAGGCTCAATGGCTTCAGGACACTGTGTAGAATTTGACAAGGGCTCCTTTTACTCTTGTCCTGGAGATTTCTAATAACTGCCATAGCCTCCAGTGCAGTAGGCTAGGGATCTGCTTCCTTGATCTAAAGCATGAAGCTACAATCCAGAATGCTCTTTAGAAACAGAATTAGCACGGATATAAGCTTAGAGCCTATTTTCAGAGATTTTTTTTCCAAGAAATTAAATAGTAAATGAATTGATTTTGCTATTCCTACAGGCTTGAGATATCAAGTTGTCAAAAGCTAGTGCCGATCATAATAGAGTGCCCTCCAAGAAATGTATGCTAGGAATGATTTTCTTCAAGTAGGAAGCCTGACTAATTATTGCCTTCTCTCTAATGCCTTTATCTGCTAGATCTAACAGGTTCTAACCTTATACAGCTGTAACACCAAACATTAATCAACTTCTCATTCACATGAAACTCGTGTGCTTAGGAATTCACCACTAAGCACTCTTTTAACATGTACCCAATGTGAAAAGAATAGGCATATCTTTATAATATCTTTATATAACTAGCTGCATACACATTGATACTTTGGAAAAATTAAGGTCATATTATATATAACAAAGATTCAGGTTGGGACATAAAAAAGACAGTAGCATTTCTCATTCATAACTTTATATGAATTGCACATTAAAATGATAATGTTTTGGTTGTGTCAGGAAAGTAAAATATATTAAGATTAATTTTTAAAAGAATATGTCATCTGGCTGCTGGTGGGTCATTCCTATAATCCTAATTACTCAGGAGGCTAAGAACGAAGGATCGTGGTTTGAAGCCAGCCCAGGCAGAAAAGTCCCAATGACCCACTCACAAACCAGAAGTGGTGCTGTGGCTCAAAGTGGTAGAGCACTAGCCTTTAGCAAAAGAGCCCAGGGACAGCAGCTAGGACCTGAGTTCAAACCCTATAACAGTAAAAAAAACAAAAGAGAGAATATATCATAGGAATAAATATTACATTAAAATGCAACCAGAGAAATGTTATTGTGCTGTTTTAAAGAAGAATAAGAGTTGACAGAATTTTAGTCCCTTACTATGATTTATCTATGAAGGTTCGTGTGGATCCTTGTGTGATGATCTGAGAGGTCCTGGAACCTTCAATAAAGAGGAGGTGAGAGATGACCCTTAGAAGGGATCAGAGTAATCGTGGGTTGGTTTCTTTTCCAGTGGGTTACTACACACACACACACACACACACACACACACACACACACACACACAGGCATATACATACACATCTACATATAGATATACATGCATGTGTGTGTGTGTATGACTAGTTTTGTATCTCATTATGTCATAGAAACACACGCCTGCCATTGTGATGCCATTAGTTATGAGGTCTTCCTTGGAATCAAGTAGATGTTAGCATTATACTCTTGAACTTCTGGAACCATGAGCTTAACAAACTTCTTTATGAAGTAACCAGCCTCTGGTATTCCGTGGTAGCATAATACCAGTACAAAGAAGACTAAGACTTGTATCCAAGTGGTAGCAGTTCTGCCCAGATATGACTCCTTCAGTTTGAGATGAATTCACATTTGGAGAAGCCTTTGGGATGGGGATTCTCCTGACTCTTTGGGGAGCAACTGGGACATTAAAAAGAAAGATACAGATCTTGCCTGGAAGGCAACTTACTGGTCATATGCTTAACAGGATAACATTACTAAATTATATCTTTTTTTCAGTATCTGGATACTTCTGCTAATTTAAGACAGTGCGTTTCTCTTCCTTCCTTTCTTGCTTCCTTGTTTCCTTCCTTTTTTTTTTTTTTGCCAATGTTAGAGCTTAAACTCAGGGTCTGAACACTGTTCTTGGGCTTTCTCAAGGTTAGTACTCCACTACTTGAGCCTCAGCAGCACTTCTGGCTTTTTTTCTGTGTATGTGGAACTGAGGAATCGAACCCAGGGCTTCATGTATCCTAGGCAAGCACTCTACCACGAGGTCATGCTCCTGGCCCAAGACAGTGTGTTTCTATCCTGCATTCTCTGATAGAATGAAAATCTTCCATGAAAAATTGCTATCATTAAGAAAACTACAACCAATGCTGGGAAATGTGGGTGAAAGATTTTATACAGTGTTTGTGGGAATGTAAATTAGTGTAGCCACTATGGAAATCAGTGTGGAAATCAAACCTAAAAATGGAACTACCACTCAAAAGCATGTAAGTCAGTCAAGATGCCTACATATCCTTGTTTTTACAACTGCGCTCCTCACAATAGTAAAACTATGTAAGCAAAAACTACCAACTGATGAATGAATAAAGAAAACATGGTATATGCACATAATGTTATTCAGATATAAGGAACAAAATTAGACATTTTTCAGGAAAATGGGTGAAACTGGACAGCACCCTACTAAGTGAAATAAGCCAGACTCATAAAGACAGATGTTATGTTTTCTCTTATTTGTAGAATCTAGGTGATTGAAAAGAGGACAGCAGAAGAGAGACTACTGGTGGGAGATGAGAGGAACTATGGATGAGGACGGGGTCAAAAGAGGGTGACGGGGGTGATGATAAATATATAGTGGTAAAAATACATAGAATACAAATCTGAAAATGTCACCAGGCAACTCACAATTTCATTCCATTACTACTAATAAATAAGAAATGAAATATCTTATTGGATTTCTGTTCTTTCTCTTACCATTACTTTTTTTCTCCCCACGTGTACTTCCTACATGATCAGATGTCAAGCACTACAGAACTTTGGGGGCAGGAGGCAGGGTCTACTATCTGTGACAGGTAGCTGAACTACAGCAGGTCACTGCTGCTGTGACATTTTGGAGATGATAGCCCCTTGATATTTCTACATGGTGTCATGACCATTTGAATCCCCACAGGTACTTATTGCAAGGATCCCACAGACCTCCATAGGAGGTCTCTGTCTCCATGACATATTTTGCTTAGCTATGTTGTTGTGCATAAAGCATTCAGAAATTGAAGAAGCAAAAAGGGAAGACAAATATTTTTAAAAAATGACTGTTTTATTTCTGAATTAGAAAAGTAATATTTGATATTCCTTAGGAGTGAGCCATTCAATATTAACAAGAGAACATCCCTTTCTTGGAGACTCACATCCTGGACCCATATCTATTGGGAACTTGATTTCATGTCAATAGAGATCAACATTGTCCCTCTGGCTCTGCACCTCTGTTCCAGTTTTCTTTCCTTACACAATGCGATAAACAAATCCACATGTTATTTGTGTGGTCAAATTAAAGGAAAGAGTATCTCACTAAAAGAAAAGTAAAACAAGCCCATTCTTAGGATGGGTTTTCTTTACTCTGTTAAGTTTCTATGGCAAGCAGTGAGTGGGAGCTCCTGGTCATGTTAAGCGTTCTTTGTTGACTGGGAGTTTGGCCTAGTGATAGAGTGCTTGCCTAGCATGCACAAAGACCTGGTTTTGGTTCCTAGGTACCACATACATAGTAAAGCTTGAACTGGGGCTGTGGTTCATGTGAGTACACTAGCCTTGAGGAAAGTCCAAGGACAGTGCTCAGGCCCTGAGTTCAAGCCCCAGAACTGCAAAAAAAAAAAAAAAAAAAAAAAAAAAAAAGGGAAGAGTTCTTTGTCTTCAGTGTGGGCTGCCCTTAAATGGTGGCTTTCAATATACTGAGGAAAATGTATCCTTAGCCTGGTGCCAGTGGCTAAGGCCTATAATCTTACCTTCTTAGGAGGCTGAGATCTGAGGATTGTGGTTTGAAGCCAACCTGGGAAGAAAGTCTGTGAAACTCTTATCTCCAATAAACTACTGAGAAAAAACCGGAAGTAGCACTGTGGCTCAAGTAGTAGAGCAATAGCCTTGAGCACTTAGACTCAGGGACAGCACCTAGGCCCTGAGTGAAAGTGCCAGGACTGGTAAAATCAAGCAATCAATGAATCAATCAATACAAACCACAGAAGTTTTTATTTATTTATTTTTGGTCATAGGGCTTGAACTCTGGGCCTGAGTGCTGTCCCTGAGCTCTTCTGCTTAAGGCCAGTGCTCTGAGACTTGAGGCACAGCACCACTTCTGGTTTTCTGATGGTTAATTGGAAATTAATTGGACTTTCATGCCCAGGCTGGCTTTGAACCATGATTCTCAGATCTCAGCTTCCTGAGTAGCTAGGATTACAGTCATAAGCCACCGGCGCCTAGCTTGAGTTTCTTTTTTTAAATTTAATTTTCAAGGCGATGTAAAGAGGGGCTACATTTACATCTGTAACTGTTTTTCTTCCACTTCCCCTCCTCCGTCTCCTCCCCTCCCCACGAAGTCATTGTAAAGTTCATTTTCAACCTTGTCTTGTGTGTATCACTGTTTCATTGGTTCACCGTTTGTCCTTTGTCTCACCATTTTGTGTTTGCCTTCCCTCTAACTCAGATAAATGTACCTCAGTCTGGATTCATTGATGTAGCATATATTTATTCATTGAATTTTTATTAGTTTTGAAGCTATGTGAATAGACCTGGCCACATTTTGAATTATACATTATTCATTTTCCACAGTTTCTCTTGAGAGTCATTTTATCTAGTTTATATAGTGCAGATGGGCCTTTTACCATCACTCATCTTCAGACATGTCACATATACCCACATACACACACACACACATACACACACAGACACACACACACACACACACACACACACACACACACACACATACACACATACCAGTACTACCACCACCACCATCACCACCACAGGACTTTGGCTAATCTCTCATGTTTTCATTTTGAAATGCAACAGAATCAAGGTTATTATTAATATAAGAATATTTCTAAGCTGAGTGTGGTGGTTCATACTTGTAATCCTAGCTACATAAGGGATAGAGCTCTGGAGGATCGTGATTGGAGGCTAACCTGGATAAACATGTTTAACAGACTCCCATCTCAATCAATAACTGGACATGGTGATAACACAGCTGTCCTCCCAGCTATGGGGAAAATACAAATAGGGGGACTGCAGTTCAGTTTGGCTGGATCTAAAATGTGAGACCCCCTGTCTGCACGACCTTCAACAGGGAACCAAGTTTGAAGTATGGTGAGTCTGAAAGATATAACCAGGGGAGGAGGTCAATCAAAAACACCCAGAAAATTACCAAATCTATGAAAATGGTCGCAGGGGCAAAATATGCCTGTGTGGAGAGGGAGTTGAAGCTGGCTGGAGTATATGGAATAGGATCTTTGGCTTTGTATGGAAAAGCTGATATTAAGATGCTCCAAGATAAGAAGAAACACCTGCTTATTAGTGTGTCCTCAGATTGAGGGCTCTGTGGTGCTAGTCACTCATCAGTTGCTAAACTGATGAAAGCAAAAACAAAAACAAGGTGGCTATATTCACAGCAGCTGGAAATGGGGTCATGCTTGTTCTGACAAATGTCTTGTGACATTCAGAGACATGGGAAGAAAGCCCCTACTTTTGGAGATGCATCAATCATTGCCCTTGAATTACTAACCTCTGGATTTGTGTGTTGCTCATTTCCAGTTGATTCAGGTCTTTTATCTTCTACGTGGCAGAAGACAAACCCATCTTTTCTTTTGATACCATTGCATCGCAATATTGATCCAAATATGCTGCAGAATTACCAAGAGGATAACCTGTAATCTGGTCAACATCATCTATGACTCTCTGAAGGAGTCTACTCCCAATGAGCAGAGTGCCAGGATGACAGCTATAGACAATGCCTGCAGAATGCTTCTGAAATGATAGATAAACTGACTCTGACATTCAGCTGCACCCGCCAAACTGTCATCGCTGAGGAGCTGGTTGAAATTATCTCGGGGGCCGCTGCTCTGGATTAATGAAAACCAAGTTCTATCCTCAGACAAAAGGTAAAAAAGAAAAATTCAGCAAGCTGAGTTTGTGTTTCGCTTATTGCTGTTTTTGCCAGAAGAAGCCTGCTCCATTGTTTGAATCACTAAAGGCAGCAAGATGTTGGTAAATTGTCTTACAATAAACGACTTTTAATAAAAAAATCTGAGACCCGCGTTAAACAATAAAGTCAAAAGAACTGGGGTATTTTTCAGGTGGTAGAACATTTGCCTAGCAAGTACCAAATCCTGAGTTTAACCCCCCCAAAAGAGAACACTTTTCCAGCTTTGAAAAGTCTCACCTTAATATGAGGCAGACACTGCTTGCTTGGACCAGAGGAAGGGCGTCTGGGGAGAATTGGAAGGGCTGTGGTGTGGAATACTGGGAAGAGAGGTTTAGACGCAGTCCCAGTATATGTGGCAATGGAAGAAAGAGAAAGAAGGTGTTGGCAAGAAGTGGCAGTAGGATCTTTATCTCCTCTACCAAGGTGGTGTAAAATCATTTTTGACGCACAAAATTAACTTTAACCACATGGATGAAAAAATATGCGGGATCTGCTCCTGTTGTTCATTGAAACCATATTGTACAATAGTGTAAATGTGTGTCCCGGTGTCAGTGAGTTTTGACCCTCTTGGACTGCATTTTCCACCACAGGCCTCTGGGACTCATCTCTTATGTTTGCTCCCATGCCCTGATCTGTCCCCACTTCAGAATTCCACAGAATTGTCCTAGTGCCATGAGAATAATGCTGAAACACACTTCCCAACCCTCCCAGCTATGTGTTGTGAATAAACCCTGACCACTGAGTGAATGAGAGCTCCCCTCCCCCACCTCACTATATGTTCTTGGGTGGCCACACACAAATGCAGCTTCTCTGACATACAGACTGGAACCGGGCTCCCGGAATACTCTCATTATACAAGACAGCTAGGCACCATTTCTGTCTTCCCACAGGTCATAGTTAACCTCTGAGCCATGTCCCAAGGTGGTCCCCAGTGGAATCCTCTAAGGCCATTCTTGAGATTCTTAGGACATGTTTTGCCATCGCTCTCAGTAATTCAGGAGGCTCGATGGCTGTCTTTGGGTTGACAGTGTTCTACATTGTCACATCTATGGGGGTCCTTTCTCTTCCCTTTCTACCATGAGTTGGAGCTCAGTATAATTAGCTGTTTAGAGGAAGAAATTAGAAGACTTTCTGTGGTTACAGTCCGTCTGGATGATTGGCATATCAAGCATATGATCATATATCACAGATCCAGCATGAGTTTTTCTGTGTATGAGATAGAGAAGAGGTTATATATGTGTGTATATATATAAACATAGTCACATATGTTAGTCAGTTTCTCTCTCTATTACATATATGACATATATACAATCTTTTTTTTTTTTTTTGGTCATGGGGCTTGAACTCTGGGCCCGGACATTGTCCCTGAGCTCTTTAGCTCAAGGCTACGGCCCTATCCCTTGAGCCACAGCCCCACTTATATACAGTCTTATATACATATACTTATATACGTATTTCTTTCTCTAGGATTTCTACTTCAACTCAAATGTGTTTTAAAGTTAAGGATTTCTGATAAGTAGCTAAAAGAAAGAGCTTTCTGGAGCGATGCCAAAGATGTATCTTTGGGCTTGGAGTAGCAAAATCAGCATGAGCTGATTTACTATGGGAAGTAGAAGAAGCCCAAAGGCTAGCCTTCATTCAATAAGCCAGCATTCAGATCATAAAGCAAACCATTGCTGGCACCCCAGAAGAACCACAGCATGCCTCCTTAGAAGTAACCATTGTATTCACTTCTAGTACCACAGGTTCATTTTGAGGATAGTGTAGGTTTTCAGTTTCCATGAAGAACCACAAAGAACTCTTATTTCTGTTGTCTCTACTCTGTTTTGGGTGCTGGGTGGGCTTGAACCCCACAAATGCATTGCATTTCTGCTTTGGTGGCAGGGTCTGTGCTTGGATCTGCCTATAGGAGGCAATGGAGGGAGTGGGGTTGGGGTGGGGTTACGGAAAGGAATTTCTTTCTTCTCCATTTCCTGTTTTGTGAGCAGTATCACTGTGATTCTGTGTATTGTGGAGGAGGCTGTAATTGGATCCAAATAGTAGTTTTTCCAGTACCTGCAGAACCAGGCTTATTGCATGCCCACAGTGAGACATCAGTGATGGCTAAGGAGCAAGCTTCTCTTAAAGATCTGGGACTCATCCCATAGAGCCCCCCACTTTAACTTGGGAGATACCAGCATCAGATGTTCTGTGTGCTTTCTTCTGTTGTTTGACTTTCAGGCTAGTAGGCCTAGCCTGAAACAAGATTCCCTTATTTATTCAAACTTGCCTTCTAGATATCGTCCTCTTACCTTAGTGTTTTTTTTTATAAACTTAGCTTTGTTCTTTAATAATTTTTATTGTATTTTATTATTGGGGTGATGTATACAGCGATTACAGTTACATTCATCAGGTCGTGGGCACATTACTATTTGAACACTGATACCCCTTCCCATGTTTTTCTCCCACTTTCCCTACCCTCACCCTAGCTTTAATAATTTTTATTCAAATAGTTTCAATGTTTTCTGCCTTCCAAGTAATAAAGTCAAGCCAGAATCCCTGGCCCCTTCTCTTTCAGTAGAAGATCAGAGGTGGATTGATTTCTTTTCTTGTATGAGCATTCAATTCCTAGTTATGGGTCATTATAGCTTCTTTAGATTTTGATTAATGGAAACCTAGTTGGAGGTAGCCTGATTTTCTGAGAATATTTCAAAAGATAACTTGCTATGACAGGAAACCATGTTGGTTTATTGGTTATTTCTTGAATTGTATCTGCATTTATTGTATATTCATTTCTAATGGTACTGGGGTTTGAGCTCAGAGCCCCATTGTTGCTAGACATGCACTCTAACACAAGCCACATACCTACTCTGAAGTGCTTGTATTGGGGCTTGAACTCAGAGCTTGGGGGCTGTCCCTTAGCTTTCTCGCTCAAGATTGGCATTCTACCACTTAAGCCATAGCACCACTTCTGGCTTTTAGCTGCTCAGATGGAGAGGGGAGTCTTATGGATGATTGTGCCTGAGCTACCTTCTAGCCACAATCCTCATATCTCAGTCACCTGAGTAGCCAGGATTACAGGTATGAGCCATTGGTACCCAACTGAATTGTATTTTAAAAGAAACATCCTGATTGGTGGGAATATCTATATCTATGTCTATATCTGGTCCTTCATGACTAGTGACACAATAACATTAAGAAAATAAAGGTAGATAGGTTTAGTGGTGTGTGCTCGGACTCCCAGCTTAACATGAGGCTGTAGCAGAAGGATTATTCAAGCCTAAGAGTTTGGTGCCAGATTGAAAAGCACAGTGATATCACCTATCTCCTTAAAGAAAAAGCCAATACTCGGCTGAGAGTTTGGCCTAGTGGTAGAGTGCTTGCCTAGCATGCACGAAGACCCGGGTTCGATTTCTCAGTACCACATACATAGAAGAAAAAGCCGGAAGTGGTGCTGAGGCTCAAGTGGTAGAGCTCTAGCCTTGAGAAAGTCCAAGGACAGTGCTCAGGCCCTGAGCTCAAGCCCAGGACTGGAAAAAAAAAGCCAATACTGTAATATTAAATTTCGATATTAAAAAATTGTGAGTGATCAACTCCAGAATCCACAGCTTTCAGAAATCTTGGCCTTTGGCACGTCAAAAAGAAATTCAGAGAGATTTCATCTGAATGTTTTCACATGCACATGTAAAGAATATGAATGCTTCCAAGATGTTCATCTGTTTTGTTGAATTTCATAGCTTTTTATCTCAAGCGAGGAAGCTGGAGTTGTGCTGATACATTGGGGCTGAATGTCAGCACAGGCCTTTGCTGACACATTTACTCACCTGGGAATCAAGGACCTTGGCACTCCAATATACCTTAGACTTTTCTCATCCAAGTCCAGAGAAATATGGCCCTGTGGGCAGGCTTTCTCTAAGCTTCCATCTGATGATGATTTCAGATGAATTATTTTAATCACAGCATTGTCCAAGTAGTGGAGACATGAGATGCTACATTTCCAATGCCTAAGGCTGTCGTCTTTTAATACCAGGGAAATAAACCACAGGGCTTAGTCACTGGGGCAAGCAAGGTTTTGTCTGCCTGATGTCTCTGTGGATAACATTTCTTCCCAGGTCTTGGGCATTTTGGCTCTGATGGGGTTGATTGCAACCATTAGACAGAGAAGCAGCCTAAGACCCCAGTCTGGACCATCAAAATACCACATATACTTGACTTCCTGATGGTGAAGGAATGGGACAGCTGACTCAGCCAGCTTATGTCAGTCTACTCTGGAGCTCCTGTTGAACCTGTATGAGATTAGGTAAGGTATTTTTGCTTGGCTTGTTAACTGTGAGGATAGCTGACATGTAAAGGTGCTAGTAGATATTTTTGCCTTTCTTGAGGAAAGACTATCTAAGAAAGAAATCAGTGTGGCAGAGGCAGAATCTAGAGATGGGAGAAAAGAGATGGACTGTTCATGGTACGGTTTCAGACCTAGATTGCAACCTAGACTTTCTTCTGATGAAGTTCTAGGAATTTCTTCATTTTGAAAAAGCTGATATAATTGGGTTCCATACCTGCAGTTGAAGGTGCTCTGACTGGTCATCTTAATTTCTACCAGCTATAATTTTTCTGTGGGCTATGGATATCACTCACATTTCAAATGACAATTAAGTTCAATGATACAGCTGAACTGTCTGTATTGATGAGTACAACTCAACATTTGCCAAGTCTTCCCTTTGTAAATTGTACATATGGTCAAGCAACCCTAAGGAACTGACATTGTGGTTTCAAATTACTCACTTTGACAAACTGTCCATCACTTAGGGCCTAGAGTCTTGACCTGTAAAATGATTATGGTATTATCTGATTAATAGAGACACTGTGGTGAGTATTTTACGTAAGTCCCTTAAGACTATTGTTATAGCAAAAGTGAATTCACTGTCATTGTTTATTAACTTTTCAAGTGCTCAGAAAGTAGTAATCTAACTCCAAGCAGATTAACCAACAGGTTTTTCCAGAATAACAGCTCAGAAAAATTTAAATAGCTTTATTCTTTTATTGTGTTCATGTATTGCTTTATAAAATGACAACTCCGTGGTATAATACAACTACTTAAAGATAATAAAATAAAAAAGGAAATGAGCAATACAAAGTTTAAAAGTATAAATAATGACAGTAGTAAATGAACTATCGAAATACAAATTTATTAACAATTCTTAGGTCTCCAAAGAATAGGCATCCTGAAAGATAAGATGTATTTCAGATAGTGACTTACCAAATTCTCTTCCAATTTTTCTTCTGCTATGTGTACTGAAGCTCTTCCTATCTACCATAAATTAGTCCTCCATTCTTTCACTCTAACATTCATTTTAAAAATGACTTTACTGAGATAAAATCCACATATAGTAATATAACTCAGTGATTTATCTTCCTTTATTATTATTATAATTATTATTATATAGAAAATGAACTATGTTTTAGTTCTGCTATTGAACTTATCAAATTTGTAATTATATATTAAGTTGTTTATTACTTATGCAACATTTAATTTTGTGATAAATAATGTGTGTATTGGAAAGATATAAACCAAAGAAATACAGGAATATGGCAAATTTTATTTTCTAAATTTCTCTGTGCTTTCTCAAGCTTTTACAATGAACATAAATTAAAAAAACTAAAAAAACAGATACTACTTTAAAAATAATATGTCATCCAGAGCAATAATATGAGTGCATGGTGAATCCTACCAATATAATGTTGGACTAAAAAGAAGTTCCAAAGGACACAGCTATGACATACTTTTACAGTACTTAAACCAGCCACAAGGATATAGTTTTTGTGAATGAAAATGTGTAACAAAATTCTAACACAAGAACAAGGAAGGACTGACTATAGGATTTAGAATAACTAGTATTTCACATGGGGAAGGGGAGCCAAGAGTATGAAAAAGATGTGACTCTTATAATTAGAGTTTATCATTAAGAATCTATCTTTGACTCCAAGATATTACACACACACACACACACACACATACACACGCGTGCGAGAGTACACACACACGCACACGCATGCACACACACACACACACACACACACAGAGTGGTCAGTTGTTATTAAAGACTGAAATACTAGTATTCAAACAATGCAAACATTTACAACAATTGCACTCTAATTTTGAAAATGTCACTCTAAAATGTAACACAATTCTTAGCTTCATTATTTTCCCTTTGGCAGAAAGATTTTTATGTG
Source organism: Megascapheus bottae (assembly GCF_031878675.1). Classification (NCBI taxonomy): domain Eukaryota; kingdom Metazoa; phylum Chordata; class Mammalia; order Rodentia; family Geomyidae; genus Megascapheus; species Megascapheus bottae. Next base: position 45,280,691 of record NC_143519.1, read on the forward strand.
CAATTTTATATTATAAGGCTAAAACTAGGACTGTATACATATATAGAATGTAAGTTCAGGAAACCTTCTATGAAAAGGTACCTCTAAGTTATGAACTGAATTATTTTATTATTTTTGGAAATTTTTTTTCAAACTTGATAGTTATGAGTAGCAACTTATTTCCTTTGAGCATCTAGGACAAATTACAAGAGATAATAAATTATGTATGTCATTTTTCTACTTTTAAACATTAAAAATTTTAACTGATACATAAAAAATAAAAAAAATTGTTCATAGAGTATCATGTGATGTTTCAATATATATATATATATACATTGTGTAATGTTTAAATCAGTTTAACACATCTTTCCTGCAGAAAAGGCATTTGACAAGATCCAATGCCCCTTTATGCTAAAAATTCTGGAGAAACTAAGAATCCATGGAGCATTCCACTCCTTGGCATTTACCCAAATGTCCAGAAACAGGACATACTAAATCCACTAGCACAACGATGTTCATTGCAGCACTATTTACCATAGCAAAGATATGGAACCAACCCAGATGCCCCTCAGTAGATGAAAGGATCAAGAAGATGTGGTACTTATACACAGTGGAATTCTATGCTGCCATCAGAAAGAATTTCATTGTCTCATTTGTAAGGAAATGAAAATACTTGGAAAAAATAATATTAAGTGAAGTAAGCCAGACCCAAAGGAACATAAGCTCAATGGTTTCCCTCAGTTGTAATAATTAGTATGCATTTAGGACTCTCTTAGCAGAGGATTACAATAACTCAAAACCTAGGTATGTAAAGTCATATAGGATGAGACTAAATGAAAGGATCTCTAGGATATGGAAACAAGAGCTTTATCTGATGTGATTGTTGTTCTTAATCTGCTATGTTATTTCTCTTCTCTTTTTTGATCTTATGGTTAATCTCATATTGTAATTGTATCTGACTTTGTTACTTGATATATTATATATACATTTATTTGTTTATTTGAAATAAGAAGGGAAAGGGGTAAACAAGATGATTGGGAAGGGGTAGGGGGTGGGAGATGGGGGACAAAAACCATGAGAAGGGGTATCAATGTGTGAGAAGTAATGCATCTACCTGATGAATGTAACTGTAACTCCTCTACATGTTATCCTGACAATAAAAAAGCAACATATCTGGGCCGGGAGTTTGGCCTAGTGGTTAAAGTGCTTGCCTAGCATGCATGAAGACCCGGGTTCGATTCCTCGGTACCACATATAGAAAAAAAGCTGGAAGTGGTGCTGAGGCTCAAGTGGTAGAGCTCTAGCCTTGAGAAAGTCCAAGGACAGTGCTCAGGCCCTGAGCTCAAGCCCAGGACTGGCAAAAAAAAAAAAAAAAAAAAGCAACATATCTTTTCCCTTAAATATTTATCATTTCCTAGAGTTAAAACATTCAAAACCTTTCCTTTCAACTTTAGATATATTTTAAACATATATAATATCTACTATATTTATGCATATGTTATAATAAAGGGAAAGTTCTGTTAAAAGTGATTTAAATAAAATTATTTTGTCAGTTGTGAAAAATATAATGTTTATTTTCTAGTTGTATGTAATATTATTAAAATAAGAAGAGATATAAATCATACTAGAGAACCATAATAATAAAAGCGACATGATATTGCACAAAGACAGATATATAGAACAATAGAACAGCTGTCTGATTTTTAATTAAGGACCTAAATGTGCATGGGAGAAAGAACAGCCTCTTCAATAAATGGAGCTGGGAAAGTAGATATGCACATTGAGAAGATTGAAACTAGATCCTTATCACTCAAAAAATAAACAGGGACGTTGTCAATTATATGGGTCTCTAGATATTAACATAGTGAAACCAAAGCAGGATATTCATAGATGCAGATCACAAAGGCTCAACATCTGTGTGCATATGATCATACAAAATAGTATTTTATGAAATGAATTCCAAGAAATGGAAAGAAGAGATTTTTGTTGTTGTTCAGTTGTGGGGCTTGAACTGGGCTTGGGCACTGTCCCTGTGCTCTTTGATCCAGGCTATAGTTCTACTACTTTGAGCCACAGATCTACTTGCAGAGTTTTAGTGGTTAATTAGAGATAAGAGTTTCATAGGGACTTTTCTGCCCAATCTGTCTTCGAAGTACAATCCTCAAATCTCAGCCTCCTGAGTAGCTAAGATTACAGGTGTGAGGCAACAATGCCTGACAAGACTGTTTTGTGGTTGTTGTTTTTATTGCTGTTTGGTTGTCCTTTTCCTTTTGTTTTGTTTGTTAGTTTGTCTGTCTTTTGGAGGGTAAGGGGGTACAGAAAAGGTGCACAAAGGGTGAACAAATACAGCCAGAGTACTCACTAGAATTTCAGTTGAAAATAAACTATACAACTTGTGAATGGGGACCAAGAGAGAAAAACAGGGAGAGAGTAAGAGGTGTGACATGGTTCAAAAAGCAATGTACTCATTACATGACTTACATAGTTTTAACCCCTCTGTGTATGATCTCTAGAATAGCAGTAAAATATGCTTAAAAATAGCTAAGTGGATCAAAGATTTAAATGTAAAACCTGAAACTTTGAAACATAGAAAAGATCTTTGCAAATATAGTCAGTGATCACATCTTTCTAAATAAGATTCCAATTGCTCAGGAAATAAGAGAAAAATTGACAAGTGGAATTGCATCAAATTAAAAAGTTGCTTTGCAACATCAAACAGAAACCATTTCCAAAATCAAAAGGCAATCTATACAATGGCAGAAAGTCTTTACTGGCTAGTCACTGAATGAAGGATGATTAGCCAGTCTACATACAAAGCTCCAAACATTAAATTTAAAACATAAGCGACATCATTTTTTTAAAAGGAAAAAGGAGTACTAAGATGGAATCTCTGAATCTTTCCTCTGAGAAGAGCTAGATGTATATCAGGAGGCTGAGCCAGGATGTGTGGCAACCTGTGGCAACAGCCTGTGGCCAGACCTGCCTGGTCTTTGAGTGTTTCCCACACTTTTCTGGTTGGGCAATTCACAACCAGCTCATTCACTGACTGGCCAACCAGTCCTTTACATGTAGCAACTCATCCAAACACTCCCGTTTTTTTTTTTTTTACATTCAAATTTTATTTTTTATTGTCGGGGTAATGTATAGAGGGGTTACAGTTACATTGGCCAGAGAGTAGATGCATCACTTCTCACACATTGATACCCCTTCTCATGGTTTTTGGTCATTTCCCTACCCCACCCCTCCCAATCATCTTGTTTCCCCCCATTCCCTTTCCTATTTCAAATAAACAAATAAATGCATATACAATATACCAGGTAACAAAGTCAGATATAGTAACAATATGAAATTAACCAAAGGGCAACAAAAGAGAAAAATAATTTAGTACATTAAGAAAAACAATCACATAAGATAAAGCTCTTGTTTCCATATCCTAGAGATCCTTTCATTTAGTCTCATCCTGTATAACCTTGCATACCTAGGTTTTGAGCTATTGTAATCCTCTGCTAGGAGAGTCCTAGATGCAGACACTTAGTTTTTACCAAGGCTGACAATTACAAAAGGAGAGAAAGGGGAATTGTAGGTTCAAAAAGGTAGTACCTTTCTTGTGGTCAGTTCAGTCTGTGTGTGAAAGAAAAACTCTCAAGTCAAAAGAAAAGCGACTCTGGGCTTCATGGAGCTCCTAACGTCTATTTTCATTTTCTCCAGCAAGCGCTGTCCTTACCTCTTATCCTCTAATATCTGCTACTCATTCTAGACAAGATACTTTAGATGAAAAAAGACTTCTAAAGACAGGAAGTAGAGAGATGACAAAATGGCTTGTAGTAAGCCCTTCCAAATTTAGAAGCAGGCATCTGGCACTATCGTTAAAGAGGCCTTTCCACTCAGTGTCCTCATTCCACAGACATGACAATGGCGTGAAGACCTGACTCTGTGCTCCTGCCCCCACCCCCCCACCTCTGCTTGGGATAGGTTATAGGATTGGAATCTCCTGACTTCTTTCCCAGCATACTTTCCAAACCACTGCACAGCTTGTGGTGTGTTTTATGTGTGGAGACAAAAAAAGCTTTATTAATGGTCATTTATTTCATGACATAGCTCCATTTGAAAATAAATTGAGTAATTTAAGTTATAATACTCTTTAGCCATAAAGAATGAAATTCTTTTTTGTTCTTTCCTCTCTCTCTCCCTCTTTCTCTCCCCCCCTCTCCCTCTCTCTCTCTCCCTTCCCCCCCCATCTCTCTCTCTTTGCCAGTCCTGGGGCTTAATCTCAGGGCCTGAGCACTGTCCTTGGACACTTTTGCTCAAGGCTAGAGCTCTGCCACTTGAGCCACAGCACCACTTCTGGCCTTTTCTGTGTATATGATACCCAGGAATCGAACCCTGGTCTTCATGCATGCTAGACAAACACTCTACCACTAGGCCAAACTCCCGGCCCAGGAATGAAATTATGTTGTCTGTCAGAAAATGGATAGAACTGGAGAAGATGATGTTAAGTGAAATCTGCCAGGCCGAACAAAGATATTGCAGTTTTTAATCATATGTAGAATCTAGATATGATAGATATGAGGGCAAAGCAGAGACTGTTTGCAGGTGACTTTGATCAAATTACCTTCTCTGCTTATGTGGAAATGTTATGAAATTCCTATATACGATTAGTATATGCTAATAAGAAAGTTACAGAGCTTTAAAATGTAGAAAGGAGACTGGAACAGAAACCACTTGGAAATAAGAATCTTGCCAAAGCTGGTTTCTGTGCTGGAGTGCAGACTATGGGTATTCTAGACTCCAAGGTGAATGAAAGCTTGGGAATGTAGTTATATGTGTCAAAAAAAAATCCACCAAACCGTGCAAGCATGCAGAAAAACAAATATTATAGAGGCTTACTTTCTATAACGGAAAAATTATTGCGAAGTTGTCTAAATGTTGAAACAAATCCTTCCTTGTGCTGAACATATAAGTGATGTCTCCAGATTTCATATTGGAAGAGAAGTCATTTCATTTCGTGGGAACGGTTCAGTCATAGGCACAGGGTACTGGGGAAGCTGACAGGAAAGCCTTTGCCTTGCACAGGGGAGGTTGCAAGGGGAAGAGTGCTAAGCATGATCAAAATGCTCTCTTTCCTAGGCTATGACTATAGGAATATATATCTCCAGGTACAGCTCGAGAGGGTAGAGGAGTGGGACTCTGGTTGGAGCTCACCAGATACCACCGGTAAGTGGTGGGTACCGTCGTGGTTTGGTGAGAAAGTTGTACTGAAGTGACTTCTGATGTGCTGGACTTACTGCTTTCTATTTTTTCTAGGTCGTCTGGATACCTTGGTTTAATTCTCCAGGATAATAATGACCCTTTCATAAGGACCCAAGAGAGTGTTATTCTAAAGGGCATAGAAGCAGGGAAATTTCAGGCTGCCTCAGGATAATGGAAAAGGGACTTTAAAAAGGGACTCGCAGGCTCTACCACATATTTCTCAGCTGCTTCTTTGCCGGACACTTTTTTGGAGAAGCACCAATGATTCACCATCTTTATAAGGTCCCTCTCTTCCTCCCTCCCTCCCTCGCTCCTTCCTTCCTTCCTTCCTTCCTTCCTTCCTTCCTTCCTTCCTTCCTTCCCTCCTTTCCTCCCTTCCTCCTCTCTTTCTTCTTTTGTGTCCTGGGGTTTGAATTCAGGGACTGGGCATTTTCCCTGAGATTTTTTTTTTTCCTAAAGACTAGCACTCTATCATATGAAGCCCAGCTCCCCTTATGGCTTTTTGGTGGTTAATTGGAGATAAGAGTCTCACGACTTCCAACTCTGGCTGATTTGGATTCCAAATTCTCAGATTTCAGCCTTCTGAGTAGCTCGGATTACAGGCAAGACCCAGGATACCCAGCTAAGGTGTTTCTTACAGAGAACAGCATTTCTGTTTACTTCTAAGTTCCTTCCCTTCCCTTTTCCTCACCCCTTTCCTTCTCCTTCTTTCTGTTTTCTCTGTCATGAGGTTTGAGCTAGGGCTCTTATGTGAGTTTCCCTGACACTGAAGCCATACTCTCATCCCTCTTTGCTTCAGTTTACAGTTAGGCTCTTGTGCTTCTGCTAATAAGGCTGGTTGTGGACTGAGACCTCTTGCTTGGATAGCAGAATTCCAGATGCACGCCACCATGACTGAGTCATAATCATGGATGCTTATGATTTGGGATGAAGGAACTTTTATGGCATATTTCCAGAAATGTCTAAAGTTGGGGTTATCCGAGTGTCAGAATTTTCACAGGGTGAAGTTGATCTGGAGTTGGGAGATTGCCCTGAGGCTACACTGTTAACTGGTGGTTAATACTGTTAACAGCAGGTGGAGAGTCTCTGCAGCTACCTATGAAGGGTTTGGTTGCCTTGGTCAGGTGAGGAGTCCTACCCCATGCTTTTAGCACTGTGTGTGAGATGGGCTGCCCTAAGGGATCTCAGAGTGCAGAAATTGTATTTGCAGCCAGAGAATTTATAATTTGGTACATATGGCCAGTCTTTATTTGATTTATTTTTAGCAACTTTCTTTCTTCCTTTTGCATTTTCCCACGCCCACTCCCACTTAGAGTTGGTTGTCCTTCCAATACCTTCTCACCATTAGGAACTTACAATAATACACAGATTTCCATAAGTTCTGATGGAATTGCTTTGAGTCGCATTGCTTGCCTCCTATTTTCTTCTGATTCTTTGTGAGATAACTGTTCTTTTAAACTTGTAGATGAAACATTAAATAGAAGTTAAGGATATGTCATGGCATCTTTCATGACTTGACTGCCTAGGAAGGCAGGGGAGAGGGCAGCTTGGGGTAATTAAGACTGCATTGGAAGTGATGTAGGATGTGGGCTTGAAGTGAGAAGCTAGATGATACTGATTTAGATTCATGAAGTCTTGGGGGTCAGACAGGTTTTAACTGGAATGCTGCTCAGCTGCTGATTGACAAGTGGTTTTGGGCTGAGATCCCAAGCTCCCGTTATCTTTACCTTATCTGCAAAATAAACTCACAAAATTGTTATAATAATTAAGCAAGATGATGGATATGAAAGTACTTATTGTCACATATTAGACATTTCATTATTATTCTTGTTTTCTTTTCATTAGGAGGGAATGAGAAAAAAAATTAAAAATGCCAAACACACGAAAATTCCCATGTACTGTGAATAATAGCTTCCATTTTTTTCTTTTCCATAATATTTTCATAATGCTTTAATCCATGTGGGTAATTGTTTCAACATTTAATTTTCCCACCAAATTATTTAATTACATTTAAGACACACATTTATTTTGAATATGTCAGTGGAGCCATTAATTTATTCTAATGGATTTACAACATGGTCAAATACTTTTTCACCATTAATTTGGTGGTGATAGAAAACTCACCCTAGATTTATCTTGTTTCAATTATAATTTCATTAAAATGACTTCTTTCAAAGTCTAGATAAGGGTCCCCCTAGAGGAAAGGAGAAAGATTTTTTTTCTAAAAACGATCATGAAGCCTGACAAATTATTAGCCTGATAATTCTCACTTTGCTCTCTAGTTTTCGAAGAAAAAGCTTAGACGCTTCACCCAGGAGATGCTGGGTAGAAGAGAAGTAATGAGTCGAGATGCAAGCAAATGGTCCTTTTGCACATCTGGAACAGGCTAAGTTGTTGGTTTGGTTACCAGATGGGTTTGCAGCCCATACTTCTGAGGCGACCCTTTGCCTGTCCTACTCTTCTTTTGCCTTCAAAGGGGTTTCTGTGTCAATGAGGCAGGAACATTCATTGCTACAGCCTTCACCTGTTACTGCTTCAAGACTGATTGGCTGTTTCTGCCTGGCTGATGGGGTGTTGAATTTTCCGTTTAGGATTCTAGACATGCAAAATGGCAGTAAATAAAGCACGTAGATTTCAGCACCTCCATTTTCCCTGCAGCTCAGGACTTGGCGTTCAGGTTGAACCTTTCTGTTATAACCAGGGTTTGAACAAGGAAAGAAAGTCTTCTGCTAGTTCTTTCTGCAATTCATTCTTTCTTGAATTTTTGAGCTTAATTTTTTCTCATTTATTTAATGGGGAGTGAGGGAAAGGGTTTGGTAATGAGCACTAATTGCAAAAGAGACTTCTAAATGTAGTTGTTATAGTTGAACAATAATTTAGCCATGACTAGCTTGGGTGTGCCTGCGTATGTGACAGTACTAGGGCTTAAACTCAGAGCCTCTTACTCTCTCTTTTTTTTTTTTTTTAACATTTTATTGTCAGGGTGATAGATATACAGAGGGTTAGAGTTACCTATTTAAGGTAGTGAGTACACTTCTGTGGAACATTGTTAACCCTGCCCATGTTTTTTGTTTTCTTCTACTTTCCCTCTCCCCCCAGGTTATAGAGTTCATTTCCAACATACTGTCTTGTGTGCATCGCTCTGTTGGTTCACCCTTTTTGTCTCACCGTTAGCCTCCTATTCTTGCTTGGCTTTTTTTTCCCTCAAGGCTGTCACATTACCACTTGAACCACATCTCCATTTCTGAGGTTTTCTGGTTTTTTTTTGCTGGTTAATTGGAGACAAGAATTTCACAGACTTCTCTGCTACAGCTGGTTTCAAACCAAAATCCTCAGACCCCAGCCTTCTGAACAGCTAGGATTACAGATGTGACCACCAGTACCTGAGTAAGGCTGCTCTTATAATGGGATCTCCTCTGCACCACCGACTCTTCCAGCATGGCTCAGGATGCCTTTGTTAGCCTTGGAAGACTTGCTATTGAATCTGGAATGTGCCCTAAGAGGCCATGAGTTGAAGTCTTGGTCTTTAGCACTGGGCTACTTAAAAAGGGTGGAACACTTAGAGGTGAAGCCTATAAGGAAATCTCTCTCTCTCTCTCTCTCTCTCTCTCTCTCTCTCTCTCTCTCTCTCTCTCTCTCTCTCTCTCTCTCTCTCCTCTCTCTCTCTCTCTCTCTCTCTCTCTCTCTCTGTCTCTCTCTCTCTGTCTCTCTCCCTCTCTCTCTCTCTCTCTCTCTCTCTCTCTCTCTCTCTCTCTCTCTCTCTCTCTCTCTCTCTCTCTCTCTCTCTCTCCTCTCTCTCTCTCTCTCTCTCTCTCTCTCTCATAATTGGCTTTGTTCCACCATGTGCTCTCTCCATGTTGTGCCAGGAATCTAAAAGCAACAGAAACAATGGGTAGTAAACTGTGAAGGGGAGCAAAGCCTGGCGCCATCTTTAATGCACTAAGAGCTCACCACCCCATTGTGGAAGGCCAACAATGGTAAAGCAGCCCAGGCATCTTTGCCCTTCTACGGAGGGACAACCTTATCCCTGCCCCCACCCCCTATGAGGAGGGATATTCGCTTGGTTTGGGGGAAAGGCCTGCTTTGTGTGGAGACTGGCCAAATTCACACACCAATTCCAACTAAGGTGATAGGTTAATTCAAACACCAGGCTGTAACCCTATTGGCTACCTACGTGTGTGGAGCTGATTGTATGGTCCCTCTGGGTATGTGACAATCCCATTGACCACCTGTGTGTGGCCAGGTTTGACCGCATGGGTTTTGCCCTTAAAAACCCAGTGTGAGAACCATTCAGAGTCACAGTGTCAGCTCCGGAGTCTGCACTGTGTCCCTGGCTGGTCAGTTCATCATCTACTTCCCCAGTAAATTTACCTCTTTATATGGGACTGTCTCTGTGTGGTGGACTCTGGTGGGACGTGGAATCCCCACCTGGAGGGATGTGGAATCCCCTCCCCCTGACCCCATTACATAAACTGCAAACTCTAGAATTGCAAGCCAAAAATAAACTTTTGCTCTTTATAAATTGATTATCTCAGGTATTCATTACAGTGACAATAGCTTGACTGACATGATGGTCACATCCTGTGGTTCTACCATGAACCTCCATCTGGAACGTTGTAGCTGCCCACTCATTGTGCCCTGGCCAGACCTTGGCTTCCCCAAGGCTCCTGGAAGAACTCTCAGGGGATCCAGGATGAAACCACCGGCTGAGAGTGAGGAATACACACTAAATGCCAAATGGTCTTCTTAACCTACATTATGTCTACACCTCTGAGAGTTTATGGGAAGGAACTAAGGTAACAATAACCATAAAGATAATTCTCATCAAGCTGAGGCTTCCAGAATATAGTCAATTGAATCTGACAAGTTTCCTAATTAATTGGGAAACACCACACACAGTGCTATTGTATAAAACAAAGCCCTTAAAAATGCTATTGAGCTTCAAAAATTGGAAGAATGAGGATCAAAATATTCTTTTGCTTTGTTTCAGTAGGATAACGGCTAGAAGACTGTTAGCTGTTTAGATTTCTGAGGGTAGAAGAAAACAGAGATGTTGGAGTGGGAATGGGGATTGGTGGGGGTGAGGAATGGGGAGGGCAAGTACCTCAAGGAAAGGGAAATGTAAACATGGAAAAGTTAAGACTTGGACCCCTGGAGGGAAGTTGTTTAATTTTTTTCAATTTATAATACAGGGTGCCCAGAATAGTGTTGTAAATGGGTAGGGTATTCTCCAGCATCTGTCAAGTCTGGAGTCCTTTAGTTTGACCCTCAGGTCAGATCCTGGAGCTAGGCGTTAAGTCCAGGTGTGAGACGGGTAGGACTTGGAGGAAAAGAGCACATCTTCTAGTACCTAGTACCAAGGATACTCACTTTGGGGTGTGTGTGTGTGTGTGTGTGTGTGTGTGTGTGTGTGTGTGCACGCACGCGCGCACGTATGTGGTGGTGCATAGGAGAACGGGGATGGTAGTAAACATTTATTACTTTTCTTCATTTACAATTTTTTTCAGGGCTTAAAGCTGCCATTGTACGTGTATGTGCCAGTACTGAGGCTTTGCAGGCTCTCTTCTCTTCCTTGGCTGGCACTCTATTACTCCTACTTGAGCCATGCTTCTAGCCCAAGGCTGCCATTTTTTAACAGTAACTCACCTTTGTTCTTTCTTTATTGATGTTTTTCTCCAGTTAAAACTTTGCTCCCATGAAATACTACTGGTCTTAGTGTTCATTTCATGACATTTCACCTGTACTTGCTTATAAGTGTGTGTGTGTGTGTGTGTGTGTGTGTGTGTGTGTGTGTGTGTGTAGCATACGTGTGATTTCATTTGTACCAGGGCAACGCAACAAGGAATCCATATATCCTAAGGGACCATCCTGACTCTTTGCTAGGCTTAAATTTAGCAGGAGATAAAATAGACCTTCTGTGGGTCTAAGCAAGGGCTAAGCCCAAAGAGATATTGTTTCCTCCTTTAAAATTTGCTACCTACCTTTTCTAATTAGAAAGTGGAATATTTACAAGACCTAGTTTCCTCAAATAAGGGGAGACATAACAAATCCTCTAGCATTGATCTATGTTTATATTGTACCCAACAAAAGAGGTCTCTGAAGTTCTGGTAAAAGACATAACTCATATGGTGGAAAAGTAAGCCTATGTGGAGATACTTTCCTCAGCTTTCAGATCCTGTATTGTAATCGCCTGCTGGATCTCAGCAACTGACTTTTTGGGAGATGGTTGTCATACTGAGTTTGCATTACCTATCAATATTCAGAGGAATGACTAGGTGGTTAAATAGACAGTTGTAAAACTTAGGTAGATGAGGGTCAGAGGTGAGAAATTTGGGAGAAATTTGATCTGTGGGTGATGGCCACTGGTAAGATCACTGAGGGAGAAATGAGAAGACAGCAGTCACAACAGGTGTGCACCGGCAAGTAGCCCAAACTCTGTGTACCTGTGACCTTGTGAGATACATCTAAGGGCCAGATGCCTAGCACTGCAGGTGTAAGGGCCAAGTTTAATGGACGGTTAGACAGTCTGTTAGGTGACTAAACATAAATTCATCAGATGACCCTTTCATGCAAAGAGAGGAGATAATAGAATTCAACATACCAAAGATTTACTAACTGTGAAGTACTGGGTTCCATGGCAACAGAGAAAAGTCACAGATGGATTTGATCAGCTCATATTCCCAAGAAGAATGGGGGACAGATGCACAGGCACCTAGCTGTAATACAAGAATGAATGAAATAAGAGTGATAACAGCTGGATGAAGTGGGAATGTGACAGAAAGAACAATTAATTTCAAAGCAGGACTTGAGGGAAGTTTTATAGACCAAGTGGAAGGCTGACTTAGACTCTACCAGGCAAAGACATGAGAGAAGAAAATCTGACAGTCCCTCTTACGTTTAGATGGGAGGCACCACAGTCTTACTATTTGCTGAATATTAATATTCTCTGACCTTCACACTCAGACCCTCTGCAAGACACTGTAGCATTCAAAATATGTGCTCCTCTCCCCAGGCAGCAGTTAATGACGCCCGCTGACAAATGCCTCTCAATGATACTCTCAATGGGACTTTTCTTCACACATAGCAGAGAGAACTAACCAAACACACAGTGTAATTCTCATAATAATGAAATATAGTGGGATCACACTAGTAGCACTTAGAAAATTCCTATGAAATAAAGTGTACTTAAAAGAGAAAAAAATATTGCTTTCAGAGAGAGCTAGAAGGACATGCTATAACTGACAAAAGCCCATCCATTTGGTGAAATGTCTGATTTTTGAGGAGACAATGTCCAGTGGCCACAACAACTCAGTCCTTGAAGAAAAAAAGAACAAAAATTTAGAATTAGAGGGTTTTATTTTCCCCAAGCTTAAGCCTTTTCCTGTATGTTGTTAAGATCATCCTGTTGGAAAGGTGAATTTTGAAGTTTAGTCTTTCACATTTATTGTGCAAGTTTTGTCTGAAGATCCTCAATCTTTTATAAGATATTCCCCTCTTTGGATCATAGTTTACTTAGTATATGCTGGTTAACTTATAAGTCTATCTCAAGCAGATCTTATTCATTTTTGCTGTTTGTCCTCAAGCAAATCCATTTACTGATGTAACAACCGAACTTTGCAAGTTACCTTGATGCTCAGAAAAGCTCATATGAAATCTGGTCACACTAAAGGGAGGATCTGTTTAGGATGAAAAATGCCCTAGGCACAGGTGGCTCCAGCTCACAGGTATTAAGACTAAGTTGAATAGGTGCAGCAGCAAAATTGTAAATCATTTCACAGCTCTAAATTATTAAATGTTTGTGTGGACATAGTAGAGTTTGAGGGAAATATAGTTTGTAATTGGGCTTTAATCCATGGCCCGGTACTGTCCCTGAGCTTTTTCACTCAAGATTGGTGCTTTACCAGTTGTACCACAGCTCAACTCTGCCCTTTTTGTTTTGGTGGTTAATTGGAGATGAAGGTCTTATGGACTTTAATGCCTGAGCTGGCTTTGAACTGTGATTCTCAGATGTCTGCCTCTTGAGTAACTAGGATTACAGCTGTGAGTCAGTGGTGCTCAGCATAGAATTTTTTAAAAATGATAGTCATATAATAATAATAATCATTTTCTTCTGGTTTGCCTCAATCCAACAGTGAAATCAGGTCATTACACTCTAGCCATCTTTCGAGTTACTAATTTCTTTCTTTGTTTCTTTGTTTCGGTTTTGTGACTTTGTAACAGAGCTCCGAGGGAGCAAAGTCAGGTATTTCTTTAAAAAAAAAAGAGGAATAGTTTTATTGACATGTGCAGCACATTTGAGAAATGTCCTGGGAGAAGCTGGCTCAGATACTTCATAACATGTTGTTATGACAGGAGGTTGAGGGCAAATGCTATTTTACAATATGTGTTAGAAAGTGGACTCTATCACCAATGTGGTATATTTAAAGTTGGAAAGGGAGGACAATAAGAATTGCGGCGTGAATGCTGAGCCAAAAGAGGTTTTCGTTCTGAAGAAATAAGATGGAACACAGCAGGGTTTCATATTATCTTAGCCTGGAGGCTTTAGCAGGTAGAGACAAATACATGTCAGTTACTAAGAGTTGATTTTAAGTTACACAACACCACAGTTATCTTGTGTTAGCCTTAAAATGTTATCGGCAGTGAGAAGAGCTGTCTTGGATAGTAACTTGCTTTATAGGTTTTACTTCCTTGCTAGCTCTTGGTGATATAAACATTTTGTAAAAATAAAAAAAAATAATGTTTAGTCAATCATACTTCCCCCTACCCCCTGACAGATTTTTACTTCTGTCTTTCAGCTCATTAGGTCAAGGATGATGAATGGTACTCTCCAGACATATTTCTACAAAAGAATAAGAAAGAACTCTGGCCGGGAGTTTGGCCTAGTGGTTAAAGTGCTTGCCTAGCATGTCTGAAGACCCGGGTTCGATTCCTTGGTACCACATACATAGAAAAAAGCTGGAAGTGGTGCTGAGGCTCAAGTGGTAGAGCTCTAGCCTTGAGAAAGTCATTGCTCAGGCCCTGAGCTCAAGCCCAGTACTGGCAAAAAAAAAAAAAGAAAGAAAGAGCTGCTTCAGATTCAACTTTTCGATTCCTTGGAGCATCTGAGTAAGTGGGAAGTGGAGGGAGGCATGGAGTGTAGAAAAGCCAAGACAAGGAGGTACTTTCCGGCCCAGTGCTCCATCTAGACATGCATATGCCTTACTCGGATTTAATTTGTGAGGAATTTCAAAATGAAACCTTGAATAATCCAAGTTAGTAAAACGTTATTCTTCAAATGGTACCAATGTATTACAAGTTGTAAGTTTACTTTCATTGGCAATACAGCCAGGTTATTCTACTGAAAACTCAGTTCAAGAGTTGTAACTTTCCTGTTTTATGGTCCTGCTGTGGCTGACTCCCCAGCTCCTAAGTGATTGTGTCTAAGCCCTTTGTGTATTGCTTTCTCACTGTCTCTACAGCCTCATTTCCTGCCCTCTTTGCTTGGCAGTTAATGTTTTATACTCTGGGGATGCCTTCACACTCTGCTGGCTTAAATTTCACAAGGATCCTTCCCTCTGGAATACCCTTCTTAATTTTCTTGACAGACTTGCTGGATAAACTATTATCCTCTCAAAAAGTCTTCTTTACAGTATGTGGGACTAAATACCCCTTTACTGGTCTCTGTGGCTTCCAGCGTACTGCTGACTATGTTGAATTTCTGTTGAAGTCAAAGTTGACCTTTTAGACTGTCAACATTGTATGAGAGGAGACTGTGTCTTTTGCATTTTGGTATGTGCAATACCAAACAGGTAGTGTGTGTGTGTGGTTAAGTATTTGCTAGTAGCTTCTAAATATTAAACATTTTTCAAGTCAACTAATCTTTCAGTTACTTTCTACTTAGTAATATGATTGAACTGAAAAACCACAAGCAAGTTTCATAATGACAAGTGGGAAAGTAAGGAGCAGTTAGGTGAGGAAGTGAGTAGCCGATTATTATTTTGTTCCCAGTGGTAAACTCATACTATTTCTAATGTGCTTTGATAGCTCTGGCACCTGTGAGGATTATATGCACTCAAACAGCATGGCATGTTATAGATCATGAGTTATACTTAAAATTAAGGGCTATAAGAATTTTTAACCCCCCCCTCTCTCTCTCTTATTTAAAAACAGTTCCCAGAAATTCTTCCTGGAGGTCTTATCGCCAACACACATCCCCCTTCCCCCAAAATAAGTGTTAGTGGACTACTTAGCAAACAAAGCAAGATGTCAAGAATCCAGATGAAATACTAATTTTTCCTGTTGGAACAAAAATGTCACTAAACCCACCATGGTGCAGGGCAGGCCTGCAGCAATGTGACATAGTTGCAACACCTGCAATAGAGGTAGAAATTCTCTGCCTGCCACACAGTTCTGTGCATGGCATAGTCAATGGCCCTAGCAACATTTCAGAAGGGCACCTGTTTCAGATACTCAGAGGCAGCACATGACCCTTATGGATATGGGTTGAGCTAAAATTAAACAATAAAATAATTAAAAGCACACATTACATGGGCTTGTCAACATGGCGAGTCTAGAATTTACTCGCTCCTTTTCTAGACTAGCTATGTTGTGCATATGACTTTGGTTTGATTCTTGACACCCTGTGCTGTCACATCCTCCCTTTCCTCAACTTGGGGAGCAGGTGATGTCTCTTCATAGAAATCAGCAGGCCTTAGGTAACCAATGTTCTTCAGATTAAACCATTCTCTGCTACTTCCTTCATTTGCTGGATGTTGCAAACTTCTAGAAAACTACAGGAGATTTTCTGTGTTTGAATAGTGAAGGAACATGCATTGTGTTTCAAACCACAGACTGAGCAAATTAGACCTAACTCATTGTCCTGTGACACTACATGGAATTTGGTTAAAAGGTTGTTTTCATCCTTCCCAATGTGTGAAGAAATAAACCGCAGAAAAGGATGATGGAGTATTAAGCTGTGTAGCTTTTAGCAAGTATTGCTTTGCATTTAGTCACTAGTAATAATAATTGTGCTGCTGATGACGATAATGGAGCTATGGTTTCTTCGTCTGGGAAAATTGGCACAGTTCCATATACTAGTGGTACTTAGGAAGTTAGTCTGAAGAACCTAACTTAAAAAAATAGCAAAACAAGAAGCAATGCACCCACTATGTGATGAATATAACTGTAACCCCTCTGTACATTACTCTGACAATAAAATTGGAAAAAAAATAGAAAAACAAGAATTTTAATAATAAAAAGGGTAATGTACCAATACACTGTATATAGGACAGTGTGATTTCTATGGTGTGTGTGTGTGTGTGTGTGTGTTAAAATCTGGGCTTGAATGCTGTCACTTGAGCCTTTTCACTCAAGGTTGGCACTCTACCACTTGAGCCACAGCTCCACTTCTGGCTTGTTAGTGGTTCATAGTGGTTCATTGGAGGTAAAGTGAACTCTCCTGAATCACCTGGTTTTGAGCCTCCCTCCCGAAGTCTCAGCCTCTTTAATAGCTAGGGGTACAAATGTGATGATCAAGAATCTAGTCTGGAGGACTCAGATTATTTAGTTTCTTCTAGAAAGGTACAGAAGATTCCCTTTAGGACTCTGCAGGTTAAGTAGTCTAGGTTACACATAGAAGACTTCATTTCAAAAATAAAACATGGGCTAAGTGGCTCAGTCCTGCAATCCAAACTGCTCAGAAGGTGGAAATTGGGAAATTTCAATTTGAAGCCAGTCTGGGCAAAATGTTCATGAGACTCCTATCTCAACCAATAAAAATGTGGGTGTAATGGGGTATCCTTGCCATCCTAGGTTTGCTGTGAGTGTAAATATGGAAATCATTGTGCACTCTAGCTCAGGGTATGGCTCAAGTAGATTATCATAGAGGTCCTTTACTTTCTTGGTTAAGTTAATTCCTAAAGTTTTTTGTTTTTATGGGTTTTTTGAGGCTATTGCAAAATGAGTTGCTTTCCTGATTTCAGCCTCGATCTTCTCATTGTTGGCATACAGGACAGCCATTGATTTTTGAGGGTTAATGTTATACTTTGCTACTTTGCCAAAGTTTCATACCAGCTTGAGTAACTTGGGAATGGAGTCTATAGGGTTCTTTAAATATAGAATCATGTCACCTATAAAGAGGGAAAGTTTCACTTCCTCTTTCCCTATTTGGATCCCCTTTATGCTTGCTTCTTGCCTTATTGCTCTGGCTAGGAATTCTAATACTATATTGAAGAAGAGTGGAGAGAGTGGGCATCTTGTCTTTTTCCTGATTTTAAAGGAAGTGGTTTTATATTTCACCATTAAGTATAATGTTATCTGTAGGCTTTGCATATATGGCCTTTATTATACTGAGGAATGTTCCATGGATTTCTAGTTTCTCCAGAGATTTTAGCATAAAGTGGTGTTGGATTTTGTCAAATGCTTTTTCTGCATTTATTGAGATAAACAAGTGGTTCTTGTCCTTGCTCCTGTTGATGTGATGAATTATATTAGTTGACGAACCAGCTTTGCATCCCTGCAATGAATCTTGTTTGATCATAATATATAATTTTTTATGACTTTTAAAAGTCAGTTGGCTAGTATTTTATTGAGATTTGCATCAATATTCATCAAAGAAATGGGTCTTTAGTTCTCTTTTTTTGATGAGTCCCTGTCTGATTTGGGATGAGGGTTATGTTGGCTTCATAGAATGAGTTTGGTAGCAAACTTTCATTTTCAATTTCATTGAAGCGTTTGAGGAATATTGGTGTGAGTTGTGCTTTGAAGGCCTAATAGAATTCAGCTGTGAATCCATCAGGTCCTGGGCTTCTCTTGGATGGGAGGTTACTTATTGCTATGTCTATTTCATTATTTGAAATGGGTCTGTTCAGTTGATTTAGGTCTTCTTGGTTTAGTTTGGGTATATCAGTATTTGCTAGAAATATATCCATTTCTTCCAGATTCTCAAATTTGTTGGCATAAAGGTTTGAAAAGTATTCCCTTGTGATGTTTTAGATCTTGGTAACTTCTGTCATGATATTTCCATTCTCATCTCTGATTTTGTTTATTTTGTTGGGCTTTCTTTTTCTTTTGGTAAGATTTGCTAAGGGTATGTCAATTTTGTTAATCTTTACAAAGAATCAACTCCTTGTTTTGTTGATTCTTTTAGGTTCTTTTTTTAGACTTTAATTCATTTAATTCTGCTTTAATTTTAATAATTTGCTTCCTTCTACTGGGATTAGGGTTGGTTTGTTGTTTTTTTCCAAGAGTTTAAGGTTCATCATTAAATTGTTGGTTTGAAATTTCTCCAATTTGTTAATGTAGGCACTCGGAGCTATAAATTTTCCTCTGAGTACTGCCTTGGCTGTGTCCCAAAGGAGCTGGTATTTTGTGTTCTCCTTTTCATTAAATAACATAAACTGTTGAATTTCTGTTGGCAAAAACCAACCAATCAATGTGGACCTACAGTATAACTCCACAAATGCAGATCCAGTCTGGGTCAACAACAATCAACTGTAGATCCATGAACTATGGAAATCAAGGAGGAACAAAGGACCAGAAATACAGAGGTATAATGAAATGCAAAAGGAGAAAATGAAAGAAGAATAATGTAGGGAAGAAAAGGAATAGAATGAAGATAATTGAGACCAAAAGTCAGAGAAAGGGAAAAAGACTGAATAAAAAATAAAACATAAAAAGTACAAAATAAAAATTAAAAGAAAAAAATATAAGAGATTAATAATAAAACCTTAAAAATTATGCAAATTTAAAGAAATAATACTAAAATGAAAAATACTAAAATTGGACAGGTGCAGTGGATCACACTACTCAGAAGGCTGATATCTGAGGATTGCAGTTCAAAGCCAGCCCAAGCACTAAAAGTCAGTGGGACGCTTGCAAAAAGCTGGAATGGGTCTGTGGTTCAAGGCATAGGGCAGTAGCCTTGGGCTGAAGCGCTCAGGGACAATGTCCAGGCCTAGATTTTAAGTCTCATAATTGACAAAAGAAAAACAAACAAAAAAATAAGATTGAAAAACAGGGGATTGGGGAATCAAACTATAATTTGAATTAAGTATGTATATTTACATATAACTATATATAATAAGTATAATATAATCTGAATGAAGGAGAAAGTTGCATTTATGTTTCTAGAAGTGAACAGAACCACAATGAAATAAAAATGAGAAAAAAGGATGGAGAAAAATGGGCAATAAAGGAAAAAATAAAAATAAAATAATTAGTAATTGTTGTCCTTAATGTACTATGTTATCTCTCATCTCTTTTGCTGTGCCTTGGTTATCTCATATTGGTTACAATATTTCACCTTGTTATCTGATATATTTTGTATGTGCTTAATTGGTTATTTGAAATTGGATAGGGAAGGGGGGAAATCAAGATGAGCAGGGGGAGGGGAGGAAGGAAATGGGGACCATGTCATGAGAAAGGGTATCAATGTTTGTGAAGTTATGCACCTTCTATCTGGTGAATATAATGTAACCCTTCTATTAATTACAATAAAAAATCTAAATAAATAAAAAAAGAAACAAAAGCCATAAAAATAAATAAAAAATAAAAACAATGAAAGTAGTAGTAAAAAATTATAATTAGAAAAAAACCCCTTCAGTTTATTTGGGGAAACGTGTCCCCTATGCCCAGGATCCAATCTCTTGATGAATCCTCTTGATTTGCTTGTGATGATCAGTTTTCCTTTGGCTTATTTTTTTTCTTTTCAGTTTGTTTGAGCAGGCAGAAAAAGTTCTGCCTTACAGACTTGGGGTCTTTGTGACTGTCCACTCGGGCTAACTTACTGGCAGGGTGATGTGCAGGTTTGTGTGTCCTGCAGGAGAAAGTTGGTTGTTTTCTGTAGCTTCTTGAATCTGAGCAGAATCAATGGTGAGCTTCAGAGACCCTCTCTGACCCAGCCTGGAGCTACTATTGTTGTGGCCAGCTCCTGTTGAGATTGGTTGAGGAGTGGGGCAGCCTCTGGCTGTGCTTACCTGGAGAGGAATTTCTCCCTCCAGGCCAGGCCTGGAACTGCTCCCCAGGCTGAGCTGACACTGGTCACATTTCTTTGCCCCTTTGAAAAATGGCGCTGCAGACACTGCAAGCTCCAGTTATCTGCTAGCTGGTCTGGCAGGGTTTTTCTTTTTTTCAGATGGTGCTGTTATGTCTTGGCATTGCAATTGCCACCATTACTGCTGCCACTGCTGCTGCTGCTGTTGCTGCTGGTGTAGGCTCAAAACTATCTTCTTAATCAGGCTTCCCTCTGGCTGAAATCTTTGTACTGTTACGACTTACTTGGTGTGATTCTTTAATCTCAAACTTTTCACTAGAATGCTAAAACTGGTGTACTGGTGAGAGCTCTGATAGACTCAACCGGACCCCCCACCATCTTCCCAGAATTCTGCCTTGACTTCCTTTTCTAAGCTATCTTTGGTTGTCATTTTGTCCCTGAAGACATTAGCATGAGGGTTGCATCTGTACAGTGTTGTCTGTGCTATGGACCTGCTCTGTGGCATTTGGCAATCAGCAATCAATCGGGCCTGTTTCCCTCCATTTCCCTGATTGGTTCCAGATGGAAAATAGATCCAGTTACCTTTCAGGAGCTGGCTCCTATGAGCCTGGGCTCTTGGATTCTCAACACCAGTTTGTCTAGTTGTGAAGATGAGCTGGCTGACAGGCAAAAAGTCTTTTACTAACCAGTTTTCCAAGCCTCAGTCCAGTCAGATCCTGTTACTGGGGGGAGAGGAGGCAGACTCTTAAATGAAGCTTTTCTCCATTTAGACCTTATTGGATTAGAGAATGCCTGAATGCACAGAATTGCTTTAGCATTCAGAAGGGCAATGCTTGGAACCCAGGGAACTTCCTATCCTCCCCTTTCTCCACATCCCATGCTTTGACATGGTGTTACTCAATGTTTTATTGTCCATTCTTGAATACTGTGTGTTCTCATATTGTACCTTGGTATGCTGTTTTCATATGGAGAACTTCTTCAGTTTAAAGTATAGTTGTTTTAGAAAGTCTCCTCCTCCTCCTCCTCCTCCTCCCTCCTCCTCCTCCTCCCTCCTCCTCCTCCCTCCTCCTCCTCCTCCCTCCTCCTCCTCCTCCCTCCTCCTCCTCCCTCCTCCTCCTCCTCCTCCTCCTCCTCCTCCTCCTCCTCCTCCTCCTCCTCCTCCTCCTCCTCCTCCTCCTCCTTCTTCTTCTTCTTCTTCTTCTTCTTCTTCTTCTTCTTCTTCCTCCATCTTCTCCTTCTCCTTCTCCTTCTTCCTACTGTGGGTAACAATGATTCAAAGCAGGCAGAGACCTGACCTAAGGTGTTATGGGACAGAGCTACAGAAACCTATTTTTTTCTCCCTCCAGTTAATGCTATAGCTCTAATTTTGTTTAATGAAATAGGCTGAAAAGAAGAGAGGTTCTAGTGTCCACATCTGTCAAACCAGGGTTACTAAAAGGGTGGTGGTGGTATGGTCCTATTAGAAGGACTAATCAGAAAGATTTAGGTTCTGTGCAGATAGCTTTCAAGTTTTCATTAAATTTTTTCTTTCCCTTTCCCCCCCTTTTTTTCCCCCTAACAAAGTACCAGAAACAGAGATTTTAGGAATGCAGTCTCTAAGCATGCCCTGGGGTGATAGGACACCTCTGTTTATGGCAAATGGTTTTGACTTCTGTGGGATTGGGTCATATTGTTACAGCTGCAAGACTAAAAAAAGTCGAATGATTATATTTTGACCAGAATTCTTCCTACACTTTTAAGAAACAGAGAAAGCTAAATTTTTCATTCTCCTCCACCCCCCTCTCTCTCTCTCTCTCCCTCCCTCCCTCCACTCATTCTTTATCTCTCTCCCAGTTCCTCTGGGTCCAACTTCCCATTTTGTCCATATAATTTTTATTGTAATTAATAGAAGGGTTACATTACATTTGCTAGATGGAAGGTGCATTACTTCACATACATTGATACCCTTTCTCATGTCTTGGTCCCCATGTCCCTCCTCCCCACCCCCACCTTCATCTTGTTTGCCCCTTTCCTATCCAATTTCTAATAACCAAATATGCATATATCCAATATATCAGATAACAAAGTGAAATACTGTAACCATATGAGATAACCAAGGGAAAGCAAAAGAGATGAGAGGTAACATAGTGCATTAAGGACAACAATCACTCATTATATGGCTTTTGTTTCTATATCCTAGAGGTCCTTTCATTTAGCGTCATACTGTATGGTCTTATGTATCAAGGTTTTGCTCTATTGCACATCTCTGCTAGAAGAGTCCAAGGTTTCTACTGATTATGGTAAATGAGGGAAACCATTGAGCCTATGTTCCTTTGAGTCTGGCTTACTTCACTTAATATGATTTTTTTCTAAGTCTTTTCATTTCCTTACAAATGGGGTGATGTCATTCTTTCTGACAGCAGCATAGAATTCCATTGTGTCTAAATACCACATCTTGTTGATCTACTCATCAACTGAGGGACATCTGGGTTGGTTCCATATCTTTGCTATGGTAAATAGTGCCGCAATGAACATCGTTGTGCTAGTGGATTTAGTATGTCCTTGTTTCTGGATGGTTGGGTAAATGCCAAGTAGTGGAATTGCTGGGTCAAAGGGGAGCTCTATGTTTAGCCTTTTGAGGCACTGCCATACTGCTTTCCATAGTGGTTGAACAAGTTTGCACTCCCACCAACAGTGTAGTAGTGATCCTTCCTGGCCACATCCCCTCCAGCATCTGTTGTTATTAGTTTTCTTGATCCTGGCCATTCTAACTGGAGTGAGGTGGAATCTTAGATTTGTTTTGATTTGCATTTCTTTTATGACCAGAGATGTGGAGCATTTCTTCATGTGTCTATAGGCCATTCTTATTTCTTCTTCAGAGAAGGCTCTCTTTAAGTCTTTGGCCCATCTTTTGATGGGATGGTTGTTTCTTTGGAGATTAGTTTTGGAGTGATTCAATTTTTTGAGCTGCCGATATATTTTAGATATGAGGCCTTTGTCCGTTGTATGGTTAGTGAAGATCTTCTCCCATTCTGTAGGCTTCCTAATTAATTTACTAGCTATGTCACTATGTCCTTTGCCATACAAAAGCTCTGCAGTTTAATGCAGTCCCACTTATCCAGCCTTTCTCTGATTTGTTGTGTTTCTTGGTCCTTATTAAGAAAGTTTTGACCTGTGCCAAGGAGGCCTAGTGTGTCTCCTATTCCTTCTTGTAAAGTTTTCAGCGTGTCAGCTTTTACCTCGAGGTCTTTGATCCATTTGGAGTTAATTCTAGTGCAGGGTGACAAAGAAGGATCCAACTTTAGTTTTCTGCAGGTGCTTATCCAGTTCTGCCAGCATCACTTGTTGAAGAGCTGTCTTTCTTCCATTCTAGTTTTTTGGCTCCCTTGTCAAGGATTAGGTGGCCATAGGTCTGTGGTTTAATATCTGGGTCCTCAGTTCTATTCCATTGGTCTTCAGGCCTGTTCTTGTGCCAGTACCAGGCTGTTTTGATTATTATAGCTCTGTAATAGAGTCTAAAGTTTGGTATTGAAATTCCTCCTTCAGTGTTCTTTCTGCTAAGAAGTGTTTTTGCTATACGGGGTCTTTTATTATTCCATATGAAATTTTGGATTGCTGCTTCTATTTCTTTAAAGAATGACATTGGGATATTGATGGGTATTGCGTTGAATTTGTAGATAGCCCTTGGCAAGAATGTCATTTTTCATGATATTGATTCTTCCAATCCAGGAGCATGGGAGGTTTTTCCATTTCCTCAGTTCAGCTTTAATTTCCTTTTTCAGGGTTTTAAAGTTTTCATCAAAAAGGTCCTTTACATTCTTAGTTAAGCTAATTCCTAGGTACTTTATTTTCTTTGAGGCTATTGCGAAAGGAGTTGCTTTCCTGATTATTGCCTTGTTCCTCTCACTGTAGTCCTAGAGGAAGGCAGTTGATTTTTGAGGGTTAATTTTATACCCTGCTACATTTCCAAAGTTTTGAATCAGCTCAAAGAGCTTCGGAGTGTAGTCTATAGGGTTCTTTAAATACAGAATCATGTCATCTGCAAAGAGGGAAAGTTTCACTTCCTTGTTCCCTATTTGGATCCCCTTTATGCTTGCTTCTTGCCTTATTGCTCTGGCTAGGAATTCTAATACTATGTTAAAGAGGAGTGGAGAGAGTGGGCATCCTTGTCTCGTTCCTGATTTTAGAGGGAATGGCTTTAGCTTTTCACCATTAAGTATAATACTAGCTGTGGGTTTGTCATAGACTGCCTTTATTATACTGAGGAATGTTCCATGGATTCCTAGTTTCTCCAGAGCTTTTAGCATAAAGGGGTGTTGGATCTTGTCAAATGCCTTTTCTGCATCTATCAAGACAATCATCGGATTCTTGTCCTTGCTCCTGTTGATGTGTTGAATTATATTAATTGATTTGCGTATGTTGTACCAGCTTTGCCTCCCTGTGATGAATCCAGTTTGATCATAGTGTATAATTTTTTTGATGAGTTGTTGTAAATGGTTGGCCAGTATTTTGTTGAGAAGTTTTGCATCAATATTCATCAAGGAAATGGGTCTATAGTTCTCTTTCTTTGATGGATCTCTGTCCGGTTTGGGGATGATGGTCATACTGGCTTCGTAGAATGAGTTTGGCAAAGAGCCTTCGTTTTCAATTTCATTGAAGAGCTTGAGTATTGGTGTGAGCTCTGTTTTGAAGACCTTATAGAATTCAGCTGTGAATCCATCTGGCCCTGGGCTTTTCTTAGGTGGAAGTTCTCTTAATGCCATTTCTATTTTAGTGCTTGAAATAGGCCTGTTTAGTTGGTTTAGGTCTTCTTGGTTCAGTGTGGGTATGTTAATATTGGCTAAAAATTCATCCATTTCTTCTAGATTTTCAAATTTGTTGGAATAAAGCCAATTTCCCATTTTTATGGAGACTGTTTTGCGATGTTGTATGTATGTTACTCAAATTGTGTGCCAGGAGGACTTCTTCACTTGGAAATGAGTTTGGATTTAGAAGGTTATCATTTTTCTTGTGGTTTCCTTTCAGGTGATTCATTCTATGTGACAATGATGCAAAGCAGGCAGAAATTTGACTTAAGGTTTTAGGATCGGGCCAAGCAATGAAAACAGACTCTTTTGCCTAAGGTTATAGGTGTGTCCAACTTTATTGTTGTCTCAGTGATACAGATAATCATCATCATTAGACAAAGAGTAAATAAGTGAAATGAAGGAGTAACATGATAAAGAGAGGAGAGAGATTCAGCGTCTGTAATAATTTGATGTCCAAGACCAAGTCTAAACCTCTCTTCATCATAGTTGTTATTCTTTTTAAGTCATTGCAGTATAGTGTGCTACACACTTAGTGGTAGAAAAATGGAAGAAATATGTACTAATTATCTGCCACTATACTGGGCATTTTATTTCTACCATCTGATTTAAGCCTATACAACTCTTTGAGATAAAAGTTCGTGTAAGTCTATGGATCAAGTGCTTTGGGGATATGTATGTGTGCATGTGGAAACATGCATGTGCATGCATGCACATACACACATTCCCCACACTCTTGTTGGAATTTTTAAATTAAATAACTGGGAATTTCAACTGGCAGTGGAATAACTCAGTTCTCAGCCTACAAAGTGTTTGGGGATTTGGGGTTTGGCACAGCAAATAAACCCACTATAGCCCATCTAGTCCACTGATTACAACTATAAACTTTGGGCAAAAATCAAACAAAACAAAACACTGAGGACTCTGACAAATAAACAAAAGCAGGAAGATTATTGAAAAGGGATAAAACTTGGACAAGGAACCAATGGTGGTAAGTTTCCCAGTTTTTCCTCTTTCTTAGAGCTTTACTCCAAGTGTGGATCATGGAATACTGAGGAAAGTTTTGGGATAAAGGTAGAAGCAGGGAAAACTCAACATAAACCCAGTCCTTTTGACTAGAGTAGTCAAGAAAAGGAGGGGGAGAGAAGGGGATTTGCAGTTCTATAGATGAGACTGTACACATGTCAGATTCATTCTTGAGGTATAAATAGACCGAATAACAGAAAAGATAGTCTACATAAGCTAAAGTCAAGAGGACTCAAGGAATCAAGCCATAAAGCAGTGTTTATAACTATGGACTAAGTGAGGAAAATGCTCTTGAAATGTATGGTAAAACAGAAGCACTCAGAAAAGAAACAGAGAGGGGCCAGGAGTTTGGCCTACTGGTAAAGTGCTTGCCTAGCATGCACAAAGACCCGGGTTTGATTCCTGGGCACCACATACATAGAAAAAAGCTAGAAGTGGTGCTGAGGCTCAAGTGGTAGAGCTCTAGCCTTGAGAAAGTCCAAGGACAGTGCTCAGGCACTGAGCTCAAGCCCAGGACTGGCAAAAAATAAAACAAGAAAAAAAGAAACGAATAGAGAATTGAATATGTACTTTAGACAAGAAAAAAGAAGAAAATTTAGAATGGGCTCAGTAGCAAAATAGAGATAGAAGAGAAAAAGTAAGTGAACATGAGAACCGAATAGAAACTATTCAACATAAAGAACAATGGGAAAAATAGTGAAAAATTGTATAGAAGCGAAAAGACCTGTTAGTGGGACATTATCTGGTGTTACTGGAGTCTTAGAAGTAAAGGAAAAAGAAAACATTAGGACAAAAAAAAAAAGGAAAACATATGGCCAACATAGACGCTAAATTTGGTGAAAGATCCAAGAAATGCAGTGAACCTCAAACAGGATAAAACCAAAGAGTATTATGCCTAGTAATCACCAAAATAAAACTTCTAAAACCTAATGAAGCATGAAAAAATCTTTAAAGGGGCTAGAGGAAAAAGCTCTATATAGAAAATGGTGATTCTATATTGTGTATATGCTTATTTGATTATTTGAAATAGGATAGGGAAAGACAGGAAAACAAGATGAGGGGCGGGGGTGGTGGGAGGGAAATGGAGACCAAGACATGAGAAAGGGTATCAATGTTTGTGAAGTAATACACCTTCTGTCTGGTGAATATAATGTAACTCTTCTATTAATTACAATAAAATATATGGAAAAAAGTAAATGATGATTCTAATAATGGCAGATTTTCCCAGAAAAGCCCTGATGGCCAGGATGTAGTAGAACAACATCATTAAGCAACTGAAAGAAGACGCATTAACACAGAATTCCATAGTCTTTGAACACAGTCTTCAGGAATGAAAGCAAAATAGTGACATTCTCTGACAAAGAAAATTTAAAAGAATTTATTGCCAGAAATGTTAAAGCAAGCTTTTTATGTTGAAGAGCTCTAACACTATACAGAAGCATAGATCTTCAGTAATGAAGTAATAGCAATGGGAAATGGTAATTTTTTCCCTGTATTTGTATATATTTACTGGAAACAAAAATTACATTTCTGAAGCGTTTTTTTAACATATATAAATACCATAGGCAATAATAGGATAATAAAAGAATGTTAGTAAAAACTTTATTCTATCAAGTTGGTCAATTTAAATGAAGTGGGTAAATTTCTTGGAATATACAATTTAATGAAACCGATATGATGAAGTGAAAATTCAGAATGACATTGTATCTATTAAATAAATTTATTTTATATTAAAAATAAAAAGGAGGGCTGGGAGTTTGGCCTAGTGGTAAGAGCGGTCACCTAGCATGCACAAAGACCCAGGTTCGATTCCTTGGTACCACATACATAGAAAAAACCGGAAGTGCTGCTGTAGTTCAAGTGGTAGAGTTCCAGCCTTGAGCAAAAAGTGTTCAAGGATAGTGCCCAGGCCCAGAGTTCAAGCCCCAGGACTGGCAAAAATAAATAAATAGATAAATAAATTAAAAGGAGATGCAAGAAGTTTGATATCCTTTATAAGATTTATCACAGAGATTTTGTGATATGGTGCTACTGTAAATGACAAAGAAGTAAGAAGGAGAAGAGAAAAGAAGGAAGAGGAAAGAAGAAAGAAGGAGACAAAAGAAACAAGTCTTTTATGTGAGGGAAATAATCATGGGGGCAAAAGTTGCCAAAGCTAGAATCACTGAGGAATTAGGTGTGACTATTAATCCTTTAGAGGAATGGGCTCTAACTGGACATAGTATAATCTATTCTTTTTGAGAAGCTTCCAAGACAACTGGGAATGAACTAGCTTCAATTTGCAATCGTTTTTCCTCCTGACATTTTGCCATAGTATTCTCAGTGATGCGAAAGAAACTGTTACCCTGAAATCATATGATCTCATAGCAGTTGTCTCTCGTCCAAAGTGTGGTAGGGCCTGTTTCCCGACACTACCAGTTGAGGGCTTTTCACCTAGCAGCCAGGGTGGCAAGAGTTGTGAGACAACGGGCAGTAGAGGCATCACTCAGGATGGGAGCCCCTTGAGACATTCGGGTGAAGCAGATGACACTTTTGGCAAGGGTTTGTAGCTCTGACAGATCTGCCTAGAGCTCCCTTTCTCTTCACCACTTTAAGGCAAAGCGGGACTCCCCTGGCTTCTCTCGTGGGTAGCCTGGGCTTGTCCTTTGTGGTGTCCTTTATTCGGAACAGCCATTTCCAGTCAGGTTTATTTCAATTAGTTCCATACCCCTTCAACAACATCAGCACCAACAAAATATAAGGTTGGGGGAAAGCTGAAGGTGAGGAAGAAGGATTTGAGGAGAAGGGAGGGGGTGATGGTCTCCTGCTTGCATGCAGAGCTCTGGCAGGTTGTCCTCTGGGCATTCTGAGGTTCCTCGAAATCAACAGGAAGTGGGTGAAGGACTCAGACCCTAAAATCAGAGATAACGACCACACCTTCTTTGCCACCTCCTGTCTTCTTTTTGCTTTATTTCCTTGTTATTTATTAAATAGTTGCATACAGGAGTTAAAATTCCACAGGTTAGGGTATGAGTACTATGCCACCCCTTCATTCTTTTCCTTTCCATCTGCCTTTTATTTGGGAACATAGGACAGAGAGGGCATGGAGACCAAAGAGGCCTGACGACACTAGGCTGAGAGTCAGGACTCCACTTCCTGACAGTACTATGGCTTGAATTCAGGGCCCAGACACTGCCCCTTTATGTTTTAGCCCAGAGAGGGTGTTCTGCCACTTGAGCCACGGTTCCACTTCTGGCCTTTTGGTGGTCAATTGGAGATAAGCATCTCATAGACTTTCCTGTCCCATCTGGCTTCCAGCCGTGATCCTCAGATCTCAGCTTCCTGTGTAGCTAAGATTACAGGCATGAGCCAAAAGTGCTCTGTCCAAGTCAGAGCTTTCAAGCTCATTGTCTTCTAATAGAATGTTTCAGAGCCAGTTATTTAAGTCCCTCTGTGTCTGTTTCTCATGTAGGAAATTGGAACAAGGATACTCTTCCTGACTCTTATAAGGATCATGCCAGTGATCTGAAGATGATGCATGTGAAAGTTTCCATGTGACTATAAAATTTTATTTTGAAATGTTAAGTATAACAGCTCTTAAAAAGTTACATCGAATTTAGACTATTTCACATTAAGGCTTTGAAATCCATTATGGGAATTTTGCCTTGAACTGCCATGGTGAGTCTTGTCTAGTATGCAAATGTGTATCTGTAAAGAGACTCTGTGTTGGAGAGGTATTTGAGGATGAAGGAAGGGGATAGCACCCATTGCAGGAATTAGAGAATGTATAATGAAGGGAAAACCAAAGACTGAACATTGGAAAGAGGCCTTCACAGGCTGTGATTTTCCTGTAGGGCAGAATGATCCAGAAGATGGGCTGTGAATAGTTTTATAACATAAAGACAGGTCTGGTTTGTCCTTGTTGTAGGTAGCAGAGCTTTATAGATGGCCACTCCAAATCTCTGCTTTCCTATATGTTTTCTGATCTGTTTCTGTGCTACTGTGTCCTTTGAGTGACACTGTGACATCTTTAGGATGATGCACTGACAATGTGTGCAAGTTCTGAAAGTGAGAATTTCATCATTGTTTTAAATTTCTTGATGTAAGTTTTCTTTTGGTTGTTATTGAAGCACACTCATCAGTCGACAATTTCAGGGTAAAGGAAGAACTCAGGAGGACCGGAGTTTGGTCTAGTGGTAAAGTGCTTGCCTAGCATACATGACGACCGGGGTTCAATTCCTCGGTACCACATACATAGAAAAATGCTGAAGTGGTGCTGTAGCTCAAGTGGTAGAGCTCTAGCCTTGAGAAAGCCCAATGACAATGCTCAGGCCCTGAGTTCAAGGCCCAGGACTGGCAAAAAAAGAAGGGCTCAGATTTGTTAAATATTTGAATGATTATAAAACGCTAAACATTTGAAGTATCTGATTGTGCAGTTTTTTATTTGTAGTTACTATGAATTTTAAATGGAACATGATTTACAAAACCTAGGTCAGAAAAGCCATGTAACCATTTAATCCTTTCTTACATTAAAAAGTTCTGTTCAGAGGAGAAAGCTTGAATTTCTCATAAAAATATGAAAGGGGTTAGGCACTGATGGTTCACAATTATAATCCTAGCTACTCAGGAGGCTGAGAGCTGGGAGTTGAGTTTTGAAGGTAGGCCAGTTAGGAAAGTCTTTGAGACTCATCATCATTTAACCACCAAACAACTGGAAGTGGGACTGTGGCTCAGTGGTAGGGCTCTAGCCTGGAGCAAAAAAGCTCAGGGAAAGTGTTCAGGCACTAAATTTGAGCCCAGGCCCCCCCCCCTCCCTCTTTCTCTTTTTCTCTCTCTTACATTCATGCATACATATATACACACACTTTATTTTTTCAATAATACACCTATAAAATAAGGGCCCTAGAATGTGACTCAGGTGGGGGAGCTTTGCCTAGTATGAGATCCTCAGTTTGATCCCTTGTCCCACAAACATAATTGCAGTATTTATATTTAATGATACATAAAACATATTTATAATTAATTCTGTATAATATTAATGTCCACATCCAATATGTATATAAAGTATACATAGTTATAATAATATGACCCATGATAATGTAATATATAATTCTATCAGTTTAATATATAATATGTTATATATATATAAAAGGATATATTCTTTACTTTTATCCCATCGGGCTCAGGCGCATATCATTTTCATGGAATGACTAACATGGAAAGTGGTACTGCAAATGAGTCTGTTGCTTAGTCATGGCTGTCTATCTTGTCAGAGTTTCCAGTGAGCTGGCTAGTATCTTGTCTTCATTATCTTACCCATTCTCCTTCCTTCCTTCCTCCTCCTCCTCTTTTCTTTCTTTCTTTCTTTCTTTCTTTCTTTCTTTCTTTCTTTCTTTCTCTTTCTCTCTCTCTCTCTTTCTCTCTCTCTCTCTTTCTCTCTCTCTCTCTTTCTCTCTTTCTCTCTCTTTCTTTCCTTTCTTTCCTTTCTTTCTTTCTTTCTTTCTTTCTTTCTTTCTTTCTTTCTTTCTTTCTTTCTTTCTTTCTTTCTTTCTTTCTTTCTTTCTTTTCCTTCCTGCCTGCCTGCCTGCCTTCCTTCCTTCCTTCCTTCCTTCCTTCCTTCCTTCCTTCCTTCCTTCCTTCCTTCCTTCCTTCTTTCTTCTTTCCTTCCTTCCTTCCTGACAGTAGTCTATCAGGCACACGCTTTTGCTTTCTACAGCCTCTTGCAGGGTGGAGTTTCTGTCCTCTGCTGTCCCTGGGGCTGGAAAGGCTGTCTGATGGAGATTCCACATATCTTTTTACCAGAAATAAAATGTTTCATGTTTGACTTCAAGTTCTGAGGTCCAACTTCTTAGGCTCTAAAGTTAGTCATGATAAATTTAGACGCTTCTGGTTGTCTTACAATAAACACTCATCTGGATGGCACAGCTGAGGCGTTCTATAATGACTTTGGCAGTTTAAGGCACCATAGTATAAGGGAGTTTGGAATCTGAGAGGTCCTACTTTAAGTACTGATCTGTCTCAGTTTCCACAACTGTATAATAGAACAGTAATGCTGTACTTCATGGAATGGTCACAGTAGTTGAATAGGAAAACATGACAAATAGTTTAATTTTTCACCTGGGGTTAATATTCAGTACTTGATGGCTACTATTTCTTTTCTTTTTTTTTTGCCAGTCCTGGGTTTGAGCTCAGGGTCTGAGCACTGTCCTTTGCTTTCTCAAGGCTAGAGCTCTACCACTTGAGCCTCAGCACCACTTCTGGCTTTTTTTCTATATATGTGGTACCAAGGAATTGAACCCGGGTCTTCATGCATGCTAGGCAAGCACTCTACCACTAGGCCAAACTCCTGGCCCCTGATGGCTACTATTTTTATTGTACTTATTAACCTATAATATATTCATGTAGCATATTCTGACAAACATCGGTAGCAGCTTGAGTGACAGGTAGCCCGTTTGTAACTTTGGAACTCATTTCAGTTAAAAAATACTATTTCAGCCAGAATTATACTTTCTTTTCTCTTTTTCCTAGAATAGAGAAGAGAGGTACTTCATTAACTTTCTGTGGTTTAGAAACTCAATGAGGGTTTATAAAAATCAAAATGCTGACTCTGCTTCTCTTTGATAGTAGCAGCATTTCTTCCTTCTTCCCCATTCTTTCATATTATTCTGATGCCTTAAAAAAAAGTAAAGCTACTTTCATTTCGCAAATGAAAAACTGAAACTAATGAAGTTGATGAGTTTGACGACAGACTTCATTGATTTCTTTGAAAATGGATGTTAGGGAGTGGCTCAGTCCCACCAGCTCCAGTACTATGTCCAGGAATGTGTTCCCAGTATCGTCTCTCTGTCTTCTCTCTTCCTTTCCAGGGGTACAGAATGCGGGCAAAGATCCCTAGTTTTCTTCCCAGAATCTGAGGCAGGCAATCAGAAAAAGTAAAGAAGTATGTAGTAAAGTCAAGAAGTAAAGCCGCCAAGAAGTATGGTTAATATTGAAAAATAAAACAAATTGAAAAACTCTAGTGTGAGTTTAAGGATCTGAGAAAGGCAACTAGAAAAGGGAGGAAGGGAAGGAGGAGAAACAGAAGGATAAAAAATATAGTTATTCCAGGAAGGAAATGAAAAATAAATAAAGGAAATGCCTTTACCCAAACTCAGCCCCTTGAGGGAAGTTTGCTAGAATAGATGGAGGGGGTGGGTAAAAATTCCTAAGGGCCAGTATAATTTGTGAATGTGGGGTTCCTTTAAAATCATTTAAAAAAGGACAGCCTTCAGAATTCATGTAGGACTCATTTGGATTTACTACTTCCCAGATAGGCTTCATATTCTGAATGTATAGATGTATGAGTTTTAGATCACTTGTTTCTAGTCCCACAGAGTTCAACAGCTCGGCACAGTAGATGCGTTTGTGATTATTGTGCAGAGGCATACAGCTGATGAATGACTTCCTTTCATTTGCCTTTTGACCAGAAAGTGTCTGCCTTTTTTTTTTTCTTCTTCTTCTTTAGCAATCTGACTTTTATTTTCCGAGTTTGGTTGCAGGTGTGGCACAGCTGGTTCTAATCTATAGGTAGAGTGGTCCTGATGCTAGAGCTGTGGGGGTAATCACATATCTACTTGGAACTGAAGTGTGCTAGAAGATATCACTGGATTTTTGGAGATTTAATATTTAACAAAAGGATGTGAACTATCTCATTAATATTATTTTCAGGCTAAAATGATATTTTGGTTATTGTGGGATGAATAAAATATATTATTAGGATTAACTTCATCTGTTTATTCTTACCTCTTGTTTTAGAATAATGTGGCTATAAGAAAACTTAAAATTATGTATGTGGCTCACATTTGTGGCTTGCATTCATTTCTCTTGGACTGTGCTGAACTGAGAACAAGGCCATACGGTGTTCAACTCTTGGCACTGTCGTTTCCTGGTATTGCATAAATCATTGCAACTCTGGAGGCTTTAATTTCCAATTAACTATTAAAATGCATAAAGGTGGAAATACATAATCTAAATAGGTTAAATATATTAAAAGAAACTCTATACAAAAATGAACAACCTCTCCCAAAGAAAGTATGAAGCCCAACATGGAATTCTACAAAACATGAAAGTAAAAAAAAGTCAAATCAATTCTCCATAATCTTTTTTTTCGAAAATGGAAGCATTGAGGAAAGTTGCCAACCTACCCTATAAAACCACCCTTACACAATATTCAAACTGGCTAATGACATGACTAAAGAGGAAAACTATACAACCATACATCATTTGACACAGATACGAAAATTTTCAACAGCATATTAGCAAACTGAATTTGTCAATGTGCTGAAAGAATTATGGGCCATGATCTCTTGGGACTCATTCTAGAGATGCAAAGTTCATCTTATAAAAATCAATCAATGTAAGCTCATACTTATAATGCTAGCTACTCAGGAGGCTGAGATCTTACAATTATGGTTCAAAGCTAGCTCCAGCTGGAAAGTCCATGAGACTCTTATTCCCAATTAACCACCAAAAAAATCCCCCAAAAGCAGAGTTGTGCTGAAATGGCAGCTTTAATAAAAAACGAAAAGCTCAAGGACAGCTCCCATGTACTGAATTTAAGCTCCAGGACTCACATACACATAAATGCGCACGCGCGCGCGCGCACACACACACACACACACACACACACACACACACACACACACACACACACACACACACAGCAAGCCAGGAATACACACTTAACACAGAGAGACTAGATACCTTTCTCTTAACACTGAGAGTAAAGCAAGGATGTTCTACTTCCATTTACCATTGCACTAGAAGTTCTAGTTGACACAATGGCTAGTGCATTATGCAAACCTAATAAATAAAAAAACATAGCCAGGCACAATGGCTCACGCTTGTAATCCTAGCTACTCAGGAGGCTGAGATCTGAAGATGGAGGTTCAAAGCCAACCCGGACACTAAAGAATGTGAAACTCTTATCTTCAATTAACCATTAGAAAACCAGAAGTGGGACTGTGACTCAAGGGGTAAGGTAGTAGCCTTGAGTTGAAGAGCACAAGGACAATGCCCAGACCCAGGGGTCCAGGGGTAGGGTGTTAGCCTTGAGCTGAATTGCTCAAGGACAGTGTCTAGGCCCAGAGTTCAGGCCCCATGGCCCACCAAAAAAAAGTCATTTGTTTTCCTGTATATGACTACAATTGGATTTTATTTATTTATTTTTTTTAATTGTAATTAGTAAAAGGGTTACATGATATTTGCCAGATAGAAGGTGCATTAATTCACATACATTGATACCCTTTCACATGTCTTGGTACCCGTTTCCCTCCCCCCCCACACCTCCCACCCGTCTTGGTTTTCCCCCCTTCCCTATCATATTTCAAATATCCAAATACAAATAAATTCAATATATCAGATAACAAAGTGAGATACTATACCAATATGAGATAACCAAGGGACAGCAAAGGAGATGAGAGACAACATAGTACATTAAGGACAACAATCATTCATTATATGGCTTTACAACTGGATTTTGAAATAAAATCTCCCTGAACCTTTCACAACAGTATCCTACAAAATGAAATACACTATATGCTATATTGAAACAGTGATGAAAGGACTTTTTAAGAAGATCTAAGCAAGTAGAGACATTCTACATTAATGACTGGATTACTGAAATGTCAGTTTGTCCCAATACCATCTCAGTTAAATTCTACATATTATTATATGGATGTCAACAAATAAGTTCCAAAGTTTATATAGACAGGCACAATTTTTGAACTACAATAGCAAATATACCACTGAAGAAGAACGATGTTGGAAAACTGCACTCATTTCAAGGTTAAAATGATTATGAGCATGGAATACTATGCATAAAAATGTAAATAGGATAGAATAGACTAAGTGCCAGAATTAATCATTAAACAATGTATACCTGCCAGGTGCTGGGGGTGCATGCCTGTAATCCTAGATATTCAGGAGGCTGAGATCTGAGGATTGTGGTTCAATGCCAGCCCAGACACTAAAATCTGTAAGACTCTTACCTCCAATTAACCACTAGAAAACTGGAAGTGGCTTTGTGACTCAAGTGGTACAGCAATAGCCTTAAGCTGAAGAGTTCAGGGATAGCATTCAGGTCCAGAGTTCAAGCCCCACAATCCACCAAAAAACCCCAAACCAAGCCAAAACAACAGAAAACAATGTACGTGTATACTGAAATAGCACACTATCCTAACAAACATACTCACTTATTGTTGTCATTAAAAGTAAACTAATCAGGAGAGCTAGTGACTCACAACTGTAATGTTATATACCCAGGAGGTTGAGATCTAGAGTATCTCATGGCTTGAGGCCAATAGGGGCAGAAAAGTTCACTGGACTGCATTTCCAAAATAACTAGCAAATAGCTGGCTGGAGGCATTGCTCAAGTGGTACAATGCCTGCTAAGCAAATACAAGGCCCTGAGTTCAAACTTCAGTGCCACCACTACCACAACAAATAATAATAATAATCAAGACATTTTAGTATTCAGAAAAACTAAATAGAACAGAATAGAGACTCCAAATTGACCCACAAAAATATAGTCCATTGGCCTTTGCCAAAGGCATAATGGCAGTTCAGTGGAGCAAAGATTGTCTTTTTAATGAATGGTTCTAGAACAATTGAAAGTTCCTATGTGAATAAATAAATCAAAACAAGTCATATATTATTTAAAACATTTATTGTGAACGTGATGTACAGAAGGGTTACATAAGTCAGGTAATGAGCATATTTCCTCCTAAATACCCACTACCTCATTCTCTTGCAACTTTTCCCCCTCCTGTATTCCCTCCCCCCAGGTCTTATACTTTTTTTCATATATTTTTTATTGTAATTATTAGAAGGGTTACATTATATTCACCAGATAGAAGGTGCATTACTTCACATACATTGATACTCTTTCTCATGTCTTGGTACCCATTTCCTTCCCCCCATCCCCACCCCTCATCTTGTTTTCCCCCACTCCCTATCCTATTTCAAATAACCAAATACAAATATATCCAATATATCAGATAACAAGGTGAGATACTGTAACAATATGAGATAACCAAGGCACAGCAAAAGAGATGAGAGATAACATAGTACATTAAGGACAATAATCACTCATTACATGGCTTTTGTTTCTATATCCTGGAGGTCCTTTCATTTAGCGTCATACTATATGGCCTTATGTATCTAGGTTTTGCTCTATTGTAAATCTCTGCTAGGAGATCCCAAGGTTTCTACTGATTATGACAAATGAGGGAAACCATTGAGCCTATGTTCCTTTGAGTCTGGCTTACTTCACTTAATATGATTGTTTTCTAAGTCTTTCCATTTCCTTACAAATGGGGCGATGTCGTTCTTTCTGATAGCAGCATAGAATTCCACTGTGTATAAATAAATACCACATCTTGTTGCCCCACTCATCAGCAGGTCTTATACTTTTTAATAGTTGATTTTAAGGTTTTTTTGTATGTGTACACTGATGAGAATGGATTCCCAGGGCCTCCCACATGCTAAGGACTCTACCTATTGCTCCACCTTAGCCCCAAAGATGCAATCTGAGGTTTTTACTAGTTTTACATAGTATTTGAATATTTAAC
The DNA here is from genome assembly GCF_031878675.1 of Megascapheus bottae. Lineage (NCBI taxonomy): Eukaryota > Metazoa > Chordata > Mammalia > Rodentia > Geomyidae > Megascapheus > Megascapheus bottae. Next base: position 45,318,289 of record NC_143519.1, read on the forward strand.
AGAACTTAAGATATACTCATTTATATATTTGTCAGGCATATAACTTAATAGGAAAATTTATTAACTTAATGGGAAAAATTCTGGGCCAAATACAATTGTTAGTTTAAAAATAATATTTTTAAGACTATTTTAATGACTTGAATAAATTTTAAATGGAAAGTATTAAAATCATTAATTTAATTTTAAAATTTTGGACATCCAAATCATGAGTATTTAAAAGTTCTTAAACGTGGCTGGTTAAAATTTGCTAGGTACAAATAGAATAATGTCTTTTACAAAAAGGTAAGGGACAATGAAGTTTCTGTCTTCTTTTTAAAATAGAGATCAGGTGCTTGGAATTCAGTCAATCAAAATCCTTGGTCTATGGCACATTCTTCTCATTGGTTCATGCCTGGTGTTTATTTGGTTGGTAACTTTAATATTAACTCATTTAATATTAATTTTTAAAAGCCAAAGTAAACCTGTGAATAGTCTTTTCTTTATTCCCAAACTGTGAGCACATTAAAAGAAACCCTCATATTTATAGGATGGGATAGGATGTGTCAGGGTCCAAAATGTGTTTCTTGTATAAATGACTATTTCAGAAGTAGTAGCATTGAGCTTGTTTATTAAAAGCAGGACATTGGAGTAATAAAAAAGATGAAGTGGAAAAACACTATCCAGATGAGGTCCTTATTGTGAAAGGCCCAGGAATAAGAAATAAATAAGGAGCTGAACAGATAATTAAATATCATAGGATACTCCTGATGCATAAAAACATCTTCAAAATGTCATTGCTGAAGGTGATGATATGTTAGATTAATAAGAGATGAACCTCAGTCATGTAAATGAAAATACCTGGTATATAATTTCAGGTATACCAGCACTTCTTGAAGGAACAGAAAGTCTGGAATGAGTGTGTGTGTGTGTGTGTGTGTGTGTGTGTGTGTGTGTGTGTGCATGTGTGTTGTTTTTTTCACTTGGTTTGTTAGCACAGCTTTGTTGTTGTCGTTGATGTTGTCAGTTGTGGGCCTTGAACTCAGGGCCTGGGCACTGTCCCTGAGCTCATTCAAGCACGGCTAGTGCTCTACCACTTTGAGCCATAGTTCTATTTCCAGTTTTTGAGTGATTAATTAGAGATGAGTCTTATGGGAACTTTTCTGCCCACTCTGGCTTCAAAATACAATCCTCAAATTTCAGCCTCCTGAAATTTGCTAGGATTGCAGGTGTGAAACACCCGTCCTTGGTTTAGTATGCTTCTTTTTTTTAATGAAAAAATACTGGAGTTTGAACTCAGGGCCTGCTAAGCAGGTGATATAGCCCTTGACTCCCTCTGCCAATCCTTTTATTGTCATTGCTTGTTTTCAAGATAGGGTCTTGATTTATACCCTGGACTGCCATTTTCCTATTTGAACTTTATTTGCTCTCTAGGATAACTGACATAGGCCTCACAACCTAGCTATTGTGCTTCGCTCATAGCTTGGCATAACAGGTTGTAAGCCGCTCCCCTTAGCCTTTGATTGAGATGGAGTCTTAGAAATTTTTATGCCTGTGTTGGCCTCTAATTTTAATCCCCTGATTTCTGCTTCCCAGGTATCTAGGATTTTAGGCTTGAACCATCACACCTGGCTAATGTTTTTCTTGTGTAGCATCTTTAAGTGGTGTGTGTGAAGGCCCAAGGAGAAGCTTTTCCTTCTGATATTTAAGCAACTGAATTTTGTCTAGAAGGAATCCGTTCATATGCATTTGATGAACTAATTATGGGTGGACTCCAATTTCCTTGAAAAATACTTGCATGCCTTACATTATTTTCTTTCATATATTTTTCTTGTAATTAATAGAAGGGTTACATTATATTCTCCAGATAGAAGGTGCATTACTTCACATACATTGATACCCTTTCTCATGTCTTGGTTCCCATTTCCCTCCCCTAATCCCCACCCTTCATCTTGTTTTCCCCCCTTCCCTATCAAATTTCAAATAACCAAATACAAATATATCCAATATATCAGATAACAAAGTGAGATACTGTAACAATATAAGATAACCAAGGGACAGCAAAAGAGATGAGAGATAACATAGTACATTAAGGACAACAATCACTCATTATATGGCTTTTGTTTCTATATCCTGGACATCCTTTCATTTAGTGTCATACTATATGGCCTTATGTATCTAGATTTTGCTCTATTGCAAATCTCTGCTAGGAGATCCCAAGGTTTCTACTGATTATGACAAATGAGGGAAACCATTGAGCCTATGTTCCTTTGAGTCTTGCTTACTTCACTTAATATGATTTTTTCTTTCCATTTCCTAACAAATGGGGCGATGTCATTCTTTCTGACAGCAGTATAGAATTCCACTGTGTACAAATACCACATCTTGTTGCTCCACTCATCAACTGAGGGACATCTGGGTTGGTTCCATATCTTTGCTATGGTAAATAGTGCTGCAACGAACATCGTTGTGCTAGTGGATTTAGTATGTCCTATTATTTTCTGTTTCTTTAACAGAAAATCAGAGACTGAGTAGTTTATAAAGGAAAAATGACTACTGAAACATTGATTCCTTTGAATGACCTAATCACCTCTTAAACTATTTCCCAACACTGTCACAATGGCAATACAATTTCAGCAAGCTTCAGAGGGAACAAATTGTATTCAAACCATCATAATATACTTGACAGTCCTAGTTTACACATTAAATAATTACATCATTCATTCACAGGCACAGTCATCTAAAAACCTTGAACTATACATACATTTAGCAATTGAATGACTCACCAGATCAAATGGTTTACAGAAAAATACAGCCAGCAGTGACATACTCAGAGCTAAGAATCTGAAGTAACCCCCAGAATTTTTAAATAAAAAATAGGGTAATCTGTACAGCAATTGTCACCTGCAGCCAACCTAGTTAACAGTAATTCATATTTTCTATAATTCTTTGGAGACAGACATTTCACAAGTACAGTTTGGAATCTTGAAAGGCCAATGGATGCTATCTCTTAACTATGTAAATAGTATTGGAAGATGAGGTGATATTAATGATATTTTATTGAATTTACAGTTTTTTCCTAAATGGAAATACTTTCTATGGTTTAATAGCTTCATCATATATAATTAATACACAATAAATGGCGATCTGTGCCGTGAATAGGCTGATGTTTTAATACATATGTAGGTACTTACTAAAACTAGGCTATAAAATAATATTTTATGATGAATGCATAAACAATTCATTTTTACTGCCAAGTAGTATTTCATTTCATGCTTATAGTGTAATTTGCTTATCCATTCACTTGATGATAGGCATTTGAGTTATTTCCAGGTTTTTCTATTACAAAAAAAAAAGAAAAGAACAGTACGAACAGTTGTGTGTAAATTTTTTTGTATGAATAGACTGTTGACTTTTTCCTACCTCTGTGGTTGGAGTGGCTGAATTTTCATAGATGTTCAACATTTTGGAAACTGTCAATTTTTTCTAACATGATTATACCATTTAATAGTCATACCAATAGTATATGAGACTTTCTATTGCTTGTTCCTTACCAAACCTTAATAGGCTCAGGCTTTCAAATTTTAGACATTCTAGTAGATGTGACATGGTACCTCAGTGTGTCTTTAATTTGGACTTTTCCCAAACTAGTGATGTTTAGCGTCGTTAAATGTGCGTTTTTTAGCCAGTTGTTTACGTTCTATGGTAATGCATGTATTTGAAATTTTGTCCAGTTTTAAATTTTGTTTTGTTTGCTTAGGGGTACTGAGGTTTGAATTCAGGGCCTCATATTTGCTAGGCAGGTGCTGTATTACTTAAGCGACATCCACCAGCCATTATGGCTTTATTTTTTGGAATATTATCTCTGATTTTTCCTGTCCTGACTTGCACAGCTATCTTCCGATTTATGCTTCCCATGTAGCTGGGATGGTGTCTGGTTTATTAAGCTGGGGCCTTGCTAACTTTTTATAATTCTCCCCAAGTCTGCCTACTGAATAGCTGAGATTGCAGGCATAAACCATCAATTCTGGCCTCAATTGCTTTTCTTGTTGTGTTGTTTTTAAGGTATTGATATGTTCTTTGCCAGATATATAATTTACAAATGTTTTCTTCGAGCTTATGGTTTGTCTTTTCATCTTTTTTTTTTTTTTGCCAGTTGTGGGCTTGAGCTCAGGGTCTGAGCACTGTCCTTGGATTTTCTCAAGGTTAGAGCTCTACCACTTGAGCCTCAGCACCATTTCTGGCTTTTTCTATGTATGTGATACCAAGGAATTGAACCCGGGTCTTCGTGCATGCTAGGCAAGCACTCTACCACTAGGCCAAACTCCCGACTGTCTTTTCATCTTCTTAACACAATTAAAACTTTATGTATTTTGTCAAAAGACTGTTAGGTTTCAGGTTATTGATAGTTTTTCTTTTGTGGATTGTGCATTTGTGTTATAATTGCAAAACTTGTTAATAGTTTCTGCAAAACTGTAGTATTGCAAAAAACTTGTTAATAGTTTTTATAGTTTCATATTTTACATTTAGATCTGTTTCCTTTTGAGCTAGTATTTCTATATAATTTAACATATGGCTCATATAGAGTAATCTGAAAATATCATTATTCCAGAACCAATTAAAGTCTACCTTGCCCTGATGTGACTTTTTAAAAATCAGTTTGTTTGTTTGTTTGTTGCTGGTGTTGGGGCTAGAACTTGGGACTTCTTGCTCAGCTTGCTTGCTCATGGCTGGCTTTCTACCACCTGGACCATGCCTCCACTGCCATATTTTACTGGCTAATTAGAGAAAAGAGTCTGCCTGGGTTGGCTTTGAACTTGGATCCACCACATCTCAATCTCTTGAGTAACTAGGATTGTAGGGGTGAGCCGCTGGCTTAGACTTTGTGTTTTTGTCAAAACCAACTGCTCATATATTTGCAACTCTCATTGTTGACTCTTCATTGTGTTCCAGTCTTTATGCCAATACATCACTATACTGCTAGCTATATTTCTGCAAGTCTTGAAACTAAGGAATGTTATATTCTCCAGGATTGTTTGTCTTCAAAATCGCTTTAGCTGTTCTAATTCTTTTACTTTCCATGTCAAATTTAGAATTAGATTTTCAAGTTCTGCATGAAAGTTTGTTTGGGGCTATTACAAAAATTGGAAATTTTGGTGAAATTCAATATGGATGAGTTTGCAGATACATGTCAACAAAATTTAATCTTTTCATGGAATTTTCACATTCATTTGTCTAACTATACTCCATGGGGAGATGATTGCCAGGCCCTCTGGGCTAAAATCTTACTCTGCCCTCCTTGGGTGACATGCCACTTTTGATATTCAGACTGAGCATCACTCAAAATATTAATTCAGCACCACCAAGTTTACTTCTAGGCCTTTTTACCAAATACAAAGAAACAGAAAAATCAAATCTTAACGTTTCCCCCACCCCCATCTCTAGTGAATCTATTTGTTCTCTATTTGGGAGACCATTGGCAAAATGCCTTTCTATCTCCAAAGTTCTGTGACAGAAACATATTGTTCCCTGCTCAGCACAATGATTAAAATTACATTGTGTTCTCTGATGACTGCATTTTTGTCTCCAAGATGCACCTTATCACCTCTGTAACTTGGGGGAGAGATGAGATATAGACAACATCTGGCAGCCTAGCAAGTTGAGCTGGAAAACTGTTAGAAACAAGATACCACTATAACATTTTTCATTGCTCTATGACTCTGATGGTTGATGAAAGCTGTGGGAAGAAATGGAAGTACATATGTACAGGAGACATTTAGTCTTTATTTATGCTTCTTTTGAATATGTGAAAAGCAGAATTCACTTCCAGTGTATTCAAATTACCTATGACCAATCACAGAATGACTGACCAATGTTGCCTTGGTGAGGTGACAATCAAGCATGTTAGACATTTCCCCTCTAGTTTTGAGCAGTTTAAAGCCATATGATGGTATGAATACTATTTCCCTAGTGCAGGTGTCCATAGTGTTTCAAAATTTATGGTATTTATGAGCCTACACATTTTCCCCCCTGAGTGTTGATGGGCTACACTAAGTAGAATTAGCGAAGTGGGCCTTGGGTTGCTAGGCAATCCTTCTACTCTGTAGGTGGATCTTGCCTTCTTTGCAGTGGCAGCTGTTCCAAAGTTTTACGTTCTGTAACATCCAGTAAATATTGGCTGAGTCCTTCTCAGAAGCAGACCCTGGACCTTGACTTTCTATAAATAAATCAGCTTTTCAACTTAACATTCCCCGTGTGCTTCCAAAATTCTCCGAGATATTTCCTTCTCTCCCTTCCATCACTCAGGCATCCTTTCCAGATGTAGCATTATCTGTTATCCTCTTTTCTATTCATTTTCTTAGGTCTCTAGGAAATTGATTCAAATATTCTGCTTCTTTTTTTTCCGGGAGTGGACACATTTTTTTTTTCCGGAATAGAAATCGCTCTGCCTTCCCCCCGCCCCTGCAGATTTAAACACTTCAGTGGTCACTATTGCTCAGTATGCCCTACAAAAGACTCATCAGTGAGGTTTCTAAGTCCTCCACCTTTTTCTCCATTCTTCCCTTTTGCTCGTTTCTTCTCTCTGTGCTATAGACATACTGGATTTTCAAACATAGAGCTTGAAGCAGCCTGTAAACATGAACTTTCTCCTGAAAAATCTCTTCTCTTTTAAATCCACTTCTTGCCGTTTGAGCTCAATCATAATTTCTGTAGGAAATCCTACCCTGACAAGGTCCAGTCTTCTACATAGACTATATTGGATTAGCCTGTGTCATTTAAGAAATGAAATTTGTTAAAATTTCCATTTTACACTTAGTTTTGATGAGCATTTGATTAACATCTGTCTTCCTCACAAAGCTGTATCCCCCAGTAAGGAAGGACTTGCATTATGCTCAGCATTCTGTATCAGAGATTGACTCGATGTCTGGTATTTCAGAGATGAGCAGAAGTGAGAGATTCAGGTAACCAATGACCTTTAACTTCCTTTGAACTTTGCCATACATAACACATTTAAACCCTTAAAGTTCTTTCTTTGTGTCCTTGCTCATCCTTTTCTTTGATTTACTTTTTCCATTTCTTATTTTTTATTCCACCAGTTTTTTTTTTCATAATTTTATTTGTAGACAGTGAATAAAAACTCATTGGATGAATGAGATGCTAGTTCTTTTGAGCATTCTGTCATTCATCTTTCTCTTCTTTCCTCTTGTCTTTAGTGATCTCATTTCATATCACTTGTATCCCTAGCTAATCATTTTAATGAAGTTGTTTGTGATAACTTTAACTCAATTTAAACCCAAGAGATTATTTCCTTAAATGTCTTCATTCTTCTTCAGCTTATTCTTAGTTCTTTATTGCTCAATATGGAGTGCCTACTCACAAGACATAAGATTATGTCTCTTTCCCCCTCTTCTATTAAAATCAATTCTATTGATGCAAGTTAAATGTCCTTTTACAAAATTCCCATTATATATCTCTAGACACGATTGCCTCTTTATATAGCTTTTCTCCACTTATAGTGTGTGGGAAACATGTTGCTTCTCTAAGTCTCAGGCATCACATGAGGTCTATTGTCAAGGTCAGCATGACTCCAATTGTGTCTACTCTTGTCTGTTGGCATGTTCTTAGCTGTCAAGTTTCCACTTATTACTGGGTGTGGTGGCTTACATCTGTAATTTTAGCCACTCAAGACATGAAATTGGGAAGACTTCAGTTTGAGGCCAACACTTGGTAAAAAAAAAATTCATTAGACCTTCAGCCCATAAAAAACAGAATTTACATATGTAAACTCAGTTATATGGGCAGCTTAAATAGGAGGATTGTGACCTAATCTGTCCTGGGCAAAAAGCAAGATCATTTAAAAAAACTAATAAAAACAGGGGCTGGGAGTTTGGCCTAGTGATAGAATGCTTGTCTAACATGAATGAAGACCTGGGTTCGATTCCTCGGTACCACATACATAGAAAAAAGCCGGAAGTGGTGCTGAGGCTCAAGTGGTAGAGCTCTAGCCTTGAGAAAGTCCAAGGACAGTGCTCAGGCCCTGAGCTCCAACCCAGGACTGGCAAACCCCCCCCCAAACAACTAACAAAAACAAAAATGTCTAAGGATGTAGCTCAAGTGGTAGAGCAACTATCTATAGCAAGTTCAAGGTCCTGAGTTCAAACCTCATTACCACCCAAAAAGCATCAATGTATTAATACATTCACTGATCCATCTAATAGATATTTGTAAACGAACTATACTGTATGTTAGGCATTCTCCTAGGGGCTGAGAATGTAATGGTGATAAAAGATAAACAAAGTTATATCTAACAGAGGGAGAACAAACAACTATAACAAATATAAAGTAAGCACTAGAGTGGGGGATGCAAGATGCTATGGGATATATAGGGGAGACCTAGTACCCTGGATGCACCCTGGATGGCTTCTATAGGAATAGATTGTTAGGGTGAGATCTAAAGGATGAGTTGGAGTTAAACAGCTAATGGAAAGACTGTTCCAGGCAGAGGACACATCACTCTTGGTTGTCCCAAGAAAGACCAGTGACTGGAAGGCTGGGAAACCTGGTGGTAGAGTGGACATTCATGTCACCATTCACCTTTAGCTTAAAAAGAACCAGGGAATGTCTGGGTGGCAGCTGAGAAGATGGGATCCTTAAGAGGTGAAGTAGTGAAGGATTATTACATTACAGAGACTCTCTTCTGGTGACTGGATTCTAGGAATGGAAGTGGATTGACTCTCCTAGGAATGTAAGAGTTCCTTGAAGATCATGTTTTTATAATAATGGCCAGCTGGGCCCCTCATTAATCTCAGGCTTCCTGTCTTGCATGCATGGCATCTGTGGGCTGTCTGTCCCTCTAGCACATACTGCTGCCACCATGTCATCTTCCATGGTGTGAGGTAGCCAGAGGATGAACATGGCGGGGGTGGAGAGGGCACTCTTCTGAATTTTAAGCCTCTTTACTATACAAAGTACTCAACTTTACATGTTTTGTTATAGCTACACTAAAAGATGGATTTCCTTCATCCCTCTTTCTTCCTCACCCTCTAGGACATGCATACCCTTTCTTCATTTAGCTGTGGTACTTTTCAGAATTAGTTCATCAGTTCTAAACTTGAAGCCAATAATTGGATCAGAAGCAGATGACTTCTAGCAGGAGACTGCCCCCATCCTATTTGCCTGTGACAAACCAAATCAATTCCGAGTTGTGTAAAAGTTGAGACCACCTAAACTCTACCCATAGACCTCATGACTCTTAAAAATATCTTCCTTGAATGGAGGAATTTTGTGGCTTTTTTGATCTTTTATGTTGCTGTTTGCAGGATGTAACTTTTCTCTTTCCTCTCTAGTCAGAGCTTTAGGCAGTCATCCAAGAGAGGAGAGGTCTGGAGTCCTTGGCTGGTCCCAGGGCACACATCAAGGCAGAGATGAAAATATAGGCGAATGGTCTGGGATGTCTTTATGAACACCATGCAGATGACTTGGCTGGACTGTTCCCTTTACATCAGAACTCAATGGTTTTAACAACACAGCTTGATAAAAAACATTTTCTTTTACAGTCATGTTACAGTTATTAAGAGTTAACCTTGGGAACTCTATACATGATTTAATTTTTCTTTGAACTAATTTCTCCTGGTTTTATAGATATGTCCTGGCTTTCTTTCCAGGCACAAAAGGAGTCTTTCAAATGTTTGTCATATGGATTGTCTGCTTAGCAGAATTCTCTACCTTTTGAGTATATTACCTAGAGATTAATACAGACACAAAGCGAAATAACGAGGCCTATTTCATGGTATATCAGGCCAACACTGGAGCATACTCAAGCATAATATTTCTGATATGGAATATTCAATATCCATACTACACAGGGTCAATAAATGAGCTTTGATGTCAATCTTAAGCAAGATGGTTGGTTTTGGATGATTATCGTCTTAACATGTGCTGACAAGGAACTGTGGACCCGTTTTTGTTGTTCTTCGTTGAAATAACAATCATAGATGAGCTGGAAGTGGTGGCTCATGCTGTAATCCTAGCTACTCAGGATGCTGAGATCTGAGGATCTTGGTTCAAAGCCAGCCCAAGCACCAAAGTCTATAATACTCTTATCTTCAATTAACAACTAGAAAACTGAAAGTGGTGCTGTGGCTCAAGGGGTAGGGCGGTAGCCTTGAGCTGAAGAGATCAGGGACAATGCCTGGGCCCAGAGTTCGAGTCCCATGACTGACAAAAAAAAAGAACAATCACAGAATGCTCATATTGCAGAATAGTTTTGCAATTAGAAATGCCAAGTGCTATCCAAAAAATTGGTTTTAAATTCACCTCAGCCTAGTCGTGTTGAGACCTTGGCCCAGTCTCTGTCAACTTGCAGGTGGAGAATGATGGTGGCCACCTACACAGCTGCTGAGCAAAGACGCAAGGATGCCTCCTGCAGCTCCTGATACAGTGCACCTTCTTAAAAATACCATCATGTGGATCCTCTGCTTAGCAGAATTCTCTGCTGACTTTGAGCATCCTTCAAAGTGAAATAAAATGGAAAGACTAATTTTTCTCCAGAACATCAGTAATCAGAAAAGTGCTATTTCCTCATAAAAAGTTATTTGATAACATAGTCCAATAGCATTGGAAAACCTTTGTGTTATTTATTTATTTATATATATATTTTTTTGCCAGTTCTGGGGCTTGAACTCAGGGTCTAGGCACTGTTCTTGAGCTTTTTCAGAGTTACTTCTCTGCCACTTCCGACTTTTTCTGTGTATGTGGTACCAAAGAATTGAATCCAGGGCTTTGTGCATGCTAGGCACGCACTCTATCACTAAGCCACACTCCCGCAACCTTTGTCTTTTTTGAGACATGTATCTGGATAGTCTTTTTGGTTATCCATGAAGTTATTTTTCCTGTATCTGAGACTTCAGAATACTGCGACTGAATTTTACGTATTTCTTACTGTCACTGGGTCTTTGTTGAGCTTCTTGGTTTTCTGTATTTCTTTTTATTACTAGTCTCAAAAATTTCTCTTTCCTGATGACCTTTGGATATAACCCCTCATATCTGTCAACTGTCCTGAACACATTTCCTGTGCTGGTCTGGTGGATATTGCAGGTTTATTTATCTAGAAACCACACTACTTGGAGACAAAGGAAGGGTAAGGCACTTGAAATACTCAGGGCTCCTGCATTTGCAATTTATTTCTGCTTTATTTTAGTCACAGAGATGATGGTATATATAACTCACTTAATTTATCTGAGTCTCATTTCTCTGTTTCACAATAGAAATGAATAATAAACATCTTTTCTCCTTCTCAGGCATCATGGGGAGTGAATGAGATGAGGTTGCTACACACAAGAAGACATCCTAGAACTCACACCAGAGGAAAGAACACTGCCTAAATTCAAGGTCTATATACATTTAAGAGATAGCTATGGATCTATCTTGGCTTAAATGGCTTTATCCTTGCTCAGATCTGGATAGGGATTTTTAGGTTGAGAGTCTACTATATCAAGAACCTCAGGAAGCATCCTTTTCTCATCCACAACCCTTACTTGAAGTGGCTGCCCTCCTCCTCCCTGAAGAATGACAGAGGCTTGGCTGAGGTTTCATTATGGCTTGGTGCCTATGCCAAACTCAAAATCAGATTTGTTTGATGGTAAAGTCAACACCTCTCCTCATTACAAAACTATCTTGTGGTAATGAGTATTTTGTAGTGGATGTTTTGTGATCTAAAAATTTAGAACCAGATGAGCTTCATAAAACATTAGTCTGCTTCTTGAATATAAATTCTAGACAGCATCAGTAAATCACACACTGTAAGGTCAGGGGTAAATTAGTTATTATTTGATACTTTGGAAGTTTTGTAGACAATTCCCATTGTGGCAGAATTTATTATTACCATACAATCTTTATAAGCAAAGTGTTTTACTGCTTAAAAATTTACCAAATCATCTTACCCTCATAAGGTTCAGAGACAGTAAAATGACATCATTTTTTTTTACTCTCCTCTTGGCCTAATTATGGTTTTTATTTTTTTCCCTGAATGAGTTGTTGAACTGAGAAACCTAGGAAAGTGTCCCAAATCATTTCCCTTTCTTATTTCCATTAAATGGTCCAGTTCATGATAGTAAACACATAGTAAAGGAGTCTTGGATGAGACTGTGGGTTATGTGGAGACTGCCTGGTATATACTGTGAACTTTATTTTAATCTCTGGCACTCAGTCTCTCTCTGTATCCCTTTCTGTTTCTATCTTTTTGTCTAAATCACTCTCTCTCTCTCTCTCTCTCTCTCTCTCTCTCTCTCTCTCTCTCTCTCTCTCTCTCTCTCTCCCCCTCCCTCCCTCCCTCTTCGATTCTCTCTCTCTCTCCCTCTTCGATTCTCTCTCTCCCTCTTCGATTCTCTCTCTCTCTCTCTCTCTCTCTCTCTCTCTCTCTCTCTCTCTCTCTCTCTCTCTCTCTCTCTCTCCTCCCTCCCTCCCTCTTCGATTCTCTCTCTCTCTCCCTCTTCGATTCTCTCTCTCCCTCTTCGATTCTCTCTCTCCCTCTTCGATTCTCCTCTCTCTCTCTCTCTCTCTCTCTCTCTCTCTCTCTCTCTCTCTCTCTCTCTCACACACACACACACACACACACACACACACAGGGAGAGAGAAAGAGAGACAGAAAGGAAGTATAGGATTTGCTGGCTAATTTGCAGTCTAAGTGGTATCAGAAGCCTTGTAGCTCTGAAGATACTCCCTGACCTATTATTTTGCCAATTAGGGTTTTTTTTCTGGAAAGTTTCTTTATGGATTCAGAAGGAGAAGTTACTTACTTAATTTGTTTCTCTCTTTTTATAATTAATTAAAAATGCCAAGCGCCTTAGTTGTGTTCAGACATTCTATGCCCTGAATCATATTCCAGTAATCCAAGTTCATAGCCCGGCCCAGGTCCTGAGTTCAAGCCCCAGGGCTGGCAAAACAAACAAACAAACAAACAAACAAACAAAGTTCATAGCCCTTGTTGTCATGAAACTCACTATCTAGTAAGGGAGATGAAAGTTAATCAAATAATTCAAAAATCTGTAAGATTGTAACTGAAGAAGTTTGTAGTTCCAGGAGAGTGAAAGTGCTTAGGGAAAACTTTCTGTTTATATGATGACCTATTTCCTGTTCTATAACAACATGCCTCAGGATGATTATTTTATAAGGAAAACAGCCAGGTGTGATAGTACATACCTCTATTCCTAGTACTGAGAAGGCTGAGGCAGGAAGATCACAAACTTGCGATTAGCCTGCATTACACGGTGAATTTCAGTCTGTGATGCATACTGACACTCTATCTCAAACACACAAACATGTACATAAATAACATAAAAAGGGCTTGGGAGGCTCTGAAAGTACAATCAACATCGTTCCAGTTCTGGCAAAGTCAACCTTGGCTGGCTGAATCACATTGTTGCATAGCAACTTAGGGCAACAGTGTGGCAGGGCACATGGTAAAACAGAAGCCAGGGACGGAGGTGCGGGGAGGCCCTTGATGTTGTCTCTTAAAAAGAACTAATCAGAATTCTACAAGAACTCTACTATAAATTCCTCCAGCTGACATGTCTCTGAGATCTAATATTCTCCTCATTGTCCCTTCTAGACTTGAACTCAGGGCTGAGGTTTTTTGTTGTTGTTGTTGTTGTTCAGTGCTAGTATGCTACCACTTGAGCCACAGCTCCATTTCCAGCCCTTTGCTCTTTAATTTGGAGATAAGAGTCTCATGGACTTCCCTGCTTAGACTGGCTTTGAACCTCAGATCTCAGCCTCTTGAGTAGCTAGAATTGCAGGTATGAAGCACGTCCAGCTAAGGCCAAGCCTTAAAGGGCCTACTGCTTCTTATACTAGAGACTTTCCAACATTTAAGCCCTTGAAAAAACACACTGATGGCATATGGCAACCATAGTACTCTGTTTCTAGCCACTAACTCTGTTCCTAGCTTCTTACAATGAAAAATTCAGTAATTCCATCCTCAGTGGTCTAATTTACTCTAAAGAGCAGAGGAAAAAATTGAAGAAGATGAGATATTGACCTGGGCAATCCATTAGTAAACAAAATGCTATACTCATCACCTCATCCTTGAAATTGGAGAACAGAATTATCTAGGGTAAAGAGAAACAAACTCAAAGAAGATATATATTTTTTTTTTTTGCCAGTCTTGGGGCTTGAATTCAAGGCCTGAGCACTGTCCTTTTCCTCAAAGCTAGCACTCTGCCACTTGAGCCACAGCACCACTTCTGGCTCTTTCTATGTACCAAGGAATCAAAGTTGGGTCTTTGTGCATGCTAGGCAAGCACTCTACCACTAGGCCAAACTCCCGGCCCCTTCGAAGATGATATTTAGATGATAGACTTTACCCTTCTATTCTAGTGTAGTGGCTGGATCCTACATAAGAGGATGAGATTGGAAGGATCATGATTTGAGGCCAGATCAGGTTAAAAGTTTGTGAGATCCCCAATAAAACAATAAAACTTGGGTAGGGTGAGATATCCCTGTCATCCAATTTATTTAGAATCTTAATTTGGGGGCCCGGGAGTTTGGCCTAGCTCGTTAAAGTGCTTGCCTAGCATGCACAAAGACCCGGGTTCGATTCCTCGGTATCCCACATGCACAACCAAGCCGGAAGTGGCAGAGACGAGACTGCGACGGCGACAGAGAGCGAAAGAAGCGAGCTGAGCTGAAGTGAACAGAGCCCAACCGAGTGGTGGCCAGAGCGAGCGGGGCCGGAGCGAGCGGGACCGGAGCGTGCGGGACCGGAGCGTGCGGGAGCGAGCCGAGCCAGAGCCAGCGAGGCCCGAGCCAGCGGGGCCAGAGCGAGAGGGGGCCGGAGCGAGCGGGGCCCGGAGCGTGCGGGAGCGAGCCGAGCCAGAGCCAGCGAGGCCTGAGCGAGCGGGGCCAGAGCGAGAAGGGGCCAGAGCGAGCAGAGCCAGGAGCAAGCGAGAGCTGGCCGGGCCGGAGCGAGCGGGGCCTGAGCTAGAAAGGGGGCCTAGCCGGGCCGGAGCGAGCAGGGCTGGAGCGAGCGGGGCCGGAGCGAGCGGGGCCAGAAAGAGAAGGGGGCCAAAAAAAAAAAAAAAAAAAAAAAAGAATCTTAATTTGGAGGATGGTAGTGCAGGTACACAAAATATGAGACCCTATTGAAAAATAATGAAAGCAAAAAGGGTTAGGGTTATTGTTCAAGTGGTAAAGAACCTGCCCAGCAAGTGCAATGCCCTCAGTTCCAATCCTAGTTATCCCCCCCAAACAAGTAAGTAAGTAAGTAAGTAAGTAAATAAATAAATAAATTTGCTCAGTCCACTTCCTTTGACCTTATACCGACTTTAAATACAGATAAAATACAGCATAGTGTAGAAGGACATTAGCAGCTGGGCTCCATAGCCAGCAATGTGATTTTTAGAAAAATTAATGCTTCCCTATGAGTATCTCTATTTCCTTATCAATCTAAGAACCTTCTGGATTAGATATTCTTCCAAAATGTCTCAATAGCTTAAATAATCCTATGTTCTAGTAATTTTAGACACCGGTTTAGTATTTCACAATCGTAAAATGTCCTGAGAAATCTTGTGAAAACAGGAGCTTGTCCTTTTCTGGGGTCTGTGTGTTTCCTGTTTTTTTTTTTTTTTAACACAATCTGAACTGGGGGGTGGAGGTGGGGACTTTTAAGCAATGTTAGGATGAAGCCGTCAGCCTCAAAAGCAAGTTTCACAGAGGAAGCTTCCGATGCCCAAGGGGAAGTGGGGTTCCAGGGGTCCCTCACGAGAGCATGCAGACTGCAGGCAGCTCTTAGCTCACCCCTGTGTCTTCATTGGCTTCATGATCCCATTCCGCTGTGCTGTCACCTGGAGCCCAAGTGCAGACAGGCTCAGTACCCGTGACTATGAAATAAATTCAGTATAATGATCAGAAACTCAAAAACCTGTGTGTCATGGACAATTGGAACATTTGGAGTTTGGTTCATTCCACATGAAAATGCTTGCTTCGCTCTGGAACAGAAACCATTTAGCTCTCGTCATTTCATTGGAGAAAAATGGAGGAAAAAAGACACATCTTACATATCAGGAGCTCCTTGCTCTTTGATTTGTGATTTGCTATGCTCTGTCATTTTTGTCTGGAGGTGTCAGAGTTGGGTCTCCCTGCCTCAGGCTGTTTTGCAATCTTAGCGAAAAAATTCTATAAGCAGCTTAACCCTGTTCAGGGGAGAGAGTGCTAAAATGATCTCTTGAGGAAAGCCCAAAATTCTATTCATCAAGCTTAAAAGAACTTATCACACTACCCTCAGAAAATTTCCATCTTCTCCTGGGCGTAATCATAAATAATAGAAGGAACTGTCTGAAATGGCTTGAGTGTTTTCTTTTTTTTTTAAAGATTATTTGGAACTTTCCAGCTTCATGTACTAGACAGAAGACCTTTGACCTGTGGATTACAGTGTGCATGGAGGTATGGCTTGTCCTAGTCGGCTAATGACAGCTCCTAATTGCTGTGCAGATGCTTTTTATTATTTCTGTCGTGAAATCTCCTAGTGTAGTCACTGAGTTCGTGGGAAACAAATTCAACCGGAGGCAAAACAAAACAACCAAAAAACCAACAAAAAAACGCTTAGCAAGAGGACTGCATTCCTCTAATGGAAAACTCCAAAATGTCTTTTATCTATCTCCTTGTAATCTTAAGAAAGAGTTTTTAAACTAAATGTTGCCCTTGAAAGTTTATTATTTCTTCAGGAAGTAATTTTTTTCACAAGGGCTTAGACTCGTGTAATTTTTTTCTATCCTCATACTTCTAGGTACACTGAATGGTAAGGTTGGTGTGGTGGTTGTTACAAGGTGCTAAAAGCTTGAAAATGACAATGTTCTCAATGCCATTCACTTTTTGTTGGTAAAGCTCTGGGGCCATCCACAATCTTACATATGAGATCTCCATCTCTACATTTTCAGTGTGTGAGAAACTAGAAGCAGAGGTGTGGTTAATTCAAAGCCATACACTCTTGAATCTCCCTTAATTCTCTTCATTCCGTTGTGCAACATGAAGTTTCCCTCTGATTCCTGCCTATCAAAATCATATTTGTGATCTAATTATCAACTTCTTATCAGCTAGCATTGATTAGTAAAGAAAAACGATACAGTATGTTCCATTTAGGAAAGCAAATAGTGACTGCCGGGAATAATAATAATAAAAAAAGCCATTCGGCAGTAACCTTGTCTTTTTTCTGGCAGTATGACTTTTTTGATAAAGGAAATGCAATAGACATGTTGTCTTTGGATTTTAATAAATCTTTGATAAAGTCTGTCTTGATAGCTTTGCAGTCTTTGTGATAGGACAATTAGGGGAATTAATAACTAGTGAAATGGTTGAAGCCAAAAAATGACTGATGAATGGCTTTTGGCCTATGAAATTGCTTCCTGTGGAGGGCTGCCAGCCATTTGTCCTTGGCTCTGCCTTAGAGAGGGGAAAACATGTATTAATGATGAATCATTCAGAATGGCCTTAGGTCATGCTGTAGTAATGAAGAAACTCCAATAGCGATCCGTTTTTTTCTATCCTACTAGTCCATTGTGGGAGCACAGATGAGGGATTTGCTCTGTGTTACTCTTGTATTCAGTATGTAGATCTTGTTGACTGCCCAGGTAGTAGGGAAAGACAATGAAAATGTGGTTGCTGGGCCACCATTTCTTCTGTGGGTAGGTATGCCAATGTGCCAGGAGCCTGCTAGGAAACACCCAACATGTTTGTGAACGGTTTTTAATCACCACCACACCCAATAGGAATAAAATAGTGGTAGGTGATTTATAGTTGGGAAAATAAGTGACTAGGATGGGATAGCTTGATGAGAAGTTCTGATCCATGCCACTTATTTAAGAATCCTGGGCAAATCATTTCTGTTTTCTTAGACTCAGTTTCTTTGTGAAATAAGACAACTAGAGATACTAATGACTCCAGGAAATTGCGGGATACTCCTTGGCTAGTATCGGAGTCTCTGAGCCTATAATCAGTTTGCTGTATGCTGTATCGATCCTTTATTCTTAACTATATAAAGGATTTTTATTGTAAAACCTTGAGTGTGGGTAGCATCACTTATTAATTTTTTTTTTTTTGCCAGTTGAGGGCTTGAGCTCAGGGCCTGAGCACTGTCCTTGGACTTTCTCCAGGCCAGAGCTCTACCACTTGAGCCTCCACACCACTTCTGGCTTTTTTCTATGTATGTGGTACCAAGGAATTGAACTGGATCTTCATGCATGCTAGGCAAACACTCTACCACTAGGCCAAATTCCCAGCCCACTTATTAATTTTTAATGGCTTCTTTTTATTGTGGTTATGAAGGTTGATATATAGGGGATTACAACTATAGAAGTCAGTTTTGGGACATTTCAACCCTTCCTTTGCTGTCTCCCAGGTTTACGCTCCTGTCTCCACCAAGTTGTATATTCATTTTCAGCATAGTGTCTAGTGAGCGCCACTGATGCATTTGTTCACCTTTTGTCCCTCCATTTCTGGGATACTCCAATGACTTGTAAGTGTAATGTAGGTTATTACATTGTATATTTGCGTGAGGTGCCCATGCTAATCTTAAACAAAACAGCAGTATACTAGCTCTCTTACAGCACTCATTGTTATTTATTCAGTTATAAATTTTTTTTAGTATAAGCCTTGGCTGCGCTTATGTTTATTCCCATAACTTTTTAACTGAATTTTCTTTTGGTCATCTTGATTTATACTTTTTTTTGTGTTTGTGTGTGTATCAGTGTTTCTAATTTTGGTTAAAACTTTCCTCTGTCATCCCAATCCACTATTTTACGCTTTTTTTACTCAGGGCACTTAGCTCAAGTTTGACCATTTACTTCAGTAATAACATTTTCCAATGTTAGAGGCCACGTTTAATATTAGCGTGACTACTTAGCTGAAGGTAGAAGTTGTGTGTACTGATTAGCCTTCCTAATTATTATAGTGATACTTGGATCTCTGTAAATGTTTTTCCAATGTTGACTTGCTACTTTTTCCTCAAAAACAATTCTTACTTTGGTTTTACTTTTTCACACACACATAGACACATGTGAAATACACACACACACACACACACACACACACACACACACATATATATATATGTAACTATTGCTTACCTTTTTATTCACAGAGATTATGTGTTTTTACATTTTATTAGCAGCATAAACACCTTTGCAATCTCTGCTTCCTTTAGAGGCAGCTTAAGGTTCTCCGGATGGTTCTTATCTCTGTTTTTTGGAATTTTTATTTCCATTTATTTATCTATTTGAGTAGAGGTGTGTGAGAGCCTAGTTTTGAAGACAGACACAGGAATGGCCTGGTGGTCCATAGTCTTCCTTGATGAAGCACAAATGGTACTGTCTGGGCAGGGTTGAAGGTTGTGTTGTGTTGGCAGTCAAATGGTGATGTGGCTGAGCTGTGGGACTTCTTGTGTGGAAACTGCTTCTGAATGTCTGTGGCATAGATGTCAACAACGTCCTGGGAGAAAAAGTCTTGCTCATAGACGTTCAGCCAAGAAATAACAATGTTCTGGTACAAGGAGCAAACTGGAGCTCCGGGCAGAAGGGGAAGAAAAAGGGAAGGAGCATACTGGAGCATCATAGAAGGAGGCGCCATTTCCTGCCGAAGCAGGAGGATCTTGGGGGCAGTGCAGAATGGCAGGAGACAGTCCAGAGCTGGAAGCCCTGAAGTAGAGCAAGATAGATACTTCCTGGTCTACAATAGACTCTGGAGAAGTATTCAACTTTGTATTGGGTCTAAGGATTAATGTATTGTGTGGATGAGTTTTCTTATTTTATGGTAGGAAGATTTATGTGGATGATATGATGGGGAAGTTTCTAGAAGGTTCTCTCAGTCTGTGGCCAGAAATTTCACATACCCTGACTCAAAGGATTTGTGTTTAGAAATTTCAGGCACCAGTAGGCATGCCGGAGGACAGTTACACCCCCTAGTCTAAAGTCAGGGTAGATCTTAGAAAACACTTAGAAGGTTTAGATGGGAGCTCTGGGTAAATTTTTGAGAAATGACTCACTCAGGCTCTGCAAACTTGGAAAACATTTGCAAAATGTAAGCAAAGTTAAGTACGCTAGCAAACAAATGCACATTATATAGCAAACTATCATACATTGAGATAGGTAATATAGCATTAAAGCATTAAAAATCACCCCATGATTCTAATAGCTGGGAACCAGCAGCATTAGAATCTACAAGTAGCAGCTGTAGAATTGAGATAAAAACTAGCCTGTGTGTTTGTGTGTGTCTGTGTGTGGCGTCTGTCATGGTCACTTTTCAGCCACACTTGCCCTCCCAGAGGGTGGGCCTTGTGAGGAGCCTCAGCCCCCTAAGAAAGTACAGATCTAGCTTGCTTCCTTACTAGCCCATCGCCCCATGCAGTTATTTTATTACCTAGTGGAAAGGTCCCACTTTCTCTTTTTCTCAGAAGACATTGGTTCTGAGAAGCTCAAGTCTTTTATAATATTCCTACAACAGAAACACATTCCTCATTACCAAAGTGGGTTTGCATGGACTCAGTGAAAAGTATTACTGGGGGCTTGATGAAACCCCAGGGATCCAGGAGGGGGCACTGAGTCATACCTGGATGTGGACTTTCAAATGATTCCATTCTAGGAGTCATCTCTGGGGCCTTGAGTGAAACTTAAAAGGATGGTTCAGCTGTATATTCTGATTTCTAGAAACTCTTCCTACCTGATTCTCTCAGCACAGGTTTGCTGCCTCATTAGCCCTCTCTGTTCTTTCTCAATCTCCTCCATGTGTTCTCTTCTCAGCTTCTGAAATGTAACAAAATGCAGAGCCATCTTCTTGGCCTTCTACACATCTTCTGCGACCATCCATCCCCTGACTTCAGTCCCATAACCGCATAGTTAACCTGCCTTGGCATGTCTTCTCCTGGGGCTCATAAGAGCACCCAGACTCCCCTTGTCCTGTGGCTTCTCTTCCCATCACTATGTTCTACTTCTCCAGATAATCATCCCCTCCCTTCCCCCATCCTCTCCAAGGATTACCTGCAGGTGCTCACACCTGCCTCATCCTCTTTCATCTTGACTTTTGTTTGTTTGTTTACTTTTTACACCAGCACTGGAGCTTGAACACAGGGCCTAGGTGATTTCCCTTGATATTTGTACTCAATAACGGCTCTCCATCACTGGAGTCATAGCTCTACTTTTTGTAGGAACCTTACAGTTCTGTAGGGACTATGACTGCTGCTGGAGATATGACTGATTTTTCCAATGATATCAGTGGAAAACCCTGGTGTGCTGTGTGTGTGTGTGTGTGTGTGTGTGTGTGTGCTGTGTGTGTGTGTGTGTGTGTGTGTGTGTTTGACCTTCTGTCATTGTATCAAGAGCTAGCAGGAGTCCACGTATGTACTTAGTGATTCCTTGCATCGTGGATGTGTTATTGAAACTGCTTACCTCAGTACTTCCTGATTTCTTGTGTTTTGGAATGTGCCCTTTTGTTAGTGCTGGGCCAAACTGAACTTAGAAAAGTGGGGGTTAGTGGGGCTGATAGTTTGGCCTAGTGGTAGAGTGCTTGCCTAGCATGCATGAAGACTGGGGTTCGATTCCTCGCAATCACATACATAGAAAAAAGCTGGAAGTGGTGCTGAGGTTCAAGTGGTAGAGCTCTAGGCTTGAGAAAGTCCAAGGACAGTGCTCAGGCCCTGAGCTCAAACCCAGGACTGGCAAAAAAAAAAAAGAAAAGAAAAGAAAAGTGGAGATTAGGGGAGAGAATTTGGGTTTTACCATGTTTGTTGGTTAACCCATTCCTCACCCCATGGTGCTGTTAATAAGAAATTATAAGGTAACAGTGCATGCTTATATGTTTCATCGGTCACCCTGAAATCTGCTGGTCAGAACTGGCAACTTCTGTGTGCGTGCGTGTGTGTGTGTGTGTGTGTGTGTGTGTGTGTGTGTGTGTGTGTGTTGTGTGTATGGTTAATTGAAAGATAACTCTAATAGATTTTTCCTGCCTAGGCTTTGAACTTCAATTGCTAGATCTCAGTCTGAGCAGCTAGGATTGCAGGCTTGAGTCAATAGTACCCAACAGGTTTTCTACTTTTGAATAAATCAACTAGATAAAGTTTTCTATCAACAGTGAACTGGAACAATAGTGATAGCTTAGGATACTTAAGACTATTATGGGAATGGCTAGAAAAATCACATAACTTCAGGGATTCCTTTTAAGCCATCTCTTAGTGGTGACTGCAGAAGATGGCATTAGCATTGGTCAGGTAACCTCAGTTGGAAAAAGTGACACTGGTAAGTAGAGCAGGCTGAGATGTGTATTGCAAACCACAGCCAGGAGGCTTACACAGTATAATATACAGAGGGGCTGCTGGCAGAAATGTTGAGAGGCAATTCTTTCTTTCTTTTCTTGCCATGGTGTACTTCCAACATTTATTTATTTATTTTTCAAATTTTAAGAACCCTTCCAAGATAACAGGTGAAAAATGAATGTTGAGAATACCTGTTGCTCCTGGCCATGTGTTTGAAGGTTTTATTAGGTGAGTGGTTACATGGGTCTGGGAAAGAAACATTTTAGGAAGGATTTCACCTACAAGTTTCTATCATTAGGATGTTTTTTTAAGATTAAACTTTTTTAAAGATGAAACTAAAGCTTCCTAAGTGCTTAGAGATACTGTTACCTCAATGGCATTTCCCTCTCCTTTCTCTCTCTCTCTTTTTTTTGGAGGGGGGTACTGGGGATTGAACCCAGGACGTTGCATTTGCAAGCACTTTGCCACTGAACTATATCCCGGCTCCTTCCTCTTCTTTTTAAATAGAACTGAGGCTTGAACTCAGGGTGTTGTGCCTGCTAGGCAAGAGCTCTATCC
Organism: Megascapheus bottae; assembly: GCF_031878675.1. Lineage (NCBI taxonomy): Eukaryota > Metazoa > Chordata > Mammalia > Rodentia > Geomyidae > Megascapheus > Megascapheus bottae. The sequence goes on from NC_143519.1 coordinate 45,341,117, forward strand.
CTTGAGTCATCCTTCCAGATGCCATTTTAATTCAGTATAACTATTCCCTAGTGACAGTGATGATATTCAAAATGGTTTTATGGCAGGTTTAAGTCATCACAGAGAAGTATCAGCTAGCTCTTGAATCTTTTGAGTGCACTGAGGCTGGATCAGCCTGATGCCAGGAAAGTAGACACAGCATTAACTTAGATGCTGGCTTGTTGATTTGGTGTAGGCAACTTGTCCAGGGGATTAAATTATGACTTTCTTGGGGTTGTATTTTTCGAGTGTGTTTTTGTGTGTACTTTAGTGTTATATCATATTGTGTCAAATGTGAGTGCTGAATTAGACCTGTGCTAAGTCCTTTCCTTCCATTAGGGCTCCAGGGTCAACATTCTGATCTTCTTTTCTTGACTCCAGCATTCCAGGATTCTGTTTCTCATTTCTTGCTCTGAATTACATCCCTTTCTATTCTTGTGCTTCTTCCCATGTGGCTGGAGTCAAATGGGCTGAAGTGATGGGTCCCACAGACTCCCCCTCCCCACAAGGAGAGCCCTACTTTGGCAGCACCTGCTACCCCTTTGCTTCATGTGTCTCTCCAGCCTCAGATCTTGCCCTTTTGTTCATCCACCATCTGGCAGCCATCCTGCATTCCATTCCATTGCCCCGGGGATAGGGCCAGGAGCAAACCAGAAGTGACAGTTGCCTTGGTTGACAGACCAACTTCTAAGAGGCCCTGACCCAGAGACTCAGGCTATGGTGTAGTTGACGGGAGCAGATTGAAAATCCAGGAAGTAACTTTCTTTTGCTGCCTACCAACAAGTGCCACTGGCCTTGACTATCATGCAAATAAAGGCATGCAATTTAAAAAGAAATGTGTGGCTAAAATCTATGTTGGACAATATGCCATTATAATCACTTTGAAGTGTACTGCTTGGTGTCATGACATTTGATCACAGAACACTCCACCTTGAAAAATTGGAACTCTGTACACAGAGTTAACAATAATTTTCCATGAATTCATCACCTCAGTCCCTGGGAGATATCTTTCTTGTCTCCAAGATTTTGGCTGCTCAACCTGTATCTCATGCAAGTAGAATCATACCAGATTTTTTTTTCCAACTGGCTTATTTCAGTAAGTCTAATGTATTCAAGATCTGGCCACATTGTAGCATATTTCAGCATTTTTCTCTTTTCAAACTCAATAATATACCCGGTCGTACACATATTTTGTTTATTCATTCATTTTCTTCTTCTTTTTATTAATAGTTACTATAAAGGTGGTACAGAGACTTATAGTTACATACCTCAGGTAATGAGTACATTTCACCCCTTCCTCATTTTCTCCCAGTTCTTTTCCCCTTGGTTTCATTCATTTATTGTTGTATTTTTGAGTAAAGGACTTCGACTTTTGGGAAGCCAGTGCATACGGTGAAGGGGTTAAAACACTGGGTATTGGTGGCCTGTAATCCTTAGCCTCCTCAGGAGGCTGACATTTGAGTATCGTGGCTCAAAACCAGCCTAGGCAAAAAAGCTCAACAACAGGACTCCTTATGTCCACTGAACCACCAAAAAGGCTGTGGTTCAAATGGTAGAGTACTATACTTGAACACAAAAGCTCGAGGACAGGGCCCATGACAGCTCAGAGTTCAAGATTCAGGATCAGTGCATAAACAAAACAAATAAAAACTAACTTTATGATCAGACAGACTTGGGTTCCAGTCAATGGCTCTTTTACTTATTAGTGTTACTTAATGTCACTCAAAATGTGAGTATATTTTGGTAACAGTATAGATTTACATGTCCAATTCAAGGAGCTTTGATCTAATAATAACAACACTAAAATAGAATAAGAAGTGATTTACTAACTACTGGACATTATTCAAATCTTTCATATGATTTGGTATCCGTTCTAGATGACTCTTCTCACCTTACTTGGAACAACTATTCCCAATTCTAAATTCAGTGCTAATTATCCCTTTGATTTTTGGAACACACAACTAAAATGTATTTTTAGTTGACTGACTCAACTTCTTTGGCTCCCCTGTAAGAACTGAGATAGTTTCTTTGTTTATTGTGTGATTTGGTGACACCTACCACACAGGAAGATCTGTGAGCAGAGTGTTAATTAGTTTTTGTGCAGGAATCAGAAAGAGCTTTGGAGTCACAATCCAGGTTCTAGAGAAATCCCTCTGACAGCTTTGTAGACTAGATGGACAGAAATAGGGACAAGAAGGTTAGGTATGGCAGTGATAGTTCAAACAATAGATGAAGAAGCTCTGAATTCAGGTATGGAAATGAAAGCATTTTAGTTCTTATGGCATGTAAGAATGTGGTCTGGGTACCTTCTGGGCTTTAGCTCCAATGACAAAGTAGATGATAGTAGATTCACTGAGACAGTGAATAAATGGAGATAAAGAGATTTGAGTAGGAATGAGTGTTGAACTTCTGGTGTTTGCAGGGCCTTGAAGTAGAAATGTCTGGTAGGTTCTTCAACTTTCTATGGTGATCAGCTCATTGTGGTTTTCAGGTGGTACTCTTAGTTTTTAATCAGACAATTCTATATCCCAAGAACTAGTGGAATGTAGGCTACAGGGAATGATTTGGAAATAATGGAAACCTTAGATTTTTGGAGAAAGTGGAGAGTAAGAAGAGATGATAGATAACATTTGTAAATGGAGGAATTGTCAACTGTTGTCTGAAAGTACAGAAAATTAACTGTTAGATTGACTTTTATGGTTGCCAAACTTTAAGATCTATTTTATTTTGTAACAGGAATGAAATCAAACAGCAGAGGGGCACCTGGAATTGTATGTGTTGGCATGGAAAGAGAAACAAACTCTTGGGAAGGGGTATGGTGAATTGGCAAAGAAGAGCGGGTTTGAGAAATAGAGATGAAAGGAAGTTTTAGGCTAACAGAGAAATGTGATCTGGTTTATATGATGGTAAGAAGTTAGTGGGAAAAGAAAGACTGAAGGCACAGGGGGTAGATGGGGGGATGACTGTTCGAATAATTGGTTTGGAAGGAGTTAATAAATAGTGTGGGCCAGAACAGACCTCTCTTTTGAGACCGAAGGTGTCAATGGGCATAGGTGAAGTAAAAACATGTAGTCATTTAGCTGCAGAGTTGGGATTTGAGTCAATGTCTGCCAGACTTCAAAAGCTAGAAAAATACCTATAAGCTGAGTTTAAAAATGCATTCACACATGCATAATCACTTAGTGAGAGATGTACTAGGGGTGAAATTAGGAAGTGATTAGAGATATTGTTGCCAGGTATAGTTCATCTAAGGAACTTAGAAGAAAAGGTGAACTTTCAACAGTATTTTCAGAGAATAGAAGTATGTCATATGGTAAGAGTTTAGATTTTTAAAAATATTTAAGTTGTTTTCCATATCATACTTCCCTAAGAAACTTACTTCAGTGAAATTAGAAATCTGCTTCTTCTTCCTACCATGTAGATCATAACAGATAAAGGAGCCTTGATATGGTAATAAGCATGGTGAAGCGAAGAAACACATTACTGAATGTATTAGCAATATGTATACTTCCATCTACCTTTATATTCCATAGTACAGAAAATATGTGAGATCACAGCCACTTAGCTAATGAACATATTTCCTTAGTCTTTGATGTCCTTTAGCAAAGCCAGCCAATCAGAAGTGACAGCATGGCTCCTGGTTGTGCCTTTGGTAGAAGAGATGTGTCTTGCCTTCATCTCTAACCATCCTTTTTGGAATATATAGTAAGTAACATGCATTGCCTTAGACTATAACAATGAGAGCAATATCCTAGGAACGGTTGAGTGACAAGACAAGAGGAGTTAGGATTCCTTACTACCACAGGCTTTTATACAGGGCTATCATATAAAAATCATGGATAATTTGGATTAATGTAACAGTTGAGCTATGTACCCATTTCCAGCACTGAGAGTAGCATAAAATCGCTTGTCTTCTTCATAGGATGTTTTTTTCAGTTTTGTAATGATATCCAAATTTTTGGTTTGTTTCAGTTTTATATTAAAGCCTTCCAACAAATGAGACTTTATAATCCACATCCTCTTACCTAAAACTTAGCTTTACAAACATATCTTGGTTCAAAAAAAAAAACCCAGAACAAGACAAGATCACCAAGTCCCCACAAGATGGAATAAGCTCCACTTTGGTATGGATCATCTGTACTATTTTTCATCCTAGGTCAATACTTATTTGTTCTTTATTTCATCTGATAGGAAGCTGCTAAGAAATTGATTTTTTCTTATTATTTAGTATCACATTTAGTGCTGAAAACAGAAAACCTGATTAAATAGTGGTTAAATAAGTTAAGATTTAAATTTTATCCATCCTCCCTGTAGAATGGAAAGGCTGGAAGCAGGCAGTTCAGAGCTTTACAATGCATTCAATGACCCCCTTGCTACCTACCTCTGTTTTCTGCCAAGCAATCTTTTAGCATGTGGTTTTCGTTCTCATGCTCATCACTTCATGGTTTGACTACAAGAATCACATCTGTATTCCATGCAGCTAAAAGGGGAAAGGCGAAGGAATAAAAGACAGGCCAACTGAGTTGGCCCTCTCATTTTCATAAAAAATTCATAGTGATGTATAACTTGCAGAAAAGTTCACAAATCATAAGTAACAGCTTGATGAATTTTTACAAAGTGAACATACCCCTATAACTAGAACCCCCAAAAGAGACCAGAACATTAGTACCCCAGAATCCTTCATATTCCTCCCAAGTCTCTAAATTTTACATACCCAGAGGCAAGTTGTACCTTGATTTTGCATTTTATGAAACTGTACATAGAAATCCAAACTAGTTACTTCTCGTTTACATCTTATTGTCTAGAATCATATCATAAAGGGTATTCCCAGCTGCAAGAATATCTAGGAAAAAGCAGTACATTTTTGTGTGCTAGATGTTACCATCCTACATAAAGTTAATACCCTTCTTAGTAAATGAAAAGGAGAGAATGAATATTGGGTAGACAATGAGCAAGTGAAGCATCTGATTCTTCATAAATTAGTAGGCATAAATGATAGAAAAAGTATTATTCTCCCATCTATTAGAAGGGAAGACTTTTAAAACTTTTCCATTATTTCTGGATTTACATTGATTCAGCTCAGGGGATCAACAGCTCATTCCCTGGTCTGCCAGAATGAAGCTGTGCAGTAATGAAGGCCCTGAAGACTCTTCAAGTAAGCCTATGTCATGACCTGTGATAGATCCCATTGTAAGTGGATGGCCCAGAGAATTTTCCCCCAACAACCTCGTTTTAGGTGTGATGAGTCTGAGAGTCCCAGAACACATTCTATGCCATTCTAGTGCATCTTTTTAAAATTATTACCTTAGTTTTGACCAAAAGATGGTAAAAAATACTTCATGAAATGAGCCTTGATTTACATTGCCCTCTTGACCTACATAAAATGTTTCGGGCATTCAACTACGGTACTTATGTGATTTTTAGTTTCTTTCATTGCCCCTTTTCTTCCTCCTGAAACAGAGAACTTTTTGAAATCAGTGAACTTGGTGAGCCAAGACCAGTGTACAGAGTAATGTGTGCTTTGAAAGAAGATGTGATCTATTCTGCCCTATACTGCATTGACATCATCTATCTTTTCTAAATGGGGACCCAGTTTAGGAGAAAGTAAGACTTTTATATGTGTACACTAAGTACTCAGATTTCCCATATTTGTTGAAAATCAAGAAAAAAACAAGCTGAGTCTGGGTTTCTGAGAAGCGAGACGCACATAGGATTAAATGTGCAAGAAGAAAATGCTTGTGTGAGAGAAAATGTGGAAGGAGCTAGAAGAGCTGTTAGAATATGAAAAAAAACTAATTAGAAGTGGAGACAAGAAAGAAAGGTTAGGTATAAATGTCCTACCCCATCATGTAGTTGAAGGAATGTTTAGGAAGATTGTTTAGGGAGCATGGGTGCTGGAGGCTTACACCTAGAATCCCAGATACTAAAGAGACTGAGATCTGAAGATCACAATTTGTTGCCAGCCTGGGCAGGGAAGTCTGTCCAATTAACCAGAAAAAAGTTGGAAGTGGTTCAAGTGGTTCAAGTGGTAGAGTGCCAACCTAGAACAAAAAAACTAAGTTACAGTGCCTACCCCCCATACACACACACACACACACACACACACACACACACACACACACACACACACACACGATTGTTGGAGGATTCCTAGAACCAAAGGTGGCAATCAGAGGAATCCCTATTAAAAAGATCAGCTGATTTCTGCTGCTAGTCACTGGCTGTAAACAGCCTATGGGCAGTGTCTGGACTGGGTACAAAAGTGGATGGTGGGTATCCGACTGCTAGAGCTTGACTTAAAAACAAATGACCTAAGTATGGAGGCAAAATGTGAGTTACCCCAGAATCAACTTTTGGCTAGTCATTTTACATTTACATTTCACTTTGTCAAGTCCTAGAATGGGCAAACACAAGAAGGCCTAGAGATGGCATCTAGATGACATGTCATAAACAGAACACAAGTAGCAGGCTTCCAACCTTGATTTATGCTTATGGTCATAAGGTGACAACTTATTTAACAGTGAAATTCACTCAGTGAAGGGGGAGTGAATCCCAGGTATGTATGTCTAGTGCCTCCATTAGCAGCAGGGCCTTGGGCACAAGGAGAGAGAGAAATATAGCCCAAAACAGATCCTCACTGTGAACAAGATTAAAAGGCAAGAAAGCACATGACATCATCTCACTGAAGGCATCACTTTACTGCATAAACAGCTTGGAAGAGAAGGGATATGCTCTGTTTTCTCAATCCTTCTCCCTCTTCATTATATATGATTTGATTGATGACTTTCCTGCTATTTCCCCTCAGGGAGATAATCCTCAAAGAAGGTAAGAAAATTAAGAAAAAGGATCAGATTACGAAGTTTTATCACTTGTATCATGCTTTCCCAAAAGTTTTTTTTTTTTTAAAGTCACACAGAACTTCCAACAACGCTAACATTCTCTTCCTTCTTGGGTTCCTCTCCTGAAATATCTTTTCATTATTTTAGCCTTCCACTCATCTGGCTGGCGCTCCTCTTTTCTGGCTTGTGATCAGGTGTTTCCTTTTGAGTGAGTTTGCCATATACGTGATTTCATCAATATTTGTTGGTCTCCTCTGATTTGCCCTTAGCTCTTGAGGGGGTCTCAAAGCCTGTGATCAAATGACACATTTCAATGATCTCTTCCCAAGGGAACTTTTTCAAAAGCAACAGACCTTTTTTTCCTTGCCTGTTTGAATCTATTCCTGCAGTCATTTTTGAAGTGATGAGCCCCGATAGAAAGTTTGTTATCGCCACAGCTTGCAAAACCTGGACCTATTGTGGGCTGTTTGATACATACTAAAGCAGTCTTGGAAACACCTTCAGTCTATGGGGGTGAAGTAGGATAGAGAAAGTTCAATACATTTCACAAGGCGACAGTATAATGCATAGGCAAAATAATTTCAGTCTTCTCTGTTGATTACCTTCTTTCTGCCCTCCGCAAGGGGGTCAGCAGGGAAGCTGGTTGTAGGGCTGAAGCTGTTTTTAATTGTTGATTTGTTGATTTTAGCTTTGCCATGGTCTCTTGTGGGAGTAGATGCAATATCTGTACCAAGCAATGAACTCACAGGTGTTTGAGAAATGTTTTCTTTCCAAAGGGTTACATGCCTCTCTAGCAGGCAAACAACCATTATCAGGCTGATATTGGGTGACACAGGCCTACAGAGCTCCCATCTTCCATTTCCCCAGGCCTCTCATGTTGAAATACATCTACCTTCTGCACAAGTTGAAATGTGCCTTTTTCTTCCTGTGCTCCCTGCATATGGACAGGAATAATACATTGACAATAGAAGATATCAGGTGTGTGTGTGTGTGTGCGTGTGTGTGTGTGTGTGTGTGTGCGTGTGTGTGTGTGTGTGTGTTATGAATCTGTTCAAAGCACTTCCACGTTAAAATGGATGCCAAATTTCCATGTTCATAAACAAAAATGTGGGCCAGGAATATGGCCTAGTAGTAGAGTTCTCACCTAGCCCACCCAAGCCCTAGATTCAATTACTCAGTACCACATACCCAGAAAAGGCTGGAAGTGGTGTTGTGGATCAAGTGGTAAAGCGCTAGCCTGAGTTCAACCCCCAGAACAGAAAAAATTGTGAAAAATGTTTGACAGATTAAAAAACAACAACAAAGACTGCTTGAGTAAAAAGCGATGGCATCTGGTCTTACTTTATTTTTAGTTTTTAATTTGTTTTGTTTTCTAAGAATGAAAATGTTAGAACTTAGGTGCGCCTTTAGGACTTGTCACATCTTCAAGCTTGTTGGGATGATTATCAGTTTAATTAGCTGGCTGTGGGGCCTCAGTGTAGAGAGCTCACAGAATACATCCACATCAGTGGATTAATAGTAACACAATACTGGACCTTCTGCAGGCTTCAGTTTAGTCTCCTTCTCTGGAGCCTATACTGTCTCACTTTTGCTTACTCCTAATGGTTGCTCTGAGTAGCCCACTTCTAGGCTATGTGCTGAGAATAACAGCTGGACTTCCCTGGTGTGTTGTGCACACGCCTTGGTGTGCACATACCTACCACTGAGGGGCATGGGATGGGAGTGGAGACAGAGCCCACATATGCTAGCGGGAGGCTCCACAGCATGTAAGCCATGCCTTTCAAAGTGCAGCTCACCAGAGAAGAGGAAGGCAGAACTCAGATCTAGTCTAAAAATATGTGAGGTGGATCTGTGGTTTATTTCTACCTCTATTTTTGACTGGTACAACATTATTTTTTAAAGCAATTGAGTATGAGTAGAATAAAAAAAATACAGGTAAATGTCTCTGACTGTGGATCCTAAAGACAGGTGCACAGGAAATTAGTCTTAATGGAAACAGAAAGTAAAACTGAGTCCCTTTGAAGTAGATTCCTTCTCTCTGCAAAAATTCACTTATTCCATTAACCTGAATGTTTGAACATTATTGATATTTTAGCAAAGCATATCCAAACAATTAGCAGTGACGTTTTGTTATAGCACAATAAATGTTGAACAATGTCAGGTCTTAATGGTTATTCAGATTTAGGTTACTTAATAAACATAGCCACAACTTTCAATTCTCCTTCTGAAAAATACCTTTATTATCTTTCAGTAGTTTTTCAAAGGAGTATAACTCTGAATTCTATTAGTCCAATTAAAGACTTGTACTATTCAAACAAGGAAGAGGTTCCATAAATTTATTATAGCTAATACCTTAGAAAGGGATAAGGAAATATTTATTACATTAAAAATTAACCTAATATCTGGAAAAGTATGGTCACTGTAAATATTTCAGTAGCTAACTCTCTTGCTGCATTGGTGATACTAAGAGCCAGCCTTGCCTTCCAATGTGAAAGGTTTTAATACTCATAGATACTTTTTCCCCCACAAGATGCATTATATTTATTAGCTGGTTGGTTGAATGATAAGCTATTTGGATAATAATTAAATATCATAAAAATATAATTAAACATGAAAATGTTCAGAACATATTTTCATGCAAATAGCTGTTTTCCTTTTGATGCTATAGTCAAATTTTATTTTTATTTTTTTGAATTTAGGAACTCATAATTATAGTTTCTTAGTTTAAAATTTGCAGGAAGGTAGAAGAATTTCTCAGGGGTGATTAAACATAAAGAGGTAATGATAAACCGATCACCTGTCATTTAGACTTTAGAAATGCAAAGAGAATCTAATGTGTTAGAAATAGAGGCAGAATCCACAATTTCTTCAGGAAAATAGTTGTTTTTCTATAGTCATAGATACCTTAATGTGATGATGTGAAGCTCCGCCCCATAAAATGTATGGGTATGTGCAAGAGTGTCTCCATGTCAAGTGGCCCATTCCACTCTTTGTATTCATGATGCATTTATTCTGTTCATTAGCCATTGCCCTTTGACCTTTGGTTCGCTGGCCTGAATTTCTTTTTTTTTCATATTTTTAAATTGTAATTAATAGAACGGTTTGTTTCTAAATCCTAGAGGTCCTTTCATTTAGTATCATACTATATGGCTTTATGTATCTAGGTTTGTTCTATTGTAAATGTCTGCTAGGAAAGCCCAAGGTTTCTACTGATTATGACAAATGAGGGAAACCACTGAGCCTATGTTCCTTTGAGTCTGGCTTACTTTACTTAATATGATTTTTTCTTTCCATTTGATGTCATTCTTTCTGACAGCAGCAAAAAATTCCATTGTGTATAAATACCACATCTTGTTGATCCATTTATCAACTGATGGGCATCTAGGTTGGTTCCATATTTTGCTATGGTAAATAGTGCTGCAATGAACATCATTGTGCTAGTGGGTTTAGTATGTCCTTGTTTCTGGACGATTGGGTGAGTGCCAAGTAGTGGAATTGCTGATCATAAGGGAGCTCTAAGTTTAGTCTTTTGAGGAACTGCCATAGTGCTTTCCATAGTGGCTGAACAAGTTTGCACTCCCACCAATAGTGCAGTAGTGATCCCTCCTGGCCACAGCCCCTCCAGCATCTGTTGTGATTAGATTTCTTGATCATGGCCATTCTCACTGGAGTGAGGTGGAATCTTAGAGTTGTTTTGATTCTCATTTCTTTTATGACCAGAGATGTCCAGCATTTCTTCATGTGTCTATAGGCCATTCTTAATTCTTCTTCAGAGAAGACTCTCTTTAAGTCTTTGGCCCATCGTTTAATGGGATGATTGTTTCTTTGGAGATTAGTTTTGTAGTGATTCAATTTTTTGAGCTGCTGATATATTTTAGACATGAGGCCTTTGTCTGTTGTATGGTTAGTGAAGATCTTCTCCCAGTCTGTAGGCTTTCTAATTAGTTTGCTAGCTATGTCCTTTGCCATACAGAAACTTTGCAGTTTAATGCAGTCCCACTTATCCAGTCTTTCTATGATTTGTTGTGTTTCTGGGTCCTTATTAAGAAAGTTTCAACCCATGCCAAGAACACCTAGTGTATCTCCTATTCTTTCTTACTGGCCTCAATTTCTAATCCATGGTAATTTCCATTTGGTTCTATCCAAGAGTTTATATTCTCAGTCTGTGATTGTGAATGAATTTAGAAATGGATAAATAGAGGACTTAAGTGTCAGCAGATTGACTGGCTCTGATAAAAGTCTCCAGTGTCAGCACAAGGAAATCTGTGACAAGGGAAAGGCTGGTCTTTGTTTCTTCTCACCTCTAGCCTTAAAGCATTATTCGGTTTTCCCCTCCCTGAATACCTATTCTTTACCACAAACACTAATTGAGTTTGTTTGTTTTTTTACACAATACTCTATTAACATGAATTTATTTTATAGGGGATTTTTTACTGTGCTATTTACAAATATGCATATACTATATTTGATAAAATTTAGCCTGTTTCAGCTAATCCTAGCTACTCAGAAGGCTAAGATCTGAGGATCTTGATCTGAGGATCAAGGTTCAAAGCCAGCCCAGGCACAAAATGACCTGAGACTCTTATCTCCTGTTAACCTCTAGAAAACAGGAAGTGGCTCAAGGGTAGGGTTATAGCCTTGGGATGACAAGCTCAGGGACAGTGACCAGGGCCAGGGGTAGGGTGGTAGCCTTGAGTTGAAGAGCTCAGGGACAGTGCCCAGGCCAAGTTCAAGCCCCATGACCCACAAAACAATTTTTAGCCTATTTCTATTACTTTTACTAACACCAGTATTACTAGTTCCTTTAATCATACTAGCTCCATATATCATCACTTGCTCCTTTATTTTTCTATTGGATTTTCCCTAAAATAGTCCCTCTTTCACAATCATTCACATTTTTGTTTTAGGTCTACATGCCACATGTCAGCAAAAAGCTGAGATTTTTGTCTTTCTGAGCTTGGCTTATCTCTCTTAACATGATCTTTAGTTCCAACCATTTTTCCTAGAAATGGCATAATTTCATTCTCTTCTTTGTGGAATAATGATCTGTTGTATACATGTATCACATTAAAAAAGTCTAATTATTGCTTGTTAGGCACCTAAGATGATTCCATATCTTGGCTTTTGTAGTATTGCTCTCAACATGACTGAATCTCTCATATATGTTGGTTCATATTTTGAATGTATTACACTTTGGATATATTTTAGGAGTGGAAGAGAAGGATCATGTGGTAGTAGCATTTTTAGTTCTTGAAGAAGTTCCATACTGATTTCCATAGTGGGTGCACTAATTTATATTCTCACAGTGTATGAGTTCTTTTCTCCTGTCATCCTCACCACCATCTGTTGTTTGTTTTCTCAATGAAAATCATTTTGACTGAGGTGAGGCAGAATCTCCTAATTCACATTTCTTTTCTGTGTCATCCTAACTGGTCTTAATTCTCTGTGTTTTTCAAACTTTGAATCTTGACCCACTGGAGGTTAAATAAAATTGATGGATCAAATCAGCAGGAAAGAATAGAATAAAAAGTACCAGAGTAATTTCCAATAGTTTGATATATGCTCTTAAGCAGTAAAGAAATACTATTTTTTTTGAAACTTTTGTTTCAGTTGTGTAAGTACAGGTTGAGTACTGGATAGTAAAAATACTCTTTACATGTGATAAAAATAGTTTGAAAAACACTAATAGGCAAGTTGTTTGAAGCAGGTTTTAAGGCCCTCAGAGAGATTTAGGCACAAACAATCACCTTTCATCCTTTCCTCCACTCACATCACCATTGTTCCTTTCTACTGTTTTGCAGAGCATGTTGTTCTTTAATGGTGGATTCTGGACAGGTAGATGACAGGTTCATTCTGCTTATAACTCTTCCAGTGTGTGATGCCTTCCAGCTTGTTTTTATGATTTTGTGTCCATAGGGCCATTAGGAAATGTATTTATCTGAAATTATTTCCTGTGATTAACTTTTGAACTTAGGTTGCTAGTATTTGGTCTAAGCCAGGTATAATGAGCTATTACTTTTCTTTCTAGTTTTGGGGTTTCTGTTTGGGGTTATGGAGCTTATGCATACTTAGGCAGGTGTTATACCACGTGAGACACAGGTCTAGCCTTTGTTTTTTTCTTGCTTTAGTTATTTTTCGGACATAGTCTGAAATTTTTGCCTGGAGCTGGCCATGACCTTGATTCTCTTTCCTTGTTGGAATCACAGGTGTGTGTCACCACACTTATTGGCTGAGACAGGCTCTCACTGAACTTTTTCTTTTGCTGGCCTGGAACCATGATCTTTCTTATCTCTTTCTCTCTAGTAGTTGGGAGTATAAATACTTTGTAATGTAGCCTGATTGGCCTTGTGACATCTCCAGGAATGAAGGATTAGATAGATATTGGCTGAAAAGAGGAAGTATTAATGCTTCTCAGGAATTATGGTAGCAAGTGAAACAAGATGGCTTCTCACTTTTCAGCAACTCAATGGATGGAGGATGGAGGGACAGCCAATAGCATATTGCTTCCTGACTCCTGAATCTCTTCACTGAGAATTATAGACATGTGTGTATCACGTGCTGTTCATCAAGAGGCTGGATTTGTACTGTTTTGCTACCACCATTCTGTGGGCTCCAAACAGTTCCATTTTGAAGAATCTGCCATTGCTACTTCACTTCATTTTATTCAATTGTTGTTTGTAATAAGCCAATATGATCCCTTGGAGAATCTATAGATAGGGGAGAACTCCCGGGAAAAAAATGTAAGGTTAACTTCTAGAGTGGTTGGTTAGTTAGTGAAACCATCTTATTTCTCTTCATACTTTTTCTGTCAAGTGGCATCAACCAAGTGCCAAGGAGAATGGGAACATTTTTGCCTTTGTAGAGCTGAGAAAGTCCTCATATTCATATATTCATACACATGAGTGCCCCCTCTCCTCTCTTCTCTCCTCTTTCCTCTCTCTCTCTCTCTCTCTCTCTCTCTCTCTCTCTCTCTCTCTCTCTCTCTCTCTCTCTCTCTCTCTCTCTCTCTCTCTCTCTCTCTCTCTTTCTCTCTCTTTTGCAATCTGAGACCCAGAAAGAGTTAAGCTGTGTGTCTGCACAGCACAGTTTTGTTCTGGCAAAGTCCCACTTGTTTAGGTCATTTCTGATGACTTCACTCTCCTGGTGACATCAGCTTCTAATCTCCTGAAGGTGAATTCATGTGCGATTGCCTCAGAACACTCAACCCTTGAGCTCCAGGCTGTTCCCGTTGATATATAGACAGAGCCTGTCTTTCTCCAGCCACAGTCTGGTTTGTGCACTGCATTTGTGCTTACTGTATCATATTACCATGTGGACATTATGTCACCAGTTGGCACGGCACAGCTAGAGAATGAAATGTGCTTGCTGCAAGCAAAAAAAAAAAAAAGCCAAAAGCTAACATCAAATCTCTTTACCCCAGGTACAAAGAAAAGAAGTTGAGAGGATGGCTGAGGTTTGATGTTTCTAACGGTTCTCTTCCTTCTCTCCTTTCCCTTGTTCTGAATGTTAGTAGTGTCATTGTATTATTTTCAGTCTGTTATCCCAAGGAATTCTAGAAACTGTTCAGTCACTGATGACACAAATTAAATCTAAGCCTTGAAATAAATTAGTTTAGCCTTGTATGAATATATCAAGTCTCAGCCCAAGTAACCCACTTCCCTCTTAAGACCATTCTATTTCCCTTGCCTTCCAAATGCCAGGAAAGAACAGCAGACAGGAAAGCAGCTTGGGCTTATTGGGTGGGTACCAGGCATTGGTCTTGACAAAGGTGGCGCTGTCATGAATTTGCCTAGTGCTGACTGGTGGGTAGATGTCTCTAAAAATTATAGGAAGTATCCCCAGCATTTATCTGATCTTAGGCAATACAAGTACACTGTCCTTTGGTTATCCCACCCAATGATACCACTAGAGATTCAGAATCCTACAGTGCCTCTCTGATCCTGTGTTTGCCACAACCTCTGGTTCGGGGGGTGGGGTGGGACATTCCTGTGTCCTCAGCTGGGAAAGAGGCCAAAAGGGGACAAAGAAAAAAGCTAGTGTGCAGAGAGTGGCATCCTTATACCACTTCCAGGATCTTGAACACCCATTTCTTCTGATTAATGGCTCTTGGCAGTTCATAGTAGCTTCTGGTATACAGAATTGGCTGGGTACAAACAGAGGCTTAAAATCATGGCAGGAAAATTTCATACTAACACAGTACTGTGAAGAGGAAAGAATGGTGTTTTAAAAAGCCAGTAAGTGGCACTATGGCTCAAGTGGTAGAGCACTAGCTTTGGGCAAAAGAAGCTCAGGGACAGAGCCTAGGCCCTGAGTTTAAGCCTCAGGACAGACAAAAAAATGAATAAATTTTTTCTGCATTTCATACTGAAAGGGAGGGAGAGACAGAGAGAGAGAGAGAGAGAGAGAGAGAGAGAGAGAGAGAGAGAGAGAGAGAGAGAGAGAGAGAGAGGCATGAATGGAGCTGTTACCATTACAAATGTAACCACCAATTTATCGTTCAGTTCTGGAGTTAGCCCACAGACTGTGAGATAATGAAAAGCTATTCTTTATCTCTTCACAAAATAAATGTTCAAGTTTCTACTTTCTTGAGGAAGGAAATAAATTTCTTGGATGATTTGCAATTATTTTTTAAATGCAAGGAGGCCAGGCTTTCTGAGTTTCAGACCTGCTTTGGGTGGGGCTGGGGTTGGCTACATCAGAAGAAACTGGCTGTCTTCTTATTTAGGCACTGTTACCATTCAATCTTTTAAATCATTTTATTTTCTTTTACTATTCTATGATGCTGATGTAGCTTAAGATGTTTTTTGCCTTTGAATTTTTAAATCACTTCTCTTTTGTTGGTATATTGTTAGTACTTATGTTCTTCCTACTATAAATGCATTTAAACAATTTTATGCATATTTATGATTAACTTGAAAGGCTCCACGATAACTAGAGCTTTAAAAACATTACACCCTCACTTTTCACCTTTCTGATGAGTTGCATTACTTCACTTCTCTGCCCTCTCACTTTCCTGCTGATTTCCCTGTCCCCCCCACTACCCAACAGTCCCCTTTTAAATATCTATTTCCCTATTTTTATATCTAAATGCTGCCTAGGAGAGAAAACGTGGTATTTTTCTGTCCAGCTAATTTCACTTAACGTGATCTCCACATCAGCCATTATTCTACAAATGACATCATTCTTCTTTATGGCTGGATATCACTCCACTGTTTATATAAACATCTTTTTTTTTTCACTCATCCACAGGTTTTGAGGTCCCTAGGCTGGTTCCCTAACTTAGCTATTGTGAATATATCACAATTGCATGGACATTCACATCAACATTCACATGTGGGTTTCTCCATTGTACGAAAACTTGTAAGTCTTTTGAATATATATAGGACGGAAGAGAACAGATCTTTGACAAGGTTTAATATGAAACCAACCATCTTCCTTTGCCCTGCTACTAAATATCAAAGTCAAGTATTAGGAAAAACTCTACACACACTTTCTCATAGATTCTACTTCTATACATTACAGTAAAAAAAGAGAAAGAATAATAAATAGAGGTCATGCAGAAAATGGAGGGAGGATGGGTGAGCAAAAGCAGTCATTATATTCAATGTACATTATGTAAAAATTGAACTACATCCAAGAGATGGAAACAAGAGATTTTTTTGTTGTTAAAAAAAAGAAAAACAACCAACTGAACTACATAACTTGGGGTAGAGAAGGGAGGGGAAAGAGCAAGGCCAGCATGGGAGGGGTGACATTGACCAAGATGCATTGTTCTCAGAACCTGTCTTACAGAATTGTAACCTCTTTGTAAAACTACTTAATACAATTTTATAAAAGATAATAACATAGACAAAAGAATAAAGAATCTTTGAAAAACCTTTCTAAAACAAATATAGTAAAACATTCTTTTCTGCTACTCAAATCTTATGTTTTCCCCGGCCTAAATTTTCTGGTAGCACAGCTGGGCTATTATTTACACACATGTGTACTGTTTCCCTCAATGAGGAAACATTCCTTCCTCCTGTGGAAATGGGATTTTCCACTCCCAGCACATGAAAACTTTTTTTGTTTGCTTTTCTTTTTTCTTTTTTGTTATTATTATAAAGGTGATGTACGGAGGGGTTACTGTGGGGTAAGTTAGGTAATAAGTAATGTGCATTTCTTTTTTGGACAATGTCTTGATAGTTAAAATGGGAGTTTTAAGTATTAATGCAAAAACTGATCTCAGAAGTTTCCTGTAAGCTTCTTGATAACCATGAGTGAAGAACTTTCTCACTGACCAGGGAAGACTAGGGACTCCTCCCCACAGCGTGCCTTCCCTGGATATTTGCCGCCATGTTACTGGTAGTGATGGACATCTGCTTGCTGGGAGTGGACTTGGATGAGGCCCATCTCCTTCTCACTTCCCTGCCCAGATGGCCCTGAAGAAGAAATGGGTTCTCTTCCATTTGGAGGTAGAGTGCTGACTGCTTTTGCAGATGGAGAAGTAAGGCCTGGCAATATCTGCAGGAAGTGAGGTCATTTTCGTTTTCCTTTTTTCTTTCTTTCTCTCTTTCCCCCTCTCTCCCGTCCCCCTCTCTCCCTTCCCCCTTCCTTCCTTCCTTTTTCCTTCCTTCCTTCCTTCCTTCCTTCCTTCCTTCCTTCCTTCCTTCCCTCCTTCCTCCCTCCCTTCCTCCCTCCCTCCCCCCTTTATTTAGAGATGGAAAGTTGCTATATCACATAAGCTGGTTTTGAACTTCTGGGCTCAAATGATTCTACTCCATCAGCTTTCTGAGTAGCTGGGACTATAGGTACATGCCGTATATCCCTCCACCAATGCGAAGTAATTTAGAAATAACACCATTCATTTAATGGCAGCATAAATTACTTTTTGGGTCCCTGTTTTCTGCAGCTCATAGGTTATTTGATAAGCATGCCTTGCTCTTAATTTTCTTTCTTTTAAAAGTTAATTTTATTTACAAGATTTAGAGGCAAAGATATATGGAATCCTGCTGAAAATGAGCCATACAATTTTTGGGTGGAGACAGGAGGAAAAAGGTGGGAGAGAGTGAGAGAAAGGGGTGCTATTGTCTTAAAAAAGAACTGCGTTCAGGGCCGGGAGTTTGGCCTAGTGGTTAAAGTGCTTGCCTAGCATGCATGAAGACCCGGGTTCGATTCCTTGGTACCACATACATAGAAAAAAAGCCAGAAGTGGTGCTGAGGCTCAAGTGGTAGAGCTCTAGCCTTGAGAAAGTCCAAGGACAGTGCTCAGGCCCTGAGCTCAAGCCCAGGACTGGCAAAAAAAAAAAAAAAAAGAACTGCGTTCTTTACGCAATGTATGTAACTATAACCCCTCTGGTACATCACCTTTATAATAACAAGTGTAAAAAGCCCTGAAAACAGATATATGGATGGGAAAAGGTATCTTAATTGGTTTTTCTAACAAAAAAATTAAAAACAAGTTCCCTCTTTTCCTTCCTTGTCTTTTTAAATTATCCTTAAGTAGGTGTACCAAGGATTGCCTTCAACAAAGAAGTTTATGAATACAATCCATCTCGACCAATGTCAGCCCTTTCATCATCCTCCCCATCCTTCCTAACCACACCCCCTTCAATTTTCTTAATTTTGTACGATATGCATTGAATTTTATGATTTCATCCTTCCCCCCTACCTCTCTTCATTTGCCTACTCTCTTCCCTTTGGGCATCTTTCAAGTACCACAGGGACAGAAAAATATCACTAAGGCACATTCTCCCCTTCCTTTCAATTTGAGATCAGAGGATGATTTCAGAGTGTATAGGCTCTCCTCAACCCCACCCATCAGCCATTCGTAAGGGCAACAGTCTTGGAGGCACCAGATAGGAAAACCATCCCCCTGCCTACCTTCTTCATGGCATCTCCCTCTCTGATTAAGCTCATGCCATGTTTGGAACTTGCAGTGCCAAATACATGCAACACAATTTGGGCAGGACACTGTGGCTGGAGGTGCAGGGAGAAGGAGGCAGTCCTGAAGGTTGATGTGTACATATGCTTTCCTTCTCCCTTCTTCACTTCCTTCTTCCTTCCCTCTGTCTGATCTCTCTTTCCTCTCTGCACCCTACCATTGTGCCCTGCATTGAGGAAAGCTCCCGTGGGCACGATCACACCTGACTTGTTCATCATGGAAACCACACCACGTTGCCCAATGCCTGGCACAGAGAAGATGCTTCATATCAGCAAGCATGGAGATGCCTGCCTTGGCTTGGTAGATTATACCAAGTCCTAACAACCACTAGCACATGTGAAAAATAACTTACAGCCAATACTGTCCTGAATCTTGTTTTGGCAGTAGGTGATTGGTGTTTGGCCAATTGTCTCGCCTTAAATGCATTATAAGGTGTAGGAACCTGGCCAGAGATATCCGGGTTTTTCTTTTTGAAATTTAATCTTGTAAAAATTGTGGAACGTTGCACATATAAAATATTATAAATCAATACTTTGTTATAAAGCAAACAGTTGTAAAACCATCACCCCGGTCAAGAAATAGGATATTACTGGCATATCAACTACCAATTCCTTTCTCCTGACTCCCTTTTTTAGTGTCAGTACAAGAGGCTCAAACCCAGTGCCTCATGCTCTCAAGTGGCTTGATAATCTAACGCTGGTGCTCTGCCACTTGAGACACACCACCACTGTCACGTTTTTCGGGCTAATTGGAAGTAGAGTTCATCAGACTTTTCTGCCCAGGCTGGCTTAGGACTTCTGTCCTCCAAGTCTCAGATCCTTAAGTAGCTAGGATTACAATGTAAACTCTCAATACCATCTTCCCTCTCTAACTTTCATTTTACTGACATTCTTGCTTTTCATTACATTTTACTACTTGGTTAAGTATGGACTTCTATGTATTGAGATTTAGACAATTCTAACTTTAAAAAGATTTAATTGATAGATTGTATAGACATCTGACATAGGTGTATGTTATGTAATGATGCTTATCACAATCAAATGAATTGATTTGTCCTTCACTGCCTTTACTGTGTGTGAGAACCCCCAGAATCCAATTTTTCAGTACAGTGAAATAGTCAAATAAAATTTCTATCTTAACATTTTTGTGGTATTCCAGTTTGAACTCAGGGCCTTATGCTTGCAAGGCAGGTACTGTACCCCTTAATTCATGGCCCCATCCCTTATTATTTTTGTTATTTCTTAAAAAGTATCTTATGTTTATCACCAAGCTGGCCTAGACTGTGATTTTCCTTTTTATGCTTCCTGGGTAGCTGAAATGACAGACACACCCCACCACACTTTGCTCTTTATTAGTTGAGAACTTGTAAATTTTTTGGTCAAGAATCATCTCGGGGATCTCAGCCTCCTGAGTAGCTAGGATTACAGCTAAGTACAATACATAATACAGCTCACCGGTATTACTCGATACTGCCATTTATGTGTAAGCATGGTCGAGATCTGTTTCCAGTGTTCATCTTGCAAAACTGAAACTCTGTACCCGTGAAAGTCTAACTTTTCCTACCCCAGCTCTTGGTAACCATGATTCTAATTTCTGTCCTTATGACTTTGACTACTCTATGGTTTCAGATAAAGTGAGATCTTAAAGTAGCTGTCCTTTGCTAAATGGAAGGACCTTTAGGATATAGAAACAAAAGCCATATAATGAGTGATTGTTGTCCTTAATGTACTATGTTATCTCTCATCTGTTTTTCTGTCCCTTGGTTATCTCATATTGTTACAGTATCTCACTTTGTATTTGGTTATTTGAAATTGGATAGGGAAGCGGGGAAAACAAGCTGAGGGGTGGGGGTGGGGGGGAGGGAAATGGGGACCAAGGCATGAGAAAGGGTATCAATGTATGTGAATTAATGCACCTTCTATCTGGCAAATATCATGTAACCCTTCTATTAATTACAATAAAAATATAAAAAAAGTAGCTGTCCTTTTGTGGTAGGCTTATTCCCTTGAATGTATCATTCTGAAGATTCACTCATGAACTTGTCTTCCTTTTATAAGATCACATAACATACCACTATCCTCACACCATATTTTCCTTATCGATTCATCTGTCAGTGGACAGGTGTTTCCACATTTTGGAATTACAAATAATGTTTCTGTGAACATTTGGTGTCCAAGCAGGTTATTTAAGACCCTACTTTCAGTTCTTTTAAGTGTGGGTCCTTAAGTGGAATGACTGGAAGATATAGTAGCTCTATTTTTAATTTTTTGAGTGTCCAAATACCATTTTCAATTTACAATTTAAATTGCTACCAATAGTCCATAGGGTTCCATCTTCTTCAAAGTCTTGCTAACACTTTCAGTCTTCATAATCTTTATGGTTGGTATGATACCAAATATTTCATTATCATTTCATTTGTTTCATAGTGGTTTGTGGTATTGAGCATCTTTTCACATGCTTATTATTAGCCGTTCTTTTTTTAATTAAAGAATTTATTAACATTGATTTTTACATCATATTTCAATTGACGTGTTTAACAAACAAGTATTCAAGAAGGGAGTCCCTATATACATTCACTGGCACTTAGATTTTAGAACATAATCAAAATTAGGTATTAGCCATTCTGTTAACTTCTTTCATTTTTGTCAATGTTGCTGATTTTTTTTCATGGTACTGAGGTTTGAACTAAAGGCTTCACATTTGCTATCCAGGCATTTTACCTCTTGAGTCATGATTCTAGCACTATTATGGAGTTTTCAGTGTTCTCTGTGTATTCTGGGTATTGGTCCTTTATCAGATAAACTATTTACAAGCATTTTTCTCATTCTTTAAGTTGTCTTTATACTTAGAGAACAAGATAATTTTCTTTTTTTCTCACATTTTTTATTGTAATTAGTAAAAGGGTTACATGATATTTGCCAGATAGAAGGTGCATTAATTCACATACATTGATACCCTTTCACATGTCTTGGTACCCATTACCCTCCCCCCCCCACACCCCCCACCCGTCTTGGTTTTCCCCCCTTCCCTATCAAATTTCAAATAACCAAATACAAATAAATTCAATATATCAGATAACAAAGTAAGATACTGTAACAATATGAGATAACCAAGGGACAGCAAAGGAGATGAGAGACAACATAGTACATTAAGGACAACAATCATTCGTTATATGGCTTTTGTTTCAATATCCTGGAGGTCCTTTCAATTAGCTTCATACTATATGGCCTTATGTATCAAGATTTTGCTCTATTGCAGATCTCTGCTAGTAGAGCCCAAGGTTTCTACTGATTATGACGAATGAGGGAAACCATTGAACCTATGTTCCTTTGAGTCTGGCTTACTTCACTTAATGTGATTTTTTCTAAGTCTTTCCATTTCCTAACAAATGGGGCATTGTCATTCTTTCTGACAGCAGCATAGAATTCCATTGTGTACAAATACCACAACTTGTTGATCCACTCATCAACTGATGGACATCTAGGTTGGTTCCATATCTTTGCTATGGTGAATAATGCTGCAATGAACATTGTTGTGCTAGTGGATTTAGTATGCCCTAGATTCTGGATGGTTGGGTAAATGCCAAGTAGTGGAATTGCTGGGTCATAGGGGAGTTCTATGCTTAGCCTTTTGAGGCACTGCCACACTGCTTTCCATAGTGGTTGAACGAGTTTGCACCCCACCAACAGTGTAGTAGTGATCCCTCCTGGCCACATCCCCTCCAGCATCTGTTATTATTCGTTTTCCTGATCCTGGCCATTCTAACTGGAGTGAGGTGGAATCTTAGAGTTGTTTTGATTTGCATTTCTTTTATGACCAGAGATGTTGAGCATTTCTTTATGTGTCTATAGGCCATTCTTAATTCTTCTTCAGAGAAGACTCTCTTTAAGTCTTTGGCCCATTTTTTAATGGGATGGTTGTTACTTTGGAGATTAGTTTTGGAGTGATTCAATTTTTTGAGTTGTTGATATATTTTAGATATGAGGCCTTTGTCCGTTGTTTGGTTGGTGAAGATCTTCTCCCACTCTGTAGGCTTCCTAATTAATTACTAGCTATGTCCTTTGCCATACAAAAGCTCTGCAGTTTAATGTAGTCCCATTTATCCAGCCTTTCTCTGATTTGTTGTGATTCTTGGTCCTTATTAAGAAAGTTTCGACCTGTGCCAAGGAGGCCTAGTGTATCTCCTATTCCTTCCTGTAAAGTTTTCAGTGTGTCAGCTTTTACCTCCAGGTCTTTGATCCATTTGGAGTTAATTCTAGTGCAAGGTTACAAAGAAGGATCCAACTTTACTTTTCTGCCAGCACAACTTGTTGAAGAGGCTGTCTTTCTTCCATTCTATTTTTTTGGCTCCCTTGTCAAAGATTAGGTGGCCATAGGTCTGTGGTTTAGTATCTGGGTCCTCAGTTCTGTTCCATTGGTCTTCAGGCCTGTTCTTGTGCCAGTACCAAGCTGTTTTGAGAATTATAGCTCTGTAATAGAGTCTAAAGTTTGGAATTGAAATTCCTCCAGCGCTGTTCTTTCTGCTAAGAAGCGTTTTTGCTATACGGGGTCTTTTATTATTCCATATGAAATTTTGAATTGCCTCTTCTATTTCTTTCAAGAATGCCATTGGGATATTGATGGGTATTGCATTGAATTTGTAGATAGCCCTTGGCAAGACTGTCATTTTCACAATGTTGATTCTTCCAATCCAGGAGCATGGGAGGTTTTTCCATTTCCTTAGTTCTGCTTTAATTTCCTTTTTTAGGGTTTTAAAGTTTTCATCAAAAAGGTCCTTTACATTCTTAGTTAAGCTAATTCCTAGGTACTTTATTTTCTTTGAGGCTATTGTGAAAGGAGTTTCTTTCCTGATTATTGCCTCGTTCCTCTCACTGTTGGCGTAAAGGAAGGCAGTTGATTTTTGAGGGTTGATTTTATAGCCTGCTACTCTTCCAAAGTTTTGGATCAGCTCAAGGAGCTTGGGAGTAGAGTCTATAGGATTCTTTAAATACAGAATCATGTCATCTGCAAAGAGGGATAGTTTTATTTCCTCTTTCCCTACTTGGATCCCCTTTATGCTTGCTTAACAAGATAGTTTTCTATGAAATAGTTTTACTTATTTAATATAGTAGTTTTCTATGTACAGCATTGAAATTTTTTCACGAAGTATTATTTTTACATCATTTCTCCTACATTCCTTTCTTGTTCTTTTATTTTCGAGACAGAGTCTGCTAAATTGTCCAGGCTGGCCTCCGACACCTGATGGAGTCCAAGTTGGCCTTGAACTGGTAATTCTCTTGCCTCAGTTTCTCAAGTCAATCTTCTAGGGCCAATGTTTTTCGTCTATTGATTCCATGTTGACTTTTTCTGATTAAGTCATCTTGGCTCAGAGTTTTCTTTGTTGGAAAGGTTTTAATTAGAAAATATAATTTCTTTAGAAAACAGGACTTTTTAAGTTTACCTACTTATCTTTTTAGGTCACCAATCATACTTTTTCATATTTCATTCCTTTGTTGAAAATTTGTTAGTAATTATATAGACTGAAGTTGTTGGACTAAGAAGCTTTTTAATTTCAGTTTAGTCTCTTTCCCCTAGAGGAGTGAGCAATTATTTCAGAGTCTTCTGGTAGAAACCGTGGAGGATTCAGAACCAATGATTCAGAAGTGTCTATGGCTGATGACTGGGGAGATGGGCAAGAAGAAAAACATCTATTCTAAGAGAAGAAGAAGCCAGAGACTCTATGAGCTGGACAAGAACTCATTAATGATTACCAGAGCAGAGAGAAGAGTAAGAATGATAACTCATAGTTATTTCTTGTCCAGCTTCCATCAGATTTGTAAAGTACTGTCAAAGTGAGAGAGAGAGAGAGAGAGAGAGAGAGAGAGAGAGAGAGAGAGAGAGAGAGAGTTCACTGTCTATTAAAACTAAAAGTGCACTTTCACTAAATGTTCTACAAAATAGGGAGCCAGAGCTCCCCATTAGCAGGTGAAAGCAAGAGGCAGTGAAATTTGAGTTATTACTGTTAATGTGACTGTTTAAAAATACCCGGACTGCTGAGGTTTGGGGATAATCAGGTTACACTGGGGCCAAGGTAGCCTGGATTCAACTCAACCTTTACAGAGCTTCATTTGCACAAACCCATTGCCAGACAGAAACTGGCCTGAGGCCAGAAACTCATTTTACTTTTGACCCCAGAATGTCTATTAGATGATGAGGTTCTTGCCTGGGAGTGATTTTTTTTTCTGGGCTGGTACTCACAGAGACTGACTTAAGGGTCCTGAAACATTTTTAAATGAGTCATAGATAGTGCCAGGCTTACTGAAACTGAATGTATTAGAACTGAACTGCTTGGTGGCTACAAGTTAGTAACCTGTAGGCATTTGTGAAGCTATAAAAAGATTAACATAAAGCATAAAATGAAAGACAAATAGAGGGAGTGGAGAGTGAGGGTAAGTATTTCCAGTTCAGAAGATGAAATCTATATTTCACTCAGTAGAAGGTACAAATCTGTATCACATTAACTCAGCAATTCTAACTAAAACAAAGACAGGATGGCAAATATTTAAACAGTGATTAAAACATTGCCCAGGCAATAGGAAAAGTCTGCTTTTGCCAACTGTTTTCTTGGATGAAACGAGGGGCGCCCAAAGCATGTCTTCCCGGTTATTCTCAGGGACCCTTCTCTGGAGTGAGGGCAGTTCCCTCAGTTATGAATTTCAATGTATATATCTTACTGGAAATATCCTAATGAAAGCAAATGCTAAAAACTAGGTGAAAAGACTATGGGATATGTATTTCTATTTTTACATTTATGTATATAAATGATAAGGTATAGTCAGAGCTGATTTCCCTACCAGAAGTTTGAGTGCTTAATTAAAAACAAACTTTCATTTGATTTGGTAATGTACCTCTTCCCATGCACTTTAATTTGGTTCTTTGCCAACCATGAGTCTAACTGTAAGAGCAGCAGTCGGAGACTATAGCCCTTAAGGTAACATGAAGGAATTAATGTCAGTGTGAATTATAATAAAGATGCTGTAGCCAGTCTGGTCATGAAAGTCTATGAAACTCTTATGTCCAATTTACCAGAAGTGGCTCTGTGGCTCAGGTGTTAGTGTTAGCCTTGAGCTGAAGAGCTCAGGGACAGCACCCAGACCCAAAGGTCAAGCCTAACAACTGACCAAAAAAAATCTATATCTATATCTATATCTATATCTATATCTATGCTGATCTGGACATGCTCAAGTTGGTCCCATGAAACTTTTCTTTCTATTCTACTATCTACTACCTTTCCCCTCCCCTCCCCTCCCCTCCCCTCCCCTTCCTTTCTCTTTTTCTTCTATTCCATATGATGCTAAATTTGGAACAGACATGGAAACATTCTCATTCCCGTTTTCAGTCAGAATGACAACTTTGATTGAACCCCACTCAGTGTTTCCTTTAGTCATCTTGGAAGGGAGGCTGGTGTATTAGTATAAGTGAGTATTAGTGCTATTGTGCTCTTCTGTAGGCAGAAACCTGGGTGGATAACTTAATTTCTATGAGTAAACATCATTTTCTCTTACACCTAGCACTGGATAAATGTGAGAGGTGAACAGTCAAGAGATTAGGAAGTATACCAGGTTGAATTGCAGTTTTAACCTCCAGTTCTGAATGTGGTCTTATGGGTAAATAGTCATTGCAGATGTAGCTTGCTTGATGAATTCATGCTGGTGTAGGTGGGCCTAAACCCATTATGACTAGTGTCTTGATAGAAAGGAGAGATTTGTACACAAGTATGAGAGTACAAGAATGCCACATGAATATGAAGGTAGATGATAGGGTGATGCACTTTTCCCTGAACTAACACCAAAATGCTGCATAGATCACCACAAAGTAAGACAGAAAGGCCTGGAATACATTTCTCCTCACAATGAGATAGGCTCATGTCTTAGCTGAAGTTGCTACAGAAAATACCGTAATCTGAGTGACTTATGAGTGTTGGAAATTTATTTCCCGTATTTCTGGAGGCTAATTGGTTGCTGGTTCACCAGTAGAGACTTCTTGCTGGGTTGTCACTGTGAACACGTAGAATACGTTTCTTGAGAGTTAATTTTACGAGGATACTAGACTGACTTTTTTGTTTTGCTAGTCCTGGGGTTTGAATTCAGGGCCTGGACACTGTCCTTGGACATTTTTTTCTCAAGGCTAGCACTCTGCCATTTGAGTGGCGGTGCCACTTCCAGCTTTTTCTGTGTAGGTTGTACCAAGGAATTGAACCTAGGGCTTTTTGTGTATGCTTAGCAAGCACTCTACCACTAGGCCAAACTCCAGGCCCCCTAAACTGACTTGATGAAGGTCCCTTCATCATGACCTAATTTTCAAAAGTCCCATCTCTCTCTCTCTCTCTCTCTCTCTCTCTCTCTCTCTCTCTCTCTCTCTCTCTCTCTCTCTCTCTCTCTTTCTCTCTCTCTCTCTCCCTCCCTCTCCCTCCCTCCCTCTTCCCACTCTCCCTCCCTCTCCCTCCCTCTCCCTCCCTCTCCCTCCCTCTCCCTCCCTCTCTCTCCCTCCCTCCCTCTCCCTCCCTCCCTCCTTCTTTATCCTTCCCTCCCTCCCTTTCTCCCCTCTCTCTCTGCCAGTCTGAGCTTGAGCTCAGGGTCTGAGCACTGTCCTTGGACTTTCTCAAGGCTAGAGCTCTACCAGTTGAGCTTCAGCACCACTTTTGGCTTTTTCTATGTATGTGGTACCGAGGAATTGAACCCGGGTCTTTGTGCATGCTAGGCAAGCACTCTACCACTAGGCTAAACTCCCAGCCCCAAAAGTCTCATGTCTTAATACCATCACTTTGGTATCAGGATTTCAACATGGGAGCCTTAGGACTGGAGCACAAACATTGAATCTGAGGCAGCCTGTAAATCAGTAATGATTGCTTCCTTTGTAAGAAGGCTATCATTGAGAACAGAGAGACACAGGAGAAGACACACAGGAGAATGTCATAGGACAATGACGGCAGAGATTTGCATTAATGCAGTTATAAGTTAAAAGATGACCAGTAGTAGTTAGGAGAGAAGCAAAGAAAGATTGTCACTTACAAGTTTAGAAAGAGCTTGGCCAACTCACAGTTTTGGACTTCTAGAGTCTAAAACCATGAAAGAATAAATTTTGGGGATGTTACTTAGTGGTAGAACACATGCATAACAGCTGTAAGGTATCTGGGTTTGATACCCAGAGATAAAAAGATTATCATACCATGACTTATATTCTTTCTGATATATGCCCAAGAGTAAGCTTATATTGCCAGATCATAAAGTAATTCTAGTTTTAGTTTTTTGAAGAAACTCCACACCAATTTCAGTAGTGGTTGAACCAGTTTGCATCCATACCAGTAATACCTTTGTCAGAGTTTCTTGACAGGAGTGAGATGAAGTCTCAAGTTGTTTTAAGATTTGAATCTATTTTGTTTCTAGGGATATTGAGTATTTTGTCACATAGTTATTTGACATTTCTATTTCTTTTGGGAACTGCCTGTTCAGTTCATTTGCCCATTTAGTCATTGAGTTGTTAAGTGCTTGAAAGTTTAGATTTTTTGAACTTTGTATATTCTAGTTATTCAACTAAGGTCAGATGTACAGCTGGCAAGGAGTTTTGCTCATTTTCTAGATGGTCTTTTCATCCCAAGGACTACTTCCTTTCCTGGGAAGAAATTTTTAGTTTGATGTAATCCCATTATATTCAGGAAGTTTCTATCTATGCTGAGAGAGTCTAGTGTTTTCTTAGTTATTTCCTGATTAATTTCAAACTTCAAGTTTTACATTAAGATCCTTGGTCTACTTTGAATTGGTATTAGAACAGGTGAGAGATGAGATTTAGTTTCAGTTTTCTACATGTGGATATCCAGTTTTCCAGCACCAGAGACAATTGCATACTCATGTTCACTGCAATGCTGTTCATAATAGCCAATCTATAGAAATAGTCCAGATGCCTTACAACTGGTAAATCAATTACAAGGATGTGGTACATATGCATAATGAAGAATTATTCAGCCACAAAGAAGAATGAAACTATAGACAGAACTGGAAATTATCATGTTAAGCGAAATAAACCAGATTGAGAAGAAAGAAGATATCATAAAAAATATCAAAAAATCCTAGAATTCAGGTTTCCCTCATTTGTCATAATCAGTAGAAATCTAGGGCTCTCCTAGCAGAGATTTGCAATTGAGCAAAACCTTGATACAAAAGGCCATATAGTAGGATGCTAAATGAAAGGATCTCTAGGATATAGAAATATAAGCCATATAATGAATGATTGTTGTTGTTCTTAAGGTACTATGTTATCTCTCATCTCTTTTGCTGTCCCTTGGTTATCTCATATTGTTACAGTATCTTGCTTTGTTACCTGATATATCGGATATATTTGTATTTGGTTATCTGAAATTGGATAGGGAAGGGGGAAAAACAAGATGAGGGGTGGGAGTGGGGGGGAGGGAAATGGGGACCAAGACATGTGAAAGGGTATCAATGTATGGGAATTAATGCACCATCTATCTGGCAAATATCATGTAACCCTTCTATTAATTACAATAAAAATATATGAAAAAAATCCTAGAATTCAATAAAGTAACAATTATAAAAAAAAGAAGATATCATGTTTCTTTTTTCATGTATGAATGCCAGACCTAAAAGATAGACATATATGTTAACACACAAAGGGCACATACACACGTACAAAACACATGTTTGTAATTATGGCACTATTTGAAGGTATTAGGAATAATAAAAAAGAACAATATTTAAATATATTAAATCTGTGAACAATATTGAAATACATTCCATCATGAATAAAAATGGTAAATATATTCATATATATTTTCCAGAGGTCAAGATATTAAAATGTTAATCTCCTATCTGTAAAAAAAAAAGAAAAACGACAAAGAAAAAGAAAAAAAACACACTGAAAGCTGTTTAATAATAGAGAGTAATGGAGATGGGGAAAAGGAGAGTAAATGTGGGGATCAATTGGATTAAAATATTATATATTCTTGTATGAAATACCACAGTGAAACAATTAATATACACTAGAAAATGACTGACAAGAATATAAAACAGGTCATAGTAGTGGAGGGGGTAGGGGGAAAGAGGTAAAGGCAGAAGGTGAAGGAGAATTCACATAAGTCAAATTATTTATGCATATATGTAAAAATAAAACAATGGAACTTATTGAAATTGGTTTCTAAAGCTGGGCCTGACCAAGGTACATTATATGCATGCACACATAGGTCAAAATGAAACCAGTAGGTAATAATTGATGCTAATAAAAATGTGGAGGATCCAAGAGCTAGTAATCCTGTAATCCTAGCTAAACAGAAGGCTGAGATCTGAGGATCACAGTTCAAAGCCAGTGTGAACATGAAAGTCTGTGAGACTCTTATCTCCAATTTACCACCTGAAAACCGGAAATGGGGCTGTGGCTTGAAGTGGAGCACTAACCTTAAGCTGAGGAGCTCAGGACATCACCCAGGCCCAGAATTCAACTCCCATGACCGACCGGAAAAAAAAAAGTGGAGAAAAAAAGAGAAAGGATAAATTTCTATTGTAAGCCATGTAATTGGTGGTGCTTCATTATAGTAGTCCCAGGAAATAAATATCTTGAATGAACCCAGCCATAGAAATGGCTGTAGTGTAGTAAAGGTGAACTCTGGATGAAGGGAGGAGCCGTGGAGTCTATGTTATTGAAAGAGGTAGGTTTGAAGCTGGTTTCCAAAGGTTGTGATGGGGATCATCAGACATTGAAAGCGTTTTCGTGTTTCTCCTGAGAAGTTTGGATCCAAGAGAGGATCTGAATTTGATGTGGATGATTGCATCTTTCTCTTCCTGCCACATAGAATACACTCATTTAAATAAGATAAACTCACCCCAGCCTAATAGACACTCTTGTTTAAAAAGTTATTACTAGTGGGTCAACAAAAGTATAGGCTAGGTTAGTTACATAAGTGAAAAGGAATTCAAAATTTGGAATGTCAAAAGCTAAGGATCCAATGGCTATTTATTCTACATCCAATATAACTATTCTAACCCAAGTAGCTGTTCAAAAACCCAAATGGCCCATGATAAAACCTTCTTTTAAAGTGGAAGGACAGATTCAGATTCCCTGAATTTGTTGACTCAGACCAAGCAATACTCTAAAATGGATATCTTATCATACCATGCCTCAGGTAGAACTTTTTGGTAACTCTGGCTGCCTGGAAAATCAAGTCTAAGCATGATATTTCAGCCAGCCTCTAACATAGAGCTCCTTTCTGAGCTTCTCTTATTTTACATAGATTTACAAATGACTCTTTTCTACAGTGCCTTATGTATCCTGTTGCTGTGACTTTAACTTACGATAGCATAAACTTAAAACAACTTTCCCTTCTTTTTCTACCAGGAAAATTTTAGCTAATCTTCAAAACTTTGAAGTAATACTTTCCCATGAAAACCTTCCTTGCTTTTGACTTCCAATAAGACTGGTTACCTTTCTTGGAGTATTTCTTTTTTAACATACTGAGCATCTCACACTATATTTAATGATTCATTTATAAATCATTTAACTAAACTTTGAGTTCATTGAGGGTGCAAACTAAATTTTATTTATCTTTTATATTGTATCCCGAGCATACACAATGCCTATATTGATTGGCAACTGCTTTAATTACTAACTTTTTCAGTCAGCAAATATTTCTTGAGACTTTTATTATGTGCCTGTCATTATTCTGGACCTTGTAGATAATAGCAGCAAACCAGACACACAAGGACTTTGCTTTCATTAGGCTCATGTTGTATAAATGAATAAATTAAGGATAGCCATGCCATATACTTTCAGAGGCTATAGTACATGTTAGGAAGAACAGCAAAGCAGCCTAATGTTTGCTGATGAGTCATTCTCTCAGATTCACAAGTCAGGAGGTTTCCAAATGAAACATCAGAAAAGACAGAGGCTTCTCTTTGATGAGTCTTAATTCACCATCTTATACAAGTCAGCTTCAAGTGTTGTTTGAGTGAACTGGAGAAGGAAAGGGTCATGCAAGAGACAGTTAAGTCTCAGACATAGTAGGCTATGAGCTTTCCACATGTCATCTCATTAGATTTTTTTGTCAGTGTGGCTCTTGAACTCTGGGCCTGGGCACTGTCCCTGAGCTCTTCAGCTCAAGGATCTCATTAGATTTTTATAAGACCCCATGAAATAGGTGGTATTGTATAGATGCACAATAATCTGAGATTCAGTATAGTCAAATAATTTGTCCATAGTGTCATGTCTAACTGCACGAGCCAAGATTCAAACCTAGCTAATGCTACAGAACTTGGTCAACACCAGTTGTACAGTTGAAAGCAATAACATTTAATAAATGTTGACTTCATGCTGAGTCCTATCCTATGTGCTTAGACTACACCAGTGAACAGAATGGACTAAAGTTCTTTGTCTTTCTGAATATTACAAATGTTGATGTGGAGGAATCTAAACCCTATGTGCTATTGGTGGGACTATGATGTAACTAGTTGGATATAAATAGTATGGCATGTCCTCACAATATTACAATTATAATTACTACATGATCCCACAATTCTACTTGATATATACGCTCTGAATAATTGAAAATAGAATCTGTACTCATAGCTACAATAGCCAAAATGTAGAGGCAATGTAAGTATCTTTCAGAAGGTGAATGATTGAATATAATATTGTGTACCGTAGTCCTCTTTATGCCCAGTATATTCAGCTTCAGTTACTCATGGTGAGCCATTGTTTCAAAATATTATATGAAAGTTCCAAAATAACTTATAGGGAGTTTGGCCTAGTGGTAGAGTGCTTTGCCTACCATGCATGAAAACCTGGGTTTGATTCCTTGGTACTACATACATAGAAAAAAGCCAGAAATGGTGCTGTAGCTCAAGTGGTAGAGCTGTAACCTTGAGAAAGCTCCCAGACAGTGCTCAGGCCCTGAGTTCAAGGCAAAAAAAATAAACAACTTACATGTGTTAAATTGTGTGCTATTCTGAGTGCCACAATGGAATTTCATGCTATCCTACTCTATCCAGTATAGAACTTGAACCACTCCTATGTACAGGGATATCCCTGTGGATGGAGTATATCCATATTATATACACTGCAAGGCCTAGTAGCTATTTAGTAGTTGTGTTAGCAGGTCAGTGGTTGTGGTTTTGTCTTGCTTTGTTCAAGTAATCCTTATTTTACTTAAAAATGGCCACCGAGTGCAAAGAAGAGTGATGTTGGTCAGTTAGATGCCATAAAAGAAACCATGAAGTATATCTTTCATGGAACAATGGAAGTTTGTGACTTACTGAGGAAAGGAAAATAGTATTTTTAAGATTTTTTTTTAAAGATTTGTGGCAAGACAAAGTCTTTTATCTGTGAAATGGGGAAATAAGAAAAAGAATAAGGCCGTGTTAGTCTTACTGTTGCACCTCAAACCACAAAGGTCACGTTCAGAATGTGTGATATGTATTTGGTCAAGACGGAAAAGATGTTATTAAGTTTGTAGGTTGAAGACATGAACAGAAAATGACATCTGCTTGATGTCAGTGTGTTATATCAGACAAAGCTAACACTATACAAGGGTTTCAGCAAGTAATCTCCTGAAACAAATACACCAAGTCATTTACTACATAAGTAAGAAATGGTTATACAGATTCTAATTCACAAGCTTTATCATAGAAATATCTACATACATATATATGAATATGCATGTATATGTATATGTATATATAGGACTCAGTACTAATCATAGTTTCAGACATCTATGGAGGGTCTTGGATGTATCCTTGAAATATTAGGGGTGACTATATAATGGACCACTTTGGGATCATTATTATGTAAAATAAGGATTACCTGGAAATGTTACACTACAGTACTACAACCATTGACCTGCTAACCCTGGCAGCTACTAAGTACCTAACAGACATGTAGTGAAAGAAGCAGTGCTCCAAAGACAAACATTGTGTGACTGC
Source organism: Megascapheus bottae (assembly GCF_031878675.1). Lineage (NCBI taxonomy): Eukaryota > Metazoa > Chordata > Mammalia > Rodentia > Geomyidae > Megascapheus > Megascapheus bottae. The sequence continues at coordinate 45,374,860 of NC_143519.1, forward strand.
ACCTACATTAGCTACCTAGAGCAGCAGCATTCCTGGGGACAGAAGGTAGTGTGGGGATTGCCAGGTGCTGGATGGGGAAGGGAAGGGCAGTGATGTCATCTGGGCATTGTACTCTGTGTTTGGAAGATGAAAAGACTCTCTGCAGATAGACAGCTTTGACGATGGCACAAACACTGTGAATGCAGTTGACAATCGTGAACTGTACACTTTGAAATGATTAAAATAATAAGCTGATGATTTTTATGTGTGTTTTGCCATGTAAAAACTAAAACTAACAAACTGAGTTTAATGAGCTACTAGGTTTTCTTAGCAATTTGGGAGTCAGGCTGTATCTCATTCACATAATAGAAAAGTGGTCTAATAAGCTAGGCAAGAGAAGCTAGCTTTTTTTTTTGCCAGTCCTAGAGCTTGAACTCAGGGCCTGAGCACTGTCCTTGGGCTTTCTCAAAGCTAGAGATCTACCACTTGAGCCAGAGCACCACTTCCAGCTTTTTCTATGTATGTGGTATTGAGGAATCGAACCTGGGTCTTCATGCATGCCAGGCAAACACTCTACCACTAGGCCAAACTCTTGGCAAGAAGTTAGCTTTACAGGCAGAAAAGGGCTACATGTAGCAAAAATAAGGAACAAACTGCAGATTGTTTCAGAGTTACTTTTGTTCCAGGATTAGGGGAAATTACTTATCCCACCAGCTCGCGTTGACTTGATCTCTTTGGACCAGTTGCTGTAAATCTCCTGTTTTCTAGGAAAAAGTCCAGCTTGATGATGTGGCCACATAGCCCTGGTGTCTTCCTTCTCCCTTATCACAGACCAAAGCAAAAAGGTCAGATGACCATGGACTGAAACTCAGAGCCAAGTTCTTAGTCTCTCTTAGTGTTGTGCATGGAGACATAAGCTGAGCTGCACAGTGGTGGAGAATATAGATATTACAGAAAACCATGCTAAAGATGGCAGTAAAAATATTTAAGAGCAGACACTACCAGACAACACAACTGGATTCCAGTGGATGCTAATGTCATCAGAACATACCAAGAGAGTGAACCATCCGAACTCCATATCCAGGAACATTAGCCCTAGTTATGACAGCTTTGAATAACAAAATTGGGGGATCACTGGTGCCACTTTATGGCAGTTCAATGGAGAGAGGGAGGATTCAGACTGAACTTCAAGATGTGGGGAGGGAGAGAGAATCAGGAGAAATGACATCAGTTTAGAGATGATAGTAGGATTCCTGGAAGAGTACTGTGACAGCTGAGTGTGGGGTGGAGTAGATGTGGGGGAATGAAGGTTTGTTCTAGGAACTGAGGTGTGAGGGAAGGAGGGTGGAGACAGAAAGGATAAGCCAGGAGACAAGGGGAGTGGAAGCTTGAGAAGTATTCTCTTCACACTGCCAAGGCTTAGAGCATTTCTTTCTAACCATGAATTATTCAGATGTGGCTATGAAGAGTAATAAAGCATAATAAGGTGTGAACTTAAGCTGCTGACACCCCACCCTCTCCTTTCTCTGAAATTCCTCTCTTATGATCCAACAAGGAAGCTGGAAAATTATTGTGAAAATGATGTGCCAGAATAGATTTGGATTTCTCTAAGGAGTAACCTTGTTAGCAGGGCTTGATCAAGGGCCTGTAGGATTTCAGAGCACAGGGTTGGCAAGTTAATTTCAGCCTCTTCCTTGGGTTTGAGACACACAGACACACACACACACACACACACACACACACACACACACACACACACACACACACAATTTGAGGCCCTCAACCCCTAGAGATTCTATTTGTGAGAAGTCCCATCTGAAGAGTAATGCCATAGTTAGGTCCCTCACTTGATGCTCTAGCAGAGAAGGCCAAGCTCACCTTTGGACCTGAGCACTCTGCTCTTCAGTTCGCCAGCCAGTCATGTTTTATGTAGAACTGAGGAAGTTCTCAGGATCCTTCTGCAGCTGCCATCTGAGCTAATGAGAAGCAATTCAGCAGGTGACCATGCAGGTACCGATCCCTTTGAAAAGAGGAAGAGCAAGATAGGTGACTGAATGCATTTTAACTTCCACAAGAACTATTGGAAGAGAACTGAGATGAAGAGAAAAAGGAAAACAGTAACGGGTAGAGTAGCAGGCCAGGTGGTATAGTTAATTCCACAAATAACAATGAGATAATTGAAGAGGCATTTATAACATATCCCTACATCATACAATTACAACCTTACTTCACTGACATAAAGATAAGACAACTGAAACCATGGCAGTATCAAAAGAAAATATGGTAGAATTAAAAAATATATATATATATACTTTACCATAGGAAGGGATTTCTAAGCCTGGAACAAAGCTATGAATACATTAAAGGGTCGATTAATAAAACGAGCAACATAAAAATAATTTTGTCCTTAAAATGTCATAGGCAAAGTCAAAAGACAACAAATTGAAAGACAGCTTTCGAACGTCTGAATATGCTTGTTTTCTTTCTTTCTATTCTGATAAATCCGTATGTGTCAATTAAAGATTGGATGTATAATTTTGAGAAGATTATAGACTCAAATGCAGCTGTAAGAAATAACATAACAATTTCCCATTGTAAGACTTCAGTGCAGTATCAGACCTATGACCTTGACATAGCCAACTGATCCTGTGCAAGTTTGCCGGGCTCATTTGTGCTCTTTTGTGGTGCATTTATTACTGTAGAATAAGTAATACATGTGTAGTTTTGGATATGCATTATTGCAGTCATGATCTAACAAACCTCTTTTACTAGGATCTTTTTTGTTGTCTTTTGTCATTAGACCTAACTGCCTTCTGCCCACATTCCTCACGTTTGACTTTCGGCAGTCAGTGGACTGTTCTTCATTTGCATATTTTTTGTCATTTTAGAAACGTTATATGTATATATCTACATGTAAGTATATAATGCATAATAATCATAGAGTATGGACAATTTGGGGACTGGCTTCTTATTCTTTACAATACTGGGGAGTGTCAGTCAGGTTACTGTGTATATCAGTGATTTTTTTTAGTGGGGGAGAGAGTATATCACTATTTGTGGAGCACTGTAGGTGAAATTCTGTTTTAGTAGTGGAAAATTGGGAATAGATGAAATATTTTCTGGTGGAAACTTTTAAATAATGATGGCAAGAAAATACAGGGCAGCCATTACAAATAACTAGGTGAACCTTTATGAAGTGAAGAGAATTATCTTCAAGATAGATGATTAAGTAAACATGTGGGAGAAAGATAATGTCAATAACATGATAGAGTTTTCAATAAATGCTTTATTTATTTAACTAGATGAGATCATGTTGCTGGGAACTGGTGGCTCACCCTTGTAATCCCAGCTACTCAGGAGGCTGAGCTCTGAGGATTGTGGTTTGAAGTCATCCCAGGCAGAAAAGTGCCCTTGAGACTTATCTCCAATTAACCTGGAGCTGTAGCTCCAAGTGGTAGAGCACTAGCCTTGAGCAAAAGAGCTCAGGGACAGAGCTCAGGCCCTGAATTCAAGCTCCACAACCACCAATGACAAAATATTACATCTAGGCACTTATTGTTTAAGAACAAGATTAGGAATGGTAACAAGCTGCCTCCATGATGACTTAAATATGTGTCTGTCATTTGTACAGGGAGGAAGAAAATCATTGCAGAGGGAGACTTGGGGGGAATGCTAGTGATGTCTGGATGTGTATTTTGTTCTGATAAATGCTTCTGGCATCTAGTTAGTGGTGACAAGGGACACTGCTACCATTCCGCAGTGCCTGGGACAGACTCAGAAGTAGTTCTGTGATTGAGAGACTCTGGTTTAGAAGGTCTTGATTACAAGGTTTCAACAGGTCCACTCTGAAGTCATGACACGTACTGGTATAATTTAGTCCGTAGTGTAAACTTCATTTCATTGGTAGCATGTGAGCTTTAATCTTCACAGGAGCTAGCTGCAGGCAAAGACTGATCAAACAGGCAGTTCTTCTTCACTTTCTTTAACCAGCTCTGTCATTTTGCTTGTTAGAAAAATACTGGCTCCCTTCTAGCAAAAGTCTCATCTGTATTGGAATCTATGTTTTGGTTATAGCTAGTCATGTGCTTCAATACATGGAAAAAAAGTATCCTAAATGGCAACAGATGTAGTTTCATGCTGACTTTAGATGGTGGTAAGGACTCCTGCAGGACAAACAAACAACACTGGCTACATAGTTCCATTTCTAAAGCTTGCCAATTAGAAAGCAATGGCCATTGCTGCACCAGTTAGGATAAACCAGAAACGCAGGCTTCAGCGTATTCGATCTATTATTGAACCCTAATTAGCAGTGGTGTTTGGCCATTCTAAGGCCTATGGTAAGATAAATAATATTTATGGTTTCTTCAATGGATCAAATCATTGTTTATGAAATGCAGTGTCGTTGGAAATCCTTTCCTCTCTCAGGGACTAGACCACAGAGTGACTGGGTGCTCATTCTGGGGTTGTGATTGAAGTACTGGAGCCCAGCACTGGTAATCTTCACGTAGGAGACTCTCGCCACAGATGTCAAAGTGCTCAGCCCTGTCTCAGGCCTCTGCATACTCCTCACAGGGTTCTTAACCAGTGCCCTTAATGCCGCCATGGGAGCTTGGGTGGATCGAGGAAGGGTAGCATTAAATATACAGTAATCTGAAAATGAAGGGGGCCTGAATGAAAAATGAGTTCATTTGAGTTCAAGGAAATTTTTCTGAGGATGTCAGCGTTTTCCATATTGGGGAAAAATGATGTCTTTCAAAACTTTCCCTTCAAAGAACTTACTAAAATCTCATCAGTGTAGAAAATGAACTTAAATAGTACAGAGGGGGAAAAATGTCAACCAAAAAAAGTAAAGTCTCAAAGATATAAATTAAATTATGGTAATCTGTCAATGGTGGCAAACAAACCTGGTATCAGGTTTTTATCTATACAGTAGGGAAAAACAAATTCTCATTCTAAATTTCTGGGAGCCAGATGAGTTTCTGAATTTAGGAATTGTGAAATATTTAGAATTACTATTTTAGAATAGTGATAAAATAAGCATAAAACAGATACAACCCTAAGAAGGGTTTGAAGGCAACATTCCCCAGTGAAAAGCATTAAAAATTCTGGGGTGACAGAGGTATCTGATGGGAAAATCACTAATAGGTTCGTTGTCAAAGAGTTTGTTCCCGACCTGTAGAAAAAATTCTTTCAGGTTTTTTGGAGCTTTTGACTTCTGGATTGCAAATGAGGGACTTATGTACCTGCATATTAGATCTTTGAGAAGCAAACTAAGAATAAACTACTGACAGATATATCATCATGGTAGTGGGGTACAGTAACAGTGACTCTTGATAGTATTAGGTTTTTATAGGCAAAACAGATCGGAAATTACAATTATATTTTCAAGTCTGGAACTCTATGGGAGTAGTCTCTGCTAATTTCTTTTATTTCCTTTTAGCCCTCTTCATCCCTCCTTCAACATACGGCCCTGACATTTAAAAATCCTGGTACAGAAAAAAAACTGGTGTGAATGGTCCTCTTTGAACTGATTCGGCTCCTGAAGCTTCATCTATGTGTCAGTGGGGGAGAAAACCTTTTCTTCAAAGAATAAAAACCGAAATGAGTATAAAGAGAGTGTACTCAACACTCCTTCTTTCTCAGCAGACCTGAGTGCTCTAACCGCAGTGATTCTGGTGGCCAGGAATTCCAGAGTTGGCAGACTGGGCTGAGTCAGAGGGATTTCAGTCATGGTGCAGCGGCATGTGGACCAAACGCACAAAACACAAAGCAGCCAGTGACCGGCCACCTCACTTTGTACCTAAGTAAGCTGCTACTTAAGTTTCTTGGGCTTCATTTCTTTCTTTTCTGAATTCAGATCTTTCAGCTACACCCAGATTATTCTAGAGCTGTATGTTCTGCCTCTTCTCCTTCCCTTTCTCCCTTCCCTTCCTCCTAACTCTTCCTTCTCCTCACTCTTTCTCTTCTCTCCTCTTCTTTCTGGCTCTCCCTTTCTCGACATTTCTCTGTCTGAAGCTTCAACTCCCTAATAACCCTTTCAACTAATATTATAAACTGTTTTTAGGGGGATAAAAGCCAACAAACTCATGAACATTCTGCTCAAAGTTTGTTTCCAAGTCTGATTATTTCTTCAATTAATAAGTTCCTTAATGTCTCCAGATTCTGATAGCGAGAAGGAATCTAGGCATGTCAGGCAGTCCTCTGGAGATGGAGGATCTCAATTAATCAAATGATTTGTGTTGGGACTATAGGCGCAGAAAAGTGAAGCAACTATCACTGTCAATTACTCTTTTCTTCTGTGATTTTAGTTTGTTCTGTAGCAGCCCTGTTTAAACGGAGTCTCTTGTTAACTGGTATTCACAGGTGATTTGGAGAAAGAAAAACAAAACAAAACACAATGATTCCATGCTCAAGCGAGCCTGGGAGTCGGTTCAGAACAAAATCCAGTTGTTTTAATTAATCTAGAATCCCTCATAATGCCAAGTTGTTAGTTAGCATTATGAATCTTGAGGAGAGATCAGAATTTGCAGGAATTCCCAAGACTATTTGAGTAAGGAACACTTCCTTTTGCCAACTGCTGTGTTATCTCATGAGCCAGCAGTCCCAGGACGCACTGAAATACTGGCCTTCGTCTAATGGCAGGTCAGTTTTCGTGACCCAGTATTCTTCTAAGGAAAACCTAGTTGATAAGCTCATAGGCAGCCAAAGTTTGACTTTCCATTTCCTCATGGCTGTTAAGAGCAGAAGTGAGTGCCTGACTCCCAGAATGTCCATGCTCATGGACTGGCTGGAAATGAAAAGCACAGGCTGTCCAGCCAGATAAGTAGACACAGATGGAGGATGAGAAGCAGGGCCCCTGAGGGTTTCCGGCCAAGTCAAGTATAGGCAGCAGGTCTGAGGACATAGGGGCAAGACAGGCAGGGTCAGAGCAAGATGGCTGATAGGTTACACTGACAGCTATGGGTACAGAGGCTGGTCACCAGGCATGCTATGAATTAGTCCACGTACCAATCCAGAGGAGTGAAAATGTCACCACTTCCATGATTAACTCTTATCAGGGAGCTCTTCTAACTGTCTTTCTCTACACGAAGTTGTCTTAATTTCCTGGGTGCTCCAAGCCCTTCTTGTTCTTAGTGACTTTTGATATCACTCTCTCAAATACCCAATGTATTCTCAAATACCCAATCAATTCTATCATAATTTGAGGTCACTTGAGCACTCTGTATCTTGCAGCTAATGTTTTAGTTTGTTATTAAGATACATATTTTTCTTTTATGAATAATCTCTTTCCTTCCTGCATAATTAATGCATGAAAATTATAAGCCACATTGGGTATAATGCAAACAATAAAACTGAGTGTAACTGACCCTCATTTGGATACTCAAATTTTGTACATACCCATGTAAAGTGTGCTCTGTTTCTTTTTTGAATTATAAATGTGAGCCTTTTTGGGGTGTGTTTTATGTGTGTGTGTGTGTGTGTGTGTGTGTGTGTGTGTGTGTGCATATGTGCTGATACTGGAGCTTGAACTTAGAGCCAGAGTGCTGCTCCTTTTTAGCTTTTTCATTCAAAGCTGGCACTCTGTACTATGTTATCTCTCATCTCTTTTGCTGTCCCTTGGTAATCTCAAATGGTTACAGTATTTCACTTTATTATCTGATATATTATATATATGTTTCTTTGGGTATTTGAAATAGGATTAGGGAATGGGGGAAAACAAGATGAGGGGAAATGGGGACCAAGACATGAGAAAGGGTATCAATGTTTGTGAATATATATATATATATATATGGTGAATATAATGTAACCCTTCTATTAATTACAATAAAAATATATGAAAAAAAGCTGCACTCTACTACTTGTCATACCTCTACTTTTGGCTTTTGGTGGTTAATTAGACATGGGGTCTCATAGACATTTCTGTCTGGACTGGCTTCCAATCTTATTCTTCAGATCCCAATTCTCTGAATAGCTAGCTACATGTGTGAAATTGTTTCCCCCCCATACACACATTGTGGGGCTTGAACTCTGTGCTTGAGTGCTGTTCCTGAGCTCTTCAGCTCAAGGCTAGCGCTCTACCACTTGAGCCACAGCACTACTTCTGGGAGTTAATTGGAGACAAGAGTCTCCCAGATTTTTGTGTCTGGGCTGGCTTTGAGCTGCAATAATCTCACCCTCCTGAGTAGTTAGTATTACAGGTGTGTGTCACCAGCACCCAGGTCACATGAACATGTTTTAAACATGTTTTATATGCTGGGTTGACTTCTGTTATCTTCAACAATTACAAATATCTTTTTTTGTTATATTTAGTGATTCCCATCACATTCCTTGTCTGTCCAAAGCCATCAATTCCCAATACTGAACATTCATTTTCTTTCTTTCTTTCTTTTTCTTTCTTTTCCTTCCTTCCTTCCTTCCTTCCTTCCTTCCTTCCTTCCTTCCTTCCTTCCTTCCTCCCTTCCTCCCTTCCTCTTTCTTTCTCTTTCTTTCTTTCTTTCTTTCTTTCTTTCTTTCTTTCTTTCTTTCTTTCTTTCTTTCTTTCTCTACCACTATATAATGAATTCTATGACAATAACTTTTCAGGTAACATTTGCACACATCTGTGATTATGTTTCAGGAAAAGGTCCTAGAAGGGAAATTATTGCATCAAAGTGTATGTACCATTTTAAGGATCTTATTACTTATGGAAAGTTCTCTTTGAAATGTCTGGGTTAATTTTTATGTCAATTCAACAGTTTCTTATAGAGTAGCTTTTTTGTGGCTTCTTTCCAAGGCTTTCTTCCCACTCCAATAGAAAGACCAATAGAACCTTCTGGATTGTACAAGTAATTGTCCTACCCTTTTGATTTCAGAGCTTTAGCATCCTCTCTTTATTGCTTCTGCTATGAAATCATCATATAGTACTTTTCAGTATGGATACCAATTGCTTTGTCTGAAAACACCATCATATTTTCTTTCTTTTCTCCTTCTACTGTGCTGCCCATTAGTGAGGCCGAGAAAGGTGAACCTAGCTTTATTTATACCCCAGCCAGCTTTAGGATACTGCAGTAGCAGCAAATTAAGTAGAGCCTCAGAAGATTTGCTTCCATGGGGAAATGAAAGACCCACAAAGTTCAAGGAGCCCATTCGTGGCAAGTAAATTAAGAACAGAAGCCCAAAGAATGTCCACAGCTTGCAGCTTGGAATTACACGACTGCCTAGGAGCTGGATATCCTCTCATTGCTGCCATGTGCTTCAAGACGATGATAACTGAAATCATATTTTTGACAAACACCTGTGTCCACCGGTCAGGGATGAAGCATAGTGTTACAAATGTTACATGAGAAAAATGCAGCTTAGAATGGGAGAAATGCGACAGTGCCTCTTTTATTGCTGAACTGTTCATCTTATCTATTTAGAGGAGCAGAGTTAAGGATCCTCCCTGGGCTATAAGACATTTACCCTAGGAAATCAAAAGTGTGCTTGGGACATCTGGTTGTGAGTTGCCAATTCCACTGAGTGGTTATTTTTACTCCCTAGTCAAGAATTTTGGGAGAAGTGTGTGTGTGTGTGTGTGTGTGTGTGTGTGTGTGTGTGTGTGTGCCAGTCCTGGGCTGAACTCAAGGCCTGGGTACTGTTTTTAAGCTAGTGTTTTACCACTTGAGCTAGTAATATTTTTGGCTTTTTGGTAGTTGATTGGAAGAATCTCTTTCCTAGTCTCCTTCCTGGGCTGGTTTTGAACCACAATCCTCAAATCTGTCACCTGAATAACTTAAATTACAGGCCTGAACCACTGGCACCTGGCAAAGAAGTTGAACACTACCTATAAAACTTGCATTTTTTTCTACTTTAGTTGTTACTGTTTTCTTTTTTTAGTGGAGTAAGCTCATATCATTGAGAACAAGCTTTATTCGTTCCCTTTCCCTCCCTTGTTCAGAGATATTGGTTATCTGTTATGCTCCGTGTTCTGGGTTGTTTAAAAAATATGTGTATGTATTTTATTTAAAAATTTGAAGTCCATTGTAAGCAACAAGTTTAGATTTTATTATAGTCTAATAATCTATCTCTTGGCAGCCTGCAAGTCTTCTAGTCTTATACAGAAAGGAATGGAGAGGTTGGGGGAGATTGCTTCTTGTTTTAATAAATAAGAAGATATGAATTGTGTTTCTATGTGTGACCAAAGGATCAAAGCCTTTCCCAGAAACTCTAAGTTTTCTTTCTAAATTTAATTTTATTGTCATGATGTACAGAGGGGTTACAGTTATAGACATAAGGAACTTTCCAACATTGTTACTCCCTCCTATATTTTTTCCCACTTTCCTTCTCCCCAGTGTCCCCCCTTCAAGTTTAAAGTTCATTTCTAACATATTGTCTTGTGACCATTGCTGGTGCATTGGTTTACCCTTTGCCCTTGGTCTCACCATTTTGTTGTTCCCTTCCCTTCTCTAATTTAGATAGCATATTTTGTGGGGATATTAACACATGCTGGCATGTTAGCACTTCTCAGAGCTAAGTGTCACTGCTTTTTCTTTCTTCTTCTATATTACACTATAGTGGGAACTGACTTTTCTGAGGGTTTGGGGCCAAGGCAAAACAAGTTGAGGACTGAGAGAATATCCTCAAAAGTGAAATTGTCCAAATTCGGTGGGGTTCTCTGCTCCACTGTCTGGATCAATTATTTTCAGAACTCCCTGAAAACTACACTCATGGTTTAAGACACTGGTTCAACGGTTCAGCATTCTAGCCTTCATAATTGTGAGAGTATACACTGTGTCATTCATGTGGTGCTAAATGAATATACTATTATTGTTTCATTTACCTTCATTGTATTTTCCTTCATTCTCATTTCTTGATCACAACTTGAAGGGGCAGGACTGGAGCCAGGTGCTAGAAACTCAAATGCTGTAAGGATCAGGCCTGTGGATGTGTGAAAGAGGGGCTGTAAGAAATGGGGTGGGGTGGGAACTGTGAAAAAAGAACAGTGCATTCCCTACTCAAAGTCACTTAAATTCAAATGCTTTAAAACTCAAGCCAGTTCCAAACAATATGCAGTTGCCTGGACTGGCTGGCAGCTTTCCTCCTTGCTTCTGGACAGCAACAATTTGGGTCTCATTCCCAAATCCTTTGATTTATAAGCCAGCTAAGGCTTGTCTGACAGAATTCACAATAATCTTTCTATTTACCTTTTTGTAAATCTCAGATTCACTTTTTAATTCAAAATTCAGAACCTTCATTTCCATACGGCGTTTTCATCAAGATGATATTTAGGTTTTATTCCGTATATGTGTACATATATACATATGCAATGCTAGGGGTGAAAGGGTTATCCATATTAAAAAATCTATTCATTATTCAAATTATAAAAAAGCAACTCATGAGTGTATGATACATATATATACATATATATGTATATATATATGTATATATATATATATATATACTTTTTTCCTTCTGAGAATCCTTTCACTTACGCTTTTTTTTCTCCCCTGCTCCCCATCTTCCTAAGCAGCTCTGTTACCTCCAGCTCAAAGGACTGAAAGGAAGGAGGGGACTTCATCACAGAGCATTTGAAGTGGTTACTCACCAGGTCTGTATATACATATGAAAATTCTCTGAGTTGTTATAGCAGCTGTTGCAAACTGGATCATTTTCTGTGTAGTTTATGGGCTGGAGGACAGTCCAGCAGCTTTGGAATTTGAGTTACCCTGTTAGACCCTGCCCAGCCAATCTCCTCATGTCACAGGCTAGTAATTTGATCTACAGCTCCCTTGAAGTGAGTTTGTACTGAACACAGAAAGTTTTTTTTTCTTTCTCTCTCTCCTTTTGCCAAGGATAAAAATGGACTTTTATGTGTGTCTTTTTCTCCCTCCCCTTACAAAATCATGATTTGATTCAACAAAAATATTACACACCTTCTTCTGAGGGTTTTGAATCCTGCCCTTTGGATTCATAGCCACACAGCTTAGGCAGCAAGTTCCCTTGTCCCCTGGGCAGATTCCTGCCCTGTCATCTCAGGGGAGCGCCAGACAAGGAGGAACTGCCTTGGACTTTGCTGGGCCTAAGAAAACACAGGCTGGGGCCAGTGAGAATAAACATCATTCAATGACCTTTCCTTTCAAACTTTGGGAAGTCTGCTTCTTCTCACCGCTCTTATCATTGCTGTGAAGTTTCCACATTTTCAATCTACAAGGCATGTGAAGCAGCTGCTGAAACACTCTCCTGTGTCTAGAGGGCCACAGCCTCACCTGCTCTCTCTGGGACACCTCCAGGGGAGGAGAGGCAGAGCCAGGAGGTGTGTCTGGTTGTGGAGACAGAGGGTCTATAGTACTGGAAAGGGAACACCTTGGTGTGTCTTCCATGTACTAATCCTTAGCTTTTGGGTGGTGGGGGAGGGGCAAGGGGCTGTTGTACCACCAGGCCACAGAGAACTGCTGCCTAGTTCCTGGGCATGAATGCCAGACTTCCTGGCATCAAGGCTTGGGACCGAGGCAACTGCCATTCTGTTACTGATGGAAACAACTGAGGTGATCCTGGCCACAGTGATGGGCAATTTAGAGTGATTGAAAATGGATACATATATATATATATATATTTTTTTTTTTCTGAAGGTAGTTTGTCCAACAGTTTCAAGGCATCTTTGTTTTGGCAATATCAAGTTTATCAGCCCATTATATTACTGAAGAAAGTTTAAATATTGCGCTCTACCACTTGAGCCACAGTTGCGATTCTAGCTTTTCTTAGTAGTTAACTGGAGATAAGAGTCTCACAGACTTTCCTGTCCAGGTTGGCATTGAACTGTGGATCCTCAGATCTCAACCTTCTGAATAGCTTTGATGACAGACATGAGCCACCTGTAACATTTTAAATTGAAATCCAATGCTTTCTTACCCAGAAACTTATTTGATTTAAACTTATTTGATCTATGTTCCAAGATGTCTAAAACCACCTTAGTTTAGATTCCACCTGGTTATGTTGGAGAAAATCTGTCAGAAGTAGATGAAATCTCAGGCTTCAGGGGCTTGCAGTCTAGCTGGCAGACCATCTGTACAAAAACTTAGTATTGCAATTCACTTCTGTAGTTCACAGACTGGTAATGAAGGATGCTATGAAATATTTGATCATACATTACTACACTGTTGGTGGAAAAGTAAACTCGTTCAACCACTATGGAAAGCAGTATGGCAGTTCCTCAAAAGACTAAACATAGAGCTTCCCTATTACCCAGCAATTCCACTACTTGGCATTTACCCAATCATCCAGAAACAAGGACATACTAAATTCACTAGCACAACGATGTTCACTGCAGCATTATTTACCATAGCAAAGATATGGAACCTACCCAGATGCCTCTCAGTTGATGAGTGGATCAACAAGTTGTGGTATTTATACACAATGGAATTCTATGCTGCTGTCAGAAAGAATGACATTGCCCCATTTGTAAGGAAATGGAAAGATTTAGAAAAAATCATATTAAGTGAAGTGAGCCAGACTCAAAGGAACATAGGCTCAATGGTTTCCCTTATTTGTCATAATTAGTATAAACCTTGGACTCTCCTATCAGAGGTTTACAATAGGGCAAAACCTAGACATATAAGGCCATATAAGATGAGGCCAAATGAAAGGACCTCCAGGATATGGAATCAAGAGCCCTATAATGTGTGATTGTTGTTCCTAATGTACTATGTTATTTCTCATCTCTTTTGTTGTCCCTTGGTTATTCTCATATTGTTACAGTATCTTACATAGTTATCTGGTATATTGTATACATGGCTATTTGTTTACTAGAAATAAAGAAGGGGGAAAACAAGATGAGGGGAGGGGGTGGGGGGAGGGAAATAGGGACAAAAACATGAGAAAGGGTATCAATGTTTGTGAAGTAATGCACCTTCTATCTGGTGAATACATTGTAACCCTTCTATTAATTACATTAGAAATAAAAATTTTAAAAAAGCAAAAAAAGAAATATTTGATCATAGGATTAACTTACCATTATTTCTGTGGAAGCAGGTGAAAGGCTTTTCCTGGGCTGATCCACAGAACGCATACTATGATCTCCCCCCCACCTTCAGACTCATGAATCACCTCCAGAAGCCACCCTAGTGCCTTGTCACCAATGCCTGAGGAGTAGTCATCCTGAAGCTCATATGGATTAGTGCTACAGGGTGGCTCGGGCATCTTGACTCTGAATCGAAAAAGGGGAGGAGAGCCTGGAACTATGCTAAGGAGTGAGGGGGTGGGGGTAAAATATTTAGAAGGTTAGAAAGCCTTTCAGAACTTAGGGGGGATCTCTTTTCTTCCTATGGAAGATGATCAAATGCTGTTTAAAAACCTGCCCAGTTCTGGTCCATCAACCAATCCACAAATATCTATAGAAAGCAAATGGTTAGTTGCATAAGGTAGGAGAGGGATATGATAGGGGCAAAGGATGCTTAATGGGTTTAAGGAACCTCTTAGAGATGAGCTATTTATAATCCTCATTGTGGCCCCGGGTTCGCAGGTATCTGGGTCTGTCTTCCTGTTTGTCCATTCACATATGTCAACACCTATGCCATTTGTACATCTTAAGTATGCACATGTTGTTATATGCCATTTCTGCCTCAATAAAAGTGTTGAAGAGCAATAACAATACAGGCTATTTATTGACAGTCAGGAAATGACAGTATAAAGAGATGGAGTTCTGAAGCCAAGATGCCTGGAGAAGAAATTCTTGTCTTCCTCTTTGTAGCTGTATGACTTTGCACTGGTTCACCACTCAAGGCCCTTGTTTTAATACACAAAATGGAGAAAACAGTTCCCACCTCCATGTATATTATGCGTATTGCTCATTTATTAACACAAACCTCTACGGATATGTATCCTCTGGTATCTGGAAGTATTTTAGAAATATTGAAAGATTATTATGTGTTGAGTATTGTGGTGAATGTTTTATGGGAATTATCTCAATTCAAGTCTGTAGTCCTGTGAAATAGATACCGATATCCTTATTTTACAAATGAAAAACAGGGTTGCAAAGAGTTGGGCTAACATATTCCAGGGCAATTTCCTAGGAGACAAATAACAGAATCTAGATTTTCATGAAGGCCATCAACTCAACACTGCTTTTAATCTATGAATAGGTGTTAGCAGGTGGGGTTCTGACTCAAGTGCTAATGAGAAAGCTGTCTAGACAGTGCCTGTGTTTTCTGAGCATTCTCTTCTTTGAGATGAGGGTAAGCTATTGAAGGCTAACATGTTTGGGCAGCTTTCTGTCAGTCTCCTTGTAATTACTCCTGGCAATCTTAATGCTCACCCAAACTATAGCTTCTTCCTGGGCGCACAGTCAAACTATTTCCCAGTTCTCCTATAAACAGAAAGGGCATGGGCCTTTGAATTATGAGGAAAGGCAGTGCCATTTTGTTTCCAAAGTGGTAAAAGTGATAAGCCTTCTCCATTCCTCCACCCCTACCACTCTCCTGCTGGTGTGTGTTGTTAAAAGGGAGGAGCCACAGCATGGGAAAAGCCTGCTTCCTGAACCACCACCTGGAGCAGAGCCTAGATAACTGACTTGCACTGAAACATATTTGATGTGTTAGGTTATTGAGATCTTGGTCTTGAGGTTGTTTATGATAACAATTAGCATTCCATGACTAATCCCTTACTCTTATGAAATACTACCTTTGCCAAGACAGCCCATTTCTGGGGATTTCTGAAATGGGGGTCAAATAAATAGGTTGATTGTCTTGCTTAGAAGGTGGACCACAGAATTACTGTTGGTTTAATAGAAATAATAATAAGAGACAGCCTATGAATGGCACATGGACAAGTGTTCCAATACTTATACATCTTCCAAATTCCAATATGTAGACGTCCTTCTTCATCTTACTTATAGCATGTCTTCTTATTTCCAATTCATTACTGGCCTTCACTGTTTGTGCTTCCTGTTTCTTGGGCTTCATTTGTGGGCATCTACTTCAGTCTTTCCAAGACCCACAGGAAACTGACTCTTTTCTGGCCCTGTCAGCCCTATAATCGTCCTCCTGGGTTGTTTTGAAACCTACCACTCACATCTCAAAAGCCTATTCCATGGGACAGGTTGCTACCATCTGTTTTTCAGCTGCTGCTTTTTTCCCTTTCTTACTCATTGGGAGACTTTGCCTTCTAATCATTTCACCAAGTTCTCCATCTGTATGTGTCATCGTTCATTCCCTGTCCTGTCTCTGTTATGGCAGTTCAGGTTCTGCTGACAGGGCCGTGGTTTCTGGCCCACAGCTGGTTTGGGACTCCATCAATATCCTGGCACAAGAGGCACTTCTTAGTTTTCTGGGGAAGGAAGAATGGGTGAGAGAAAAAGGTGTATTCACTATCCTGACTTGAGTACCAGGTCAGGGAGTTGAAGGTATAGGGCTACTTTTATGGCTCACGTCTTTCTCTTTTAGGTCTGCACTGAAAGATAATTCTGAGATAGAAAGTTTGGGGGAGAGAAGAGCTGTTTATAACACAGACAGAGAGGCTCACTTGTCATTGTTAAATAGGGAGAAGCTTGGCTCTGGGCCTCTGTATCTGAACACTTGCTGTTGGGGCAAGATTCAGTTGTTTACCAAGGCATTGCAGAGGTTCTTTGTGAAGGAATAGAGATCTCACCCTCTCATCAAACGCTGTCAGTTTTCTGATGAGAAAATGGAGTCAAATTGAGAGCTACTAAAGTGTAATTACCAGAGAAGGACTAGTCTAAGGACAGACCTAATAGAGGTCTAGAATGATAGCTAATAGCTAAATACTTTTATGTAATTTTACAAGGGAACTATAAGTGCACTGACATTCATAATGAAAAATATCTAGGTTTGTATTTAAATATCTTTAAAAATTCATTTGTTATAATTTATCCTATTTATAGAATAAACTTTAGAATAGATTTATGATTTGCAGAAGCACGAGGAGGACACTACAGAATGTTTTCACATAACCCCTACCAAGTTCCTTCTACTAATAATGTATTACATTATTATGGCACTTTAAAAATAATTAGTGAAGCAGCATAGATAAATATTATAAATTAAAAGTTGCACTTAATATAGAAATTCTTAGTTTTTAACCTAATATCTCTTTCTGTTTTCCAGATTCCTGTCCAAATACTACATTATTTTTAGTTGTCATATCTTAGAGTTTTCTCTTGGGTGTGACAATTATCTCAGACTTGTCTTGGTTTGGATGCCTTTGACTATTTGAAGATTACAGGGCAGGTGTTTTTGTAGGATTTATCTTTCAATGACTTGGCTGGCCTTATGGGTTTGGAGGAGGAAACCCAGAGGGTGAAATGCTCTTTTCATCCCATCCCATCAAAGTTTCCTGCTAGCAACATGACTCCTGGCTGTGGATGGCAACTTTGATCATGATCATGTATCTGGCTGAGGCAGTGTTTGCCTGAATTGTCTACTGTGACATTAACCTTATCCTGCCACCCCTTCCATGCTATATTCTTTTGATGAAAGTTACTATATGCAGTCTATACACAAAGGAGTTATGATTTGTTTTGATTGTACTTTATAAAAAATATTAGTTTGCGATACATCAAAGCTTGAAAAAAGATAAATGACCAATACTGATCATTTGAAAAACACTAAAAAAGGAAAAAGAAAAAAAAAAATCTGTGTGAGGGCACACAGAAGCAGACCTGGGACTGCACCCAAGACATCTTGGCCTTCTTCCCAGGTCTGTTCATTCTCCACAGCCTAACCTGAACATCTATCTAACCTCACAGAAAGTTTGCCTGACTCTTTAACACCACAGACTGCCCTCATGGATCTTAAAGATACCATGGAGTTTTGGTAGCCATTTCTGGAACACCAGTCTTCTTGTGCCTTGGACTGTTAGCTCATCAGGATTCATATTTTAGGACAGGCAAACAGGTTGTGAGATCGAGATTTGCACACAGGAGATTGTTTTGGAGTGATTAGATAAGGGTTTGGACAGAAGTCAAACTGTGCTACAGTCCAAGCAAAAGTTCATCTAATTCTGTTCAAAGTGTTGGATCTGATAGGGCCATTTAGAGTTATTCTGAATTTAGGCAGAGATCAGGATTTGAAACCCAAACCTTGACCAGGTATAGGCTTTGGGAAGGAGGTGAGTCTTAAGAAAGGTGGCTTCCTTAGCCTACAAAAAGTGGAAAGGTACTCAGCTGAGTCGTCAGCTGTCAATGTTCTGGGGAGTTGAGAATGACTCCTGGGAACCTGATAAGAGATCTAGGTCTAACCCCCTCCACTTGCCACAGATACATTACTTTTTATAATTCTGTTGCATTTGGGCGGGGTCTGGAGTCTAGTACTCAGGAGGTTATAACTGAATGCAGTAATTGTCCTATGGTGTGGATGAGGTCATGAAGGAAAAGGATGCTGGGAAAAGAGGCCATATGAAAAGGCTTGTGTGGGAGTAAGACAATGCAGAGGATTTGTATTGGTGCCATCTGCCCGCTTCTATGCTTCATCTGGGTCTGTGCACTCTCATAATCAGTGGGTCCAGTGAATTAAGTGTTGCTTTCTAAAGAAAAATGAAAGAGGGGATTTCAGCAGGGAAGAAGGTGTGTCCGGCAGAGATGAACACAAACACATGACATCAAGGAGGACACATGAAATGGAGCACTGGTGTGATGGTTGTAGTTTCTTTTTCCAGGGGGAAGGGTGGGACAGAATTATTTTAATTGGTTAAGAATTTGTCTCTTCTGCCCACAAAATGGGAACTATTTATCCCATAGAGGATCACTACTGAGGATATACAGAACTGAATATATAGAGAGAACTCAAAACATTCAACACCAACAGAGAATGAATAATGTAATCAATAAATGGGGAAATGAACTGAACAGGTAGTTCTCAAAACAAATGACCAACAAATACATGGGGAAAACATTCAATAGTTGTAGGTATAAAGGAAATGCAAATTAAGATTTTTTTTCTATTTTTTTTGTCAGCTGTGAGGCTTGAAGTTGGGGTGTGAGCATTGTCTCTGAGCTCTTCAGCTCAATGCTACCATCCTACCTCTTGAAACATAAGGCCACTTCCGGTTTTCTAGTGGTTAATTGGAGAGAAGAGTCTCATAGACTTTTATGCCCAGACTGGCTTTTAACCATGATCCTCAGATCTCAGCCTCCTGAATAACTAGGATTACAGGCATGAGCCATCTCACCCCAATAAGAATGTCAGTCATCGAGAAAACAAACAACAAATGTTGGTGAGGATGCTGGAAAAAAGCAAAAGAACCCCTATACACTGCTGGCAAGAATGTAAATCAGTGTAGCCACTAGGGATGTCCGTATGGAAATTCTTCAAAAACCTAAAAACAGAACTACCTAATGACCCTGTCTTATCAGTCATGGGCATCTATCCAGCATGCAATAGCGATACCTGCACAACCTTGTTCATAGCAGCACTATTCAGAACAAATACAGAGTTAATCTATATGCCTGCCCACTGGTGAATGGATAAGGAAAATGCTTATCTATGTATATATAAACATGTATTATAGATTATTCCACATTTAGGTGTTTTGTCATAAATAAGAATGAAAATTTCAAGAGAATGAATGGAACTGGAAATCATTGTGCTAAGGGAAATAAACCTGACTCAAAAAAGACACATATTATGCTTTTTTCCCTACATGTTCAGTTTTATATGTAGAACACTTTTTTTTGGCAGTGCTGGGGTTTGAACTTAGGTTCTTGTGGTTATTAGGCAGATCCTATTGCCACTAACCTATATGCCCAGCACCTAGATTTTTTTTTAAAGAGAGAAGTCCGCTAATGATGGTACATGACTATAATCCCAGGACTGTGGATTGGAGGTAGAGGCAGGTGGATCCTGGGTTTGAGGTCAGCCTGGGCTATCGAGTAAGTTTGAGGTTAGCCTGAACTGCATAGAAAAACTGTTTCACCAAATAAAAAGAAACAACACATAAATGTAGAAGAGAGATATTTGGGAAGAAGAAAGGAATTAGTAGAAGGGGGATGGCGACAAAAGAAGGTAATGGAGGAGTGCATATGATTAGAATACATTCTACACAGGCTTGAAAATATCATGATGAAACTTATTTTGTACACTTTATATATGCTTATTACAAAAAAGAATTTGCTTCTCCTATCACTTATCTCTTATGGGGTCTCCTTTTCTTTGTCCCGTCTTGTTTGATTGACTGTAGTATTGATTGAGAATAGGGAATGGCTTAAACAGGAAACTGAGAAATGACCTCAGATTCATTTCTTAGGGAAGAGGCCTGAGGCCCATCCTACTGTGGAGTCTTTTTGCTTGGGTTGACTTCAAACTTAAATCCTGTTGATCTTTTGCAGAGTAGCTGGGATTACAGGTCTGTACCTTCATGCCTGGCTCCCAGCCTGCATATTCATAAGGACATAGAATGTTATTTGGAATTTTCTCCTCAAAGCCTTTCCCTCTCCCATTGGTAGTCAATCAGGAGCACCTCCTCCCAGGAGTTATCCAACTGTAGTCTATGACATAATTGTGATGTCTTCACAGAGAGAGAGGGATACCTATGAGCCTCTGCCAGGCTACTAAAGTTAGAGAGTATGGTGACATTTCATCCTCATGTCCTTCTTCAAACCGCTCTGGAGCACCAGCTGGGTATGTTCACCTTTTCTTTGTTTTGGATAGATCCAATATCTATCAGACTTGGAATCAAGTATTTCCTTGCCACCTTCTGTCTCTAGAGCATCCGGGGACAAATGACATGTGGACTCTGTGCTTATTCCTTTTTCTGGATACTTTTGGCTGAGGCCAACTCTCAAGAACGATAGAGAGCAAATCAAAGATGAGCAAAGATCAGCAAATCAAAGATGAGTACTGTCTGAAACCAACCTACTGTGAGATATTTTATTTCCAGGCTCTTTAAGAGCTTGTCCCCTGGAGGGTCTTCCTGGCTCTTTATTGCTTGAGTATCTGCCAGAATCTTCCTGCTTCATTTTGTTTCTTAATTTTCTTGGCAATTTTGAGGATCAATCTCAGGGCCTTGTTCCTAATTCCTTCCTATTAAAGGATTGGAAGAGGACAGAAAGGTGGCTTCTGCCCACAGTTCTCACAAGGTTTGGATCTCTTGCTGTCATATAGTTAGGATATAACTGAATTTGTATCTCCACCAAACAGTACTATAAACTGATTCTAACAGACCTTTTTCTATTTACAATATGTTTACTGGAATTTAAAAATTAGTGAGCGGACCGGGAGTTTGGCCTAGTGGTAGAGTGCTTGCCTAGCATGAACGAAGACCCAGGTTCGATTCATCAATACCACATACATAGAAAAAGCCAGAAATGGTGCTGTGGCTCAAGTGGCAGAGAGCTACCCTTGAAGACAAAAGCCAAGGACAGTGCTCAGGTGCTGAGTGCAAGCCCAAGGACTGGCAAAAAAAAATTAGTAAGCAAAGCTCTTCTTCCTATAGCTGGAAATATACACAACAGGATAACAATCCTGGGGAAATCTGACTTAAATTTGGATCAAAGTATAAAAAGTTGATATTAGATATTACCTTGAAAGCATTTTCAGAGGTGGGCAGGAGGAGATTGTCATAGCAGCTCAGTGACAGGTGTTTTACATACACTATTCCAAGTTTACAACAACACTGGGCCTCATTCCAGCTTCATTTCAATGCTCAGGAAACTGGGTCACAAAGAGGCTAAGTAAACCAGGCCCCTCAGGGTTAATTATGTTAATGAAGTGTCACTGTGTATTTCACATCTTGGTTTATCTAGCACTAATGCCTGTACTCTTGTTCTCAAACTTGACATAGAAACATCTTGGAAAGGTGGTTTGAAAAAGAGATTCTGTCCAATTCAGGAATTCTGTTTCAGAAGGATTTTAGTAAGGTCAGGAATCTATATTTCCAAGTTCCCTTATTGATGTTGCTAGCCTATTGGTTATATGATGTATTCTGGATATGAAATCTAGAGAAGCGTTGGGGCAATGGATACTAATGGTGGAAGATCTTTGACAATTGAGGACAAGAACCACCCCAGTTATCTTACCCACCCATGAACTCATGTTCTTTCTATGCTCGGCTTCATGTCCTCTGACACCAAAGGGGTAAATTTCCAAAAGGTCCTAAGGCGATGCACGCCAGTGTGAACATTCAAAATTTAGCCCAGAAGCTTCTGAGTCAGGAATATAACTGCTTTCCAGAAGTAGCCCGATTTCTAAGGAGCACTGTGATCACTGAATGTGCATGACAACTTTTCTGCTTTGTACTGTTTAATGAAATGAACCTCATTTACTTCTGTGGTGTTTCTAATCAGGTTGACCTGAATTCTTTTCTTCAGATGATCACTGATATTTCAGGTGGCCCTCTCCCGAAATGTACTCAGCAGTAACTATCGTTAACTTGCTTTCCAGTGTTTCTCCCAGATTATTCATATGAGATGAACAATCAAGGAAGCCTGGGGCCTGAGAAGTAAACAAACTAGTCTTCAGATTCAGAGACATCCTCACATGTGCTTTACTAGCTGACAAAGCAGGTATTGGTTTGTTGTGGTCTGCTTGTGGTGTTGTTGGTCCTGTGTTTATTTTGCACAGAGCTCAAGGAAGTTCGAATATATATTATTTAGTGATTATTTATTTTTTATTATCATAGTTATGTATTGAGGAGTTATAGTCAGATTTGTGAGGTAGTGGGTACATTACTTCTTGTATAGTGTTACCCCTTCCCATGTTTTTCTTCCACTTTTCCTCCCCTAACCCCTCCCAAATTGTAGAGTTCATTTCCAATATATTGTCTTGTGAGTATCACTGTTACACTGGTTCATGCTTTTTCCTTTGACGCATCATCTTGTTTGTCTCCTTCTATTCCCTGATTCAAATAAGCAAATAAATGTTTATATAATGCACCAGGTACCAAAGTCAGATACAGCAACAACTGAGGATAAATCAGAAAAAGAGAAAAAAAAGAGTAAAGAAATATCTTCACATAGAATATTAAAAAGAACAACCACAAGAATGAATCTCTTGTTTCCCTATCCTGGAGTTCATTTCATATTATTTAGTGATTTTTTTTCAAAGGTTAGCTAAAAAGGACCAGACATGGTGCCACATGTTTATAATGTCAGCTTCTTGGAAGACAGTGATAGGAGGATCACAGTTCAAGACCTCCCTGGTCAAACACAGTTAGCCAGGAATGGTGATCTAAATCTATACTCTTATCTTCTCGTGGAGATGGAAATAAGAGGATTTTTTATTTGGGCAAGAGCATGAGACAAAGAGTGAAAAGAGGTGAGGGTAAAGCACCAAGACTATGAGTTCAATCCTTAAAAAAAGTTCCACACCAAGATATTATTTTTGTTGTTTAGAAGAAGGGCTATTTCTCAACTCTAGGTATTTCAAACCAGGGTATAGATTCTGCCTCTATCTTCCAATGCAAGTGTGTTTCCATTGGGTTGAGACCAAGCATGGGCAATTTCAGAGTGAAATGATTACCTTCTGGAATTTTTCAGTGAGTGGAAACAGTCATGTAGAGTTGTGGATCTTGCTACCTGGATCAATAACCTTTGCTAGTTAAGATTCTTGCCAAGAAAAGGCAAGGAAGATCAAGTTTCATAGACCTAAAGAACTACTGGAAACTGCTTTCACCCATGTGTGCAAGATCACTTTTTATGATTTATGGAAACCAAAACACTCATTGGAATACGAGTAATAGCGAACATTTATTTATCATTTATTGTGCTAGCCATTGTGCCAAGTAATATACAGTGACTCATTTAATCCTTACAATAACCCATGGGTAGGTTCTATTAGTTTTTCTTCTCTGCAGATGAAAACAAAAATAAAATAAAGGTAAATTATAGAGAAGGAACAAAGTTTGTTCCCATTGCAAATGAGTCATTTCACAGGTGTGAATAGATGAGAACATTTCAACTCATTAGTTGGTTCTTTTTCTGAAGTTTGGTATGTAGTCTGTGTGTTCCCAGGATATTGAAAAATCAATTTGAATTCAGAAAAAAGTTTTGAGATACACCATAAGAACTTAAGAAGCTAAAAGAAAAAAATCTAGCTTCACAAACAGGATGCTAATAGCTTGAGAAAATCTTTGTTTTTGCAACACTAATGACAACAAAAGAATCCCGTAGCTTTCTGTTGCTGGAGGAACTTTGTCTTTCCAAGCATTCCTGCATTTCCTTCTTGGAAAAAGGGTAGCAACATGCAAACAAAAGACTCATTTCCTTCCTTCCTTCCTTCCTTCCTTCCTTCCTTCCTTCCTTCCTTCCTTCCTTCCTTCCTTCCTTCCTTTCTGTCTCTGTCTCTGTCTCTGTCTCTGTCTTTCATGTTGGTACTGATGCTTGAACTCAGAGACTAGGTGCTGTCCCTTAGCATTTTTTGCCTAAACAGGAACCCTACCACTTAAGCCATAACTATACTTCCATCTGATTGCTGGTTAACTGGAAACAAGAATCTCTTGGATTTGTCTTGTAGCTGGCTTTGAACTTCAGTCTCTAGCCTTTAATTAAATGTGAAGATTACAAGTGTGAGTCATTGACACCGGGCTTTGGGTTCACTTTCTTCTTTTTCGTTTTTATTTTGTGCCAGTCCTGGGGCTTGAACCCAGGGCCTGAGCACTGTCCTTGGGCTTTCTCAAGGCTAGAGCTCTGCCACTTGAGCCACAGTACCACTTTTGGCTTTTTCTGTGTATGTGGTACCAAGGAATCAAACCCTGCGCTTCATGCATGCTATGTGAGCACGTTCTACCACTAGGCTATGCTCCTGGCCCTGGGCTCACTTTCTCTATGGTACATGAATCAGTCTAAACTGTTAGTCATTCCTTGATGCTTATGTCACATGTCATATAATGGTCTCTTCCCCAAATATCCTTCAACAAAATGGGTTTCTACTATTCATTCCTACCCCATTCTGTGGTACCACCTCTTACTCGTGTTGAGGATTGTTTCTGGGCTGTTCTGTGACCAATATTCAGTCTGTCCTTACTGGTTGCCTTTGGCTCCTCTTCCATGTCCAGAATTGCACTGTTAATCAGTACATGATGGAGGCCACATTGTCCTGGCCCACTGGTATTCCAGGCAAATTGTCTTCAGAGGTCAACCAACAGCAGGAAAGCCCATGATACTTTTGACACTAGCACTGAGCTACAGAGTCTTGGTGACTCAGGAAGCTTCTGTGAGCTTCAAACAGATCACTTCATAAATTATAAAG
Source organism: Megascapheus bottae (assembly GCF_031878675.1). NCBI lineage: Eukaryota > Metazoa > Chordata > Mammalia > Rodentia > Geomyidae > Megascapheus > Megascapheus bottae. The sequence goes on from NC_143519.1 coordinate 45,399,990, forward strand.
TATCAATGGAGTGATAGGAGAGTATCAAGGATTTCATCTTGCATTTATGCATGGCTGATTCATTCAACTGTGATTGCCAACTTCACATAGTCTTCATCCCCTGAACTATGCCTGAGGTCCCTTCCTATGCCTCACAGAATGTACCAGAAGCCAGCATCAAATAACTTTGAGCTAGGGGAGCCCATTTTAGTGGTGGAGGCTGTTGGAAATGACCATTGTATCACATTTCACTGTCAACTCCTCACCTTTAAATGAAGCAAAGTCAGGGCAGAGAATTGAATGGATTTGCCCTTGGCCACGGTATGAAGCAGTATAGTAAACGGAAGGAGAATATGGCGTGTGGTAAAAGGTTGTCAGTATTTGCCAGGCCATGATCTTTTAAAATATATATATGTATATTCATACATTGCACAAAGAATTGGCATTATAAAAAGGGTCTCTTAAGTACTCCAGTCTTTTATCCAGAACAATATTAAGAACTTTTTGCTAAACATTTAGATGCCTTAGAAACCATATAAAAATTTAAAAGGCTCTACCTTTCCCCTTTGCTTCAGGAGGGATGGGAGAATTCTCCAATAGTTGGAGAGAACTCTGTGTGGAACAATCTACATGGCCAATTTGTCCTCTGTATTGGCCCAGGGAAGCCATTTACCACCTTGTTTTTGGTTATTTCAGCTGCTGGTAGGCGTTTTCCTCCAAACACACCTGCACTGCTTTATAGACCCTGGCCCAGCAGGCAGCAGGCAATGTGTTTGTGGCTTGGGGTCCCACGCAGGCACGCAGGCATGCCTCTGTCTGAACTCACTCACTTTTTAGCTGAATTCTCTTCCGAGCTATAAGTATCAGCACTGAATTGGCCTTGTATTTCTTCATCACTGTAGTTCTCTTGACTCAAATGAACAGATCATGGGCTGTTTTGGGCTTTGGTCTTCAACCCGGCTTCCTTTCTTTTCCTTTGCTTTTCTTCTTCTTATCGTCCACTAACATAGAAAGTTGAGTGCTGGAGTGTGTCTAATGAACAATGGTTTCCTCTTCTTCATCCTGGCCTTCATTCAGCCTTGTCAAGTCTACTGTTCATTTTGATCCTTGATTTCCTTGATCTCGTTCATATTTTTCTAATTCCAATAATAAGACATCTGGCTTGGGTTGTAAAAGCAGTTATCTTCCTTCTTCATTTCTTTACAATCTGTTGGTCTTCCTATCAGCTTTTGTTGGTTGAAAGACTGGAAACTGCACTGGTGATTTCCTGTGGTGGTTTTGTTTTGTTTATGGATAACTAACAAGCTTCAGCAGTCTGGGCATAGTCAGGAATTCTCTGGCTTTCTGTGATTGTGCTTTCATTCAATGAACATTTGTTGAACTCTTTCTTTATAAAAGCATTTTATTCTAGCTAATCAGGCAGCTGAGACCTGAAGTTCATATTTTCAAAGGCAGCCAGAGCAAGGAATTCCATGAGATTCTTATCTCTAAATAACCAGCCAACTCTAGAAGTGTAGCTGTGACTCAAGTGGTAGAGTGCTAGCCTTGATTAAAAAACCACAACAACAAAAAACTCAGGGACAGCATCCAGGCCCTGAGTACCTACACCTAGTCCTAGTACCAACACCAAAGTAAGGCAAAAAAGACAATATTCTTAGTTCTAGGGATAAAAGGCACCCAAGCTCATCCCTAAAGGAGGTTTCCAGCTGGTGCAGGAAACAGACACTGAAACACATATATTCTATTGGATGTTAGTAGAAGATGGAGTTGGCCAGAGGTATACAAGATGCTTCATCCCATGCCAGGGAATGAACCACTTCACTGAGTAAGGAAAGAGATGTAAGAGTAAGCATCCCATAAAAGTCCTAGTTGAACTGAGCTTTGAAGTCCTTTGAGGCATTCACTCAACCAGGCAATGTCAGCCAGTGCATTTACAGTAGAAGGAGCAACATAGGTCTAGGCCACACTCTGTCAGACAGCTGATGATATCCATTTGGTTTATGGAGCTCATCAAAGATCCAGTCATCTTGCCCTGGGGACATTTCTTGTCAGCCCTGAGTATGGCTGGTCAGAGGGACTGGGCAGGGAAAGAGGGAGGAAGGGTGATTCACTTGCAAATGTTGCATACTGAGACACAGCTCTTAAAGGAGTCCTGGGGTTTTGGTAGAGGAGAAAGTGCTTCAAGGCAGATTATGCAGCCAATGGCAAGCTAGTAAATAGTTTCACCAGGGCAAGTATTGCAACACTTTAGCAGGTCTTTTATATGAAGTTTGGGATTTACTGTCTATCAGGTACTTTTGTGACTCTCCTTGCAAGTGCTCCTGAGAGATTAAGGTAAAAAGTGGAGCTTTTAAGCATTTTAATGTGATTTCAATTGCATTGTAATTATTAATGAAACTTTTAATAAAGTTCTGCCTGAGGAGCCATAGGGATCAAAAGACTTCTTGTAAGAAGAGCTCTACTATTTTAGTACTTGGAGATAGATGGGTGGAACAAGACCTTGATGCATTTTTTTTTATTGAAGCAAGTGTCATAAATGGTTATTTTGGCAAAGGAAAAAAGGGAAAGTGCATACATAGGCACATATATCTTTTTATTTTTCTTGTAGCTCTTGATTCAGCCCTTTGGAAGTAATCTCCGAATTTCTGGCATCTTTGATGGATCCCCTTCTCATGTGATAGTTACACTGCTCCAAAGACAGTATACACATTGGAGCCAAATCTATTTTGCTTTTATTTGCAAGAAATTGAACTGACAGATATACCTGTCTGTTTTGTTTCCAAGAAAATGTCTTGTTAGAAATGTGTGAAAATATATTATATGACAGTCACTGAAAGTACTTCAGATGCAGCAATAAATTGATTGTGGTTTTTGGATCAGATATGTTCCATGTTTAGAATTTATTATGCTTTTTTGTATGTTAGCTCAGTGCTTAAATAGAGAATAAATGTTCATTCTGCTTTTTACTGAAACTTCTTATGCGAACGAATTTACTGACAAGAAATTAGAAAATTCTTGTGAATTGGAAATATGCATTCATTTCATAGACTTTGTATAGCCAATGAGACTCTCAGGGTCTATTGTTCTCTTCCAGTTCAGGAAGAGGAGAGGAAGAAGAAGATTTAGGTAGCAAATGCCTGTGACTTCACATTTTTCTCTGCTTACCCAGAACCTAAGGAAATGTGCTTCTTATCTGATTGTGATATTTCAGTCTTGCCTTGAGGATATTAAAACTAATAAGACCTCAGGTAGTTACAAAGGCTGAGGGAGACAGCTTTTTATTGCACATTGGAAGACTAAAGGCAGCTCCTCTGAAAAGGCGTTAGACATTTGTCTAACTACGTGAGCTCAATAAAATAGGCTTCAAAACATCAAAATGATCCATGTGTGATGACTAGTCTGCATTTTTATGTGATTTCATTTTCTACTTCAATTCTTAGCAGCACATTGGTCCTGAATGGTTAAAGATTTGTCTCATTTCCTTGCCAACTAGAATTATGGTTCCAGTCTTTTCCAGTTAATTCTGGACTTTTTGAGAATTACTGCTAATCACATCTGCATCACTGCCTAGCTGTTAAGGATCTCAGGAGATGGTGGAGGATATGGTTCTGCCCTGAGGGTAGCAGTTAGACGGGTCATAAAGGGCAAGAATGCCATACACTTCCATAACACACCTTATTTATTGCTCATAGCAACCAAAACTTTGCAAATTTAAGATTGTAAACAAAAATGGGCTAATGTTGTCATGAATCCATGAATCCAGAACCAACAGATGCTTGACTTCAGGAAGCCATGCTCTCTCCCCAGTGACCTGGCCAGAGAGCCCCAGACCTAACAATAAAAACAAGGCTGCAACAGTCTGAATACAGGCAAGTACAGGCATTAGAGCATAAAACACCCTATGGGTTGGAGAAGAACCACTGTGAGTCCTGTAGGTGCTAAAGGCTTCCTGAGACACTATACAGTGTGACAAGGCCTATGGCTAAGGTCAGAACACAGGCACCCAAGCCATGATGGGATTCAGGGTGGGCTTGTAGCCGAAAGAGCTATACCACATACCAGTTGGCACCACCGAGCAAGTAAGTTGTAGCAGGAAAGTAGTGGACTGTGTGTGTCTGTGTGTAAGTGTTTCTATGTGTCTATATGGATACATGTGGGAATACATCTGTAGGTGTACATATGTGTCCTTGAAGAGTTTCAAATGTGAAAGGAAGGGAGCCATTTAATGGAATGTTACAACATTTGGGGGCTATAATGTTGGATTTTCCCTTTGCAGACAGAATCGGTGGTGTATTAATAACGAGGAGAATGTCATATTTTTCTTCCATCAGGGAATAATATCAGTCAACCTTTTTGCTGTACTGAAAGTGTCTGAGAGTTGTTGGCGAAATGAACAAATTCTCTGTGAGTCTCAGTGAGAGAAGGAGGAAGCAGGGGGAGGCGATGGGGCAAGCAAAGGGAACAAGAGCCAAGACCACACGACACTCCATCTGTTTCCCTGATATTTCTCTGGAGGTGCCTGGAAATGAGGAGGCAGAAGAAAATTCAGAACAAAAGTTGAGTGAGACTAAGGAGCAGCAGCCTGGTTCTTTAGCTCTGAAATAAGAAGTGTGATTTAGATTGAGCTATACTATCTCTGGGGAGTAGAACTTTTTGAGAAAATATTTGTTTTTCCAGTCATTGTAGCATAAAGCATGAAGGTATAAAGTATGATTTTCCTTCATCTTTTTTTTTTCTTCCTTCTCAAGTCTTACAGGAAGTGTGAGTTTATCCTGTGGCTGGGTTTTGCCAGTCTGCCCCGCTGTTGTCACCAGGTTTGCCTGGCTTACCTTGTGGTTTTAGCTTAAGCTCTCTCCTCCTCCCTCTCTTTGAAGATAGGGGTGGTGCTACCAACTTTTTGATAACTTTCTCTGTTTCCTTCCTTGTTCTCTCTGATTTTCAGTTGTCTTCCCTTGTCTTGATTCCTGATACTCTTCTTGCCCTTTTCCTTTATGAGAATTGCTGGGAATTTCATATAGCTTGAAAATTGCAAATTTAAGTTTTATAAAATTTAAAATCTTATCCAATCTTAAAAGTACTTACACAGAGGGTGGGAGTTTGGCCTAGTGGTAGAGTGCTTGCCTAGTATGCACAAAGCCCTGGGTTTGATGCCTTGGTACCACATGCACAGAAAAAGCTGGAAGTAGTGCTGTGGCTCAAGTGGTAAAGTGCTAGCTTTGAGAAAGTTCAAGGAAAGTGCCCAGGTCCTGAGTTCAAGTCCCAGAACTGGCCCCAAAAAGTACTTATATAGAAACTTATATAGAAACTATAGAAAAGTACTCATTATAGAAACAAATGGCATGGTTTTACAATTGACAGAAGATGAAAAGATATAAGTAATAATTAACAACAATTACAATGATGATAAAGAGATGGACTTGGATAAAATGTTATTACAAGATTAGTGTGGTATGGGTGTACATGCATATACACATTATATCCATTTCCTATTTTATTGAGAAAATTAGTTCTACATAATCTCAAATGCTGTTTATTGAAATGAATTCCAGGAAATGGAAACATGGGTTTTTTGTTGCTGTTGTTTTTTTTATGCTTTTGTTTTTTTCTTTTTAGGAGGGCAAAGAGGGATGAAGAAATGGTATATATCGCAGGGGAATCCCTATGTATTAATCACAGAGACTTACTAACAAGACCTGTATTTCAGACCTGGAATTTAAATTTAGGAGAAAGGTGCAGGTCAAGTTTATATCTTCAGTCAGGTGCTGATGGCTCATGTCTATAACCCTAATTACTCAGCAGGCTCAAATCTGAGGATCACGGTTTGAAGCCAGCTTACATAGGAAAGTCTGTGAAACTCTTATTTCCAATAAACTACTCAGAAAAAGCCAGAAGTGGTGCCAGGGGTTCAAGTGATAGAGCTTTGACCTTGAGCACAAAGAAGCTCAGGGACAGCGCAGATCCTGAATGCAAGCCCCAAGACCAGGAAAAAAAATATGTATGTATACAACTTCATTTTTTTTCTTTATTAACGTTGATTTTTACACCATATTTTAAATGACAGGTTTAACAAACAAGTGTTCAAGAAAGGAATCTCTATTTACAATCACTGGGACTTAGTATTTAGAACTTAATCACAATTAGGCTAAGGGTTTATATGTCATAGAAACATATTAATTTTAGAAAATAAAACATGTCTATAGAGTCATAGGTTTTTATATCTATATAGTTATGTTTATATTTCCATTACCATGTCCATAGCATTGGGTATGCAGATATTGAGTCCTCGCTCTTGTACTATTTGGATTTAATAGCCACATATTAAGGATACCATGTGCCCTTTGTTCCTTAGGTCTTGACTTGTCTCACTCAACATGATTCGCTCTAGATTCAGCCACTTCCCTGAGAATGCCATTATTTTATCTTGTTTTGTTGGCTATGTAGAATTCCATTGTGCATATATACCATATTTTCTGTATCCATTCATCTGCAGTAGGGCATCTGGATTGTTTGCATTACCTGGCTATTGTGAATAGTGCAGAGATGAACATAGCTGAGCAGGTGTCCTTATCATATCTTGGGTTATGATGTTCAGGGTAGATGCCCAGAAGTGGTATGGCGGGACCATAGGGAAAGTCTATTTTCAGTTCTTTAAGAAACCTCCACACTACTTTCCAGAGTGGCTGAACTAGTTTACATTCCCACCAGCAGTGTAGTAGGGTTCCTTTTTCTCCACAACTCCACCAGCAACTGTCATTGAGTTCCAAATCTTGGCCATTCTTGTTGGGGTAAGGTGATATCTTAGTGTTGTTTTTATTTGCATTTCCTTTATGACCATGGATGATGAACATTTTCTCATATGTTTTTCTGCAATTTTAATCTCTTCTTCTGATAAGTCTCTCTTTAGTTCCCTTGCCCATTTAGTGAATGGTTTATTAGGTTTGGAGGGGATTAATTTCTTGAGTTCCCTGTAGACACTGGATATTAAGCATTTGTCAGATGTATTATTGGTGAATATCTTTTCCCAGTTGATTGGCTGTCTCTCTACTTTTGCGACTATGTTTTTATCTGTACAGAAACTTTTTATTTTTAGGTAGTCCCATTTATTGAGTCTCTCTCCTATCTGTTGTGACCCTGGGATTCTGTTCAGGAATCTTTTGCCTGTGCCTTTGAGTTCCAGTGTCTCTCCTACTTTATCATGTAGCAGTTTCACGGTTTCTGGTCTGACGTTGAAGTCTTTGATCCATTTTGAGTTAATGCTTGTGCATGGCGACAGGCTAGGGTCAATTTTTAGTTTTCTGCATGTGGCTGCCCAGTTTTGCCAGCACCAATAATTGAATAGACTGTGTTTGTTCCATTGTATATCTTTGGCTCCTTTGTCAAATACAAGTTGCCTATAGGTATGTGGTTCTATTTCTGGGTCTTCTATTCTGTTCCACTGATCTTCTGATCTGTTTTTGTGCCAATACCGTGCAGTTTTTGTTATTATGGCTCTATAGTAGAGTTTGAAGTCTGGTATTGTAATACCACCAGCATGTCTCTTTTTGCCTAGAATTGTTTTGGCTATTCTAGGTCTTTTCTTGTTCCATATGAATCTTTGGATTATATCTTCTATTTCCATAAAGAATGTCTTTGGGATTTTGATGGGGATTGCATTGAATTTATATAACAATTTTGGCAATATAGCGATTTTCACTATATTGGTTCTCCCTAGCCACGAGCATGGGATGTCTTTCCATTTCCTAGTGTTCTCTTTAATTTCTTTCATTAGGCTTTTATAATTTTCATTGAATAATTCCTTTACTTCTTTGGTTAAGTATATTCCTAAGTATTTTATTCTTTTGGGGGCTATTGCGAATGGGATCATTTTCTTGATTTGGCCTTCTATTTGTGTATTGTTGGTGTACAAGAAGGCAACTGACTTCTGAAGGTTAATTTTGTATCCTGCCACTTTACTAAAGTAGTTTATTAATTCTAGAAGTTTGGGAGTGGAGTTTATTGGGTCACTCAAGTAGAGGATCATGTCATCTGCGAATAGGGAAAGTTTAATTTCTTCTTTCCCTATGTGGATCCCTTTGATGCCCTTTTCTTACCTTATTGCTCTGGCTAAGGGTTCCAGCACTATATTGAAGAGAAGTGGAGAGAGTGGGCATCCCTGTCTAGTTCCTGATTTTAAGGTGAATGGTTCCAGTCTTTCACCATTTAGTATAATACTGGCTGTAGGTTTTTAATATATGGCTTTAACTATTTTGAGGAATGTACCTCTTATTCCTATTTTTTCTAGTGCTTTCAACATAAATGGATGTTGTAATTTGTCAAATGCCTTCTCCGCGTCCAGAGAAATTATCATATGATTCTTATCCTTAGCTCTATTAATGTGATGTATTACATTGATTGATTTGTGAATGTTAAACCGGCCTTGCATCTGTGGGATGAAGCCTACTTGATCATAGTGTATGATTTTTGAAATTTGTTTCTGGATTCTGTTGGCTAATATTTTATTGAGGAGTTTTGCGTCTATGTTCATTAGAGAGACAGGTCTGTAGTTTTCTTTTTTTGTTGGGTCTTTCCCTGGTTTGGGGATGAGAGTAATATTAGCTTCATAAAATGAGTTTGATATTGCTCCTTCTGTTTCTATTTCTCGGAAGAGTTTCAAGAGTGTAGGTGTTATTTCATCTTTAAATGTCTTGTAGAATTCCGCAGTGAATCCATCTGGACCTGGGCTCTTTTTGGTTGCCATTTCCCTGATTGTTTCCACAATTATATTGTAAGAGATTGGTTCGTTCAATTTGTTTACCTCATCATTGCTCAGTGTGGGTAGCCTATATTTATTTAAGAAATCATCCATTTCTACTAGATTTTCTTATTTCTTTGAATATAGGCCCTGGTAGTACTTACTCATTATGGACTGAATTTCTTGGGAATAAGTTGTGATTGTTCCCATGGGATCTCTAATCTTGTTTATTTGAGTCTCCCCTCTCCTTTTTTTGATTAATCTTGCCAGGGGTCTGTCTATTTTGTTGACTCTTTCAAAGAACCAACTCTTTGATTTATCAATTTTGTGTATAGTAGATCTTATTTCAATCTCTGATATTTCTGATTTTATTTTTGTTATTTCTGTCCTTCTAGTTGTTTTAGAATTAACTTTTTCTTGCTCCTCTAGGTGTTTCAGGTTTTTTTTTTTTAGGTTATTTACATGCTCTTCTTCTGTCTTTTTAATATGCACTCCTAGTGCAATAAAGAAGTGTGTTGTTCATTTTTGAAGTGATTGAATGTTTTATGACTTTGACTGCATTGCTCTGTCTCCACTGTGGTCTGATAGAATGCATGGGATTATATCAGTCCTCTTGTACCTGCTTAGGTTTTCTGTATGAACTATTATATGATTGATTTGGAGTGTGTTCCATGTGCTACTGAGAAAAATGTAAAAAGTTTCGCCGGTGGGTGGACGACTCTGTGTATATCTGTTAAACCCAACTGGGCTATGGTGTCGTTTAAGTCGATGGTGTCTTTGCTTAACTTTTGTTGAGTTGACCTGTCGTTTATTGAGAGTGGTGTTTTGAGGTCTCCCACTATGATTGTGTTTGAGTTATCTTGTTCTGTAATTCTAAGAGAGTTTGTTTGACGAATTTGGGTGCTCCGGTGTTGGGGGAGTAAATGTTTATAACTGTAATATTATGGGCATGGATTGTACCCTTTACTAATATGTAATGGCCGTCTCTGTCTTTATGTACTGATTTTACTGAGAAGTTAATTTTGTTGGAGATTAAGATTGCTACTCAAGATTTTTTGCATGGTGCATTGGAGTGGAAAATTCGTTTCCATCCTTTCACTTGGAATTTGTTTCTGTTTTTGGCGGTGAGGTGAGTCTCTTGGAGGCAACATATGGATGGGTGGTGTTTCTTATAGTTATTTGCTTCTTGATGGGGGTTCTTGATGTTCTCGATTAATTAATATTTTTTGTAATGCTGGTTTAGTGTGCACGTATTCATAAAGCTTCTCTTTGGAGTGAAATATTCTTATTTCTCCCTCAAATGTAAATGCTAGTTTTGCTGGATATATCAGTCTGGGTTGGCATTTATTGGTCTTCAGGACATCAATGATATTTTTCCAAGCTTTTCTTGCATTTAGGGTTTGCCTGGAGAGATCTGCTGTAATTTGAATTTTTTCCCATTGTAGTATAGCTCTTTCTTTGTTTTTGCAGCATTTAAGATCAATTCCTTGGTATTCGGGTCTAGTGTCTTTACTATGATATGTCTAGATGAGTTCCTTCTAGGATCTTGCCTGTTTGGAGTCCTGAAACCTTCAATAATGTGAATATTTTCCCTTTTGAAGTTGGGGAAGTTCTCTGCTATGATTTTGGTGAATAAGGGTTGCATCCCTTTGTCCTGAAATTTGGCCCCATCATCAATCCCTATTATATGAAGGTTATATGTCAGGTCCTGGAGTTCTCTCTGGTGGATTCTGACTAATCTTTCCAAAGTGGTGATTCTCTGTTCCAGCTCTTGTGTTTTATCTTCCATTCCTGATGTTCTATTCTCCATCTCAGTCAATCTGGTGTTTAATGTCTCCATTTTTGCTTGAAGTGTGGACACTGAGCTGATCAAGTCTGCTGAGAGGGTATTGAACTTTTCTTCCACTTCTCTTTTGAATTCGAAGAGTTCCTTGGAAATTTCTTGCTTTTGTTTTTGGAATTCAGCCTTCATTTCCAAAATTATCTCCTTGATTTGAGCCATATTTCGTGTCTCTTCAGGTGTCATTTCATGGGATGGTGACATCTCTCTCGCCCCTTCACTCTTGTTTCCTTTTGGGCTTTGTGTGGGACTATGTATGTTGTAATTTGTCTTTGCGCTCTCCTAGGCATCGAGAACTGTTGTTGTAGTTCACTCTGTGGTCTGTAGGTGGCGGTCTTTACTTGGATTGGGACCGGCGGTTCTGAGAATCTATGTATACCTGTGGTTCTCAGCCAAATTGATTCCTCTGCTAACTAGGTCAGAGTTTGCAGTTTTTGCAGGTGTTTAGTCTCTTCCCAGAGGTTGTGTGCCACTGCATGACTAGCTCTCAGCCAAACCAGTGGCCTCACAGTGGGCTGTGGGCTGGATTTGTGTGCTTCAGTCTCAGCGTGCTGAGCGGATGGTTGGTTTTCCTGCGCTGTTCCCAGGGGCGGGCCCCCGGCCAAGAGTCTGGAGTTTGGGGGTTTCCAGGAGCTCTCAGCTGGACCAGCAGGTGTCCGCTCTGTTCCCAGGGATGAGGCCCAGCTGAGGACGTGGGCTCTGAGGGCAGAGCCAGGCCTTTCTGATTCTCAGAAGGCGAGCTTGGCTACTGGTCTGCCCTTCAGTTCTCTGCTATGTTTCCACCGCTTTGGCCAGGAGTCTGTGACTGTGGGGGGGCCCCTCAGTGCTATCTTGCTGGAAATTCCCAGCTGGAGGGTGCCCGGCTCAAGATTTGAGGGGGGCAGATGCTGGCTCCTAGACTCCCACTTTTGGAAGGCAGGGTCTCAGCGCCCCCCACTCTCCAGATCCAGTGGCCTGGGAGAGGAACCTGTTGGGCAGGTGAGTTGGGACACCTCCGCCCCCTTTGGTGGGGTGCTGGGTTTTAGCGCCTGCCCGCCTGTCAGTCTCCAGTCAATGGCTGTTGAGGGAAGGGACAGGATTCTAAATTCCTTACCCCCCTGCTCCCGCCAGTCTTTCTCGGGCGGGGTGGAGGGGTCTGAGTTAAGTTCTATAGCTTGACACCAGCTCTGCTTTCCTGATGGGTTTGGGGACCCACTGGGCTACTCGCTCCTCTGCGTTTGCTGTGGGTGCTGCACAGTGTTGGAGAATCATTCACTCCCCTCGGATCTCTGCTGCTGCCTGTGGTCCGCGTCTGGGTTCCACTGCTTGCTGTTCTGGTCTGTGCTGGTTCCTGCGTCTGGCTTCTGTCGCCTGCTGGCCTGGTCCTATGCTGGTTTCTGCGGGTCGGGGCTGCCCAGCCCGGCGCCCTCCCCGCCGCTTTCCGGGCTTGGATCCGGCGGCGAGAGGTGGGGGAGGGGTCCTCGCGTTTGGAATTCTTTGAGAAAGTTGGATGTGAGCTTTATCTGCATTTCTTTTCCAGTTTAAGTCCTTCTCCGTTGCTTCTTGAGTTTGTTGTTGTGGATTTCTTAAGGTAGTTGGCTCGTGGGACTCCCTGGTTCTCTCTTTTTGTGGGAGAGAGCTAGACAGCGTCCCTGTTGTCTCGGTGCCATCTTTCCTCTCACCACCACTTCATTTTTTCCCCCATGGTTTGAAAGGCAATGAGGGAGATTTTAAATGTTTCACGTCAAACTTTTCACACACGTGTGAAAAATTTCAGTATGCACACTTTTATTTATGCTTCAAATGCTGTACTGAATCTAAGGAGAGAAAGCGGAAATCTAGTGAGTTTACAATTTGTTAACCCTACCTGAAAAACAAACAAAATGAAGTAACTGGAAATGTGACTGTAGTAATAGATCCTAGTGCAAGGCCTGTAGCACCATAACAAACAAACAAACACATGAATAAATAAACAAACGCATTAAGACTGTTCAGAGGGGAAGAGAAGACATGTTAAGCTATGAACAATGAGACTGTTTGGGGACTTTGTTTCCATTTTCAGTTCCAGCAGAACAAAATTTCTCTAAACCTGTTCTGATTCCAAGGGCTGCCCAATCTGTAGTTGTTCTTGGCTTAACTAAAGTTTGCTAAATTTAATCTGTTCTTCATTTAACACAGAAAACTGAACCTAATTACTGAAGAACTTGGATTGTATTGTGATTTCTGCCTTCTCCACTGGCCTTAGAAAACAAGTTTCTTAATTTAGTTATTGTTGCATCTTGGTGCCATGATCACTGGTTCTAAACAAACATGTCAAAGAAGGAGGAGCTTTAGAAGTGGATTGCTTATGTGGTCATACAGAATGCATAAGTGCCCATAGGAAGCTGAATGCTTTTATCAATAAGTCTGAATACTTTTATCAATAAAACAGTGATGGAAATTTCCACAGGAATTCTTATGGAGATGAAAGGACTCAATCAGTCAGGGAATTTGGGCCAGTGTCTTGCGCTTTGTATCAGTGAATTTGAAGTAGCATCAATTCTATTGTTTGTAATAATGAACAATGCCTTACCCAGTCATAAATGTCAATGATCCATTTTATAAAATGTATTTATTTGTCTGCATTCAAGGTGCTATATATTTGGTTAAGGTTCTTGTATTTAGATCAGGACCCCAGTGCTGGATCCACCTTGATATAAGTAATAATTAACAACAATTACAATGATGATAAAGAGTTGGACTTGGGTAACATTTTATTACAAGGTTGGTGTGGTATGGGCATACAAACATGCACGTATATCCATTTCTTATTTTACTGAGGTTATGTAGAACAAACATTCCCAGGAAATGGGAACATGGGTTTTTGTTGCTGTTGTTTGTTATGCTTTTGCTTGTTTTTACGTTTTAGGAGGGCAAAGAAGGATGCAGAAATGGAGAGAGAAGGGTGAACAAATGCATTCATGGTATTCAGTATACACCATGTGGGAAATAAATTCTACAACTCGTGGGCAAAGGGGTGGAAGGGAAAATGGAGGGAAAGTGAAGGAATGGGTGATATTGTCCAAAAAGAATTAAACCCATCCCCTGACTTACAAAATGGTAAACCCTCTGCATAACACCTTAATAATAACAATAAAACTATATTAAAAATATTTGTCCCAATTACTTTTTTAAGCATCCTGACCCTATTGTGACATCAAGCAAGATGTGATTTTTTTCCCATGCTCTGTGTTTCACAAACAAAATATATGTTTATGTCTGCTTGTACCCAAGCTACTTTTAGGGGCATTGCTTTCTATAGCTCACTCTTTTCAGCACTCATGTCTATGGGACTATATAGAAAACAATTTATGTTACAAAATCAAATCCTCTCTTAAAAATGTTTTCCCTGGAAGTGAGGAGGGAGGAAATCACAAACTGTTATTATTTTCCCTTAGATGGATCTAAATATTAACATTCTCTTAGCTTTAAAGATTATTTTTATGCTGCTCCTTTATAAACAATTGAAGTATAGTAACTCTTCTGTTGTCTTTGGTTCTGTCTACAGAATATCCAAACAAGTCAGCTTAAAAAAAAGGAGCAAATAAACTCAACAGGTTATTTGGCATTGTGTAGAGGAAAAAAATGTTTAAATAGCTTGAAACATTTTTAAAAGGCACAGCATATGGTAAATTAATTAGAATGTTGAAACACAGCCTAAAGATCCCTTACACCAAGGAAGGAGAGGCTATTTCAGTGCACATGTTGAGTCCTGCACTTCTAAACCATTATGGCAGCAGTGGCAGTTACACAGCAGTTAGAGGAGGAGGAGCAAAGGGAGGAAGGGAAATAAGCTGGCTCGGAACCACAGCTGTAGTTATGATGGTGATAGATTGCTCTGGGCACTTACTGTAACTCACTCTCTATAGCAACTTTAAGAGATCATGCTGCTGTAGCTCCCTTTTACAGGCAAAAAAACCAGATTCCAAGGGTGTGAGGAAGTAAGATGTGGACAACCACAGTAATGACTGACTGATCAGGGTTCTGTGTCTGTCTGTCATTGACCTGATTACTCCACTGAGTCCCATCCTCACCCCCTTTACTTTCCTCCCTTGCTTCCTTCCCCCAGACCCTCCTGCACTCGGTTTTTCATAGTTGATACTATACTACTTGAGCCATGCCTACAGTTTTGGCTCTTTAGTGGCCAACTAGAGATAAGTCTCTAAGATTTGTCTTCCTGGGATGGCTTCTTTGAACACAGATTCTCAGATCTCAGGCTCCTAAGTAGCTAGGATTATAGGCATGAGCCGCCAATGACTGGCTATAAGCTCCTTTATTGTCCACAGTTAAGACAGAGGAAAAGTGAAGCTTGGGACTTAGCTAGCAAAGTGACAGACTAGAAGCTGGAAAGCAGGAGTCCAAAGCCATCTCTCCAATCTTGCCAGTCACTTTGGGGTTTTGCTTCCAGGTGGAAAGTTCTGCTTGGGCCAATTTATTGAGGGAGGCAGAAGTTCTGTAAGCAAAAGCAGCTACCTGGAGGGAACTGAGGAGCTACCCTCCTGACAGTGGCTTTACTTGAGCTGAATCTATAGACTGTTTCTTCCTTTTCTTTTTTTAAAAATTTAATGTTATTGTCAGGATGATGTACAGAGGGATTACAGTTACATAAGTGAGGTCGTGAGTACATGTCTTGTGGAAACCTGTTACCCTTTCCCATGTTTTTCTCCCGCTTTCCTTCCCCTCAAACCTCCTCCCTAACTTACAGAGTTCATTTCCAACATATTGTTCTGTGAGGGTCGCTGCTATGTGAGTTCTGCCTTTGTCCTTTGTCTCTCTTTTTCTGAAATACTCCCAGAGTAGGATCTGGAGTGGTAAGCTGGCACCAAGTAGGCACTTCCTTCCACACAAAGTTTCAGAAGTTGTCAAAGTGCAGTTATGAAATAACATTTTTAATGTAACATTGAACATTAGCTAAGGATTTAAAGTAAAAATATAAATAAAACTAAGTGCATGGAACTTGAACAAACATCAACATCTCAAATGAAGACAGACTCTTAGATGGACACCAGGTAGCTGAGTGAACCTGATGTGATCCCTATTCACATAGGATTTTTTTTTGTTTTGGAAGCGCTGTGATCCCTTCTGCCCATCTTGGGACACCATTGTGTCCAGAAAGATAGATGTCCCCTGCAGAGTCCCACTGAACTAAGAAAACCCTGGCTAGTGATTCTGTACATAGCATATACCACATTAATATTTCTTCATTACAGATGTTTAAAAAAATAAGATGGAATTTCATACATATAAATGTACTATATACATATGTATGCCAGTCCTGGGGGTAGAACTCAGGGCCTGGACACTGTCCTTGGACTTTCTCAAAGCTAGCACTCTACTACTTGAGCCACAGCACCACGTTTAGCTTTTTCTGTGTATGTGGTACCAAGGAATCGACCCCAGGGCTTTGTGCATGCTAGGCAAGCACTCTACCACTAGGCCACTCTCCTGGCCCTCCAATTATATATTTAAAAAGTGAAACCGCTTCTCCCCTCGACTTTTTCTCTTCAAACTAAGGGATGCTTTAGAAAGAGACTGTCAGTGCCCTACCAATTTTAGATCTGAATATTGGGCTACTCATGACTTTTCTTATTTACTATTAGGGGTGTTGGCTTCAGAAATCTTGGCTCTCCTGTTGGCCCAACGGCTGGGACACACGTGTCCTGTGGAATTTTTCCAAAAGCACTGGGGAATTGTGCAGTCCCAATGGCCTTGGGCTTTGAGGACTCAACTTAAGCAGTCATGGTGCTGAATATGAATATGACTACTTCCCACCCCAAAAGACATTTCATTTATTATTTTAAAAATATTTTCTTTGGGCTCCTTTAATCCTTAGGGACATTTACTTGACGAATAACAAATAAGTTCCCTCACCAGACTGCTGTTATAAATATCCATGGCATTAATTCAAACCATTTGCATTGGAAACTTCTTTTTTTTCCTGGAGGAAAAAGGGTGGCTGACTTAACCTCAACATTTGGGACATGACTTTCCCTAAAATAACTATACAACATCCATCATTTTTTTTCCTGCTGTGTGTGTCAATTTTTTAATGGGAGGCTGGGTCCCCTCAGTACCTTTGGTCTCCATAGTAACAATTCCATGTGTTTATTCTGGCTTACTGAACTAAAACACGGAGAGAAAGGTCAATGACTCATTTTTGATTGGAGGTTACTCTAATTAGAGGTTGATTATTTAAAATTTGATCACCAACACTCGGATACATGCTTGGAAATAAACATCCATAACATGCCTTTTAAATGACAAATTTTTCCCCAACTATAGCTCATTCTTCCCAGGTGCAGGTGTTTGGAAGATTATTATAGTTTTCATCCATGTATAACTGACCTTGACTTCCTGCCATCTTGCCCCAGTACCAGGATCTGAGTAATGCATTAAGTAATGGATTAAAGAGTCTGGAATGGCAAATGCAGTTATAAGAGATCTGTTTGGACCTATGCGACATGATTCTGAGTTGAGTGGAGTCAATGCCATTAAGTGTTTTTCACGTATCTACCATCTTCTCCATCTCTGCACGTGTGTTTGGCAGTGCAGGACAGCAGAGAGAAGCCTGGAGGTCTGTGATGGGTTGCTGCTGTGTGACTTAATAGGTATAAAACCTGTCTTTCCTCTTCCATGAAATGGAACAACAGCAGAATCTAGGTCATAGGAAGTTTTCAGAACACACACACACACACACACAATGGCCGTGCATACACAGCACAGATGCCATAACGAGTCTTGATTTCATCATCTGGTCATTGCATTGGCCTTTGGAATAAGATTCCTTGTTCTCAAGGACACTGATCAAAAGGAAAAGGTAGAAGTGACTCCTGCAAAATCCACTTTAGATGAGAAATCTGTCCCAACAGGAGTCATCCCCCTTTCTAAAATTAGTGCTGGCCTCCTTCAGGGACTCACCATGCTGGTTCTTTCCTGAGAGCTGAGGGTCGCAGATCCTGCAAGCCCACCAGGCTCACATGGACTGGCTCAGGGAAGCAGCCTGGGTGGAGAAGATCAACAAGATGGGTTCACAATATAGTTTGCACCTCTAATGCAAACTTGTGGAATGATCAGAAGTTTCCCGCACCCCCGTGTGACCCCACACTGTGACCTACTTTGAATCATCTCATGAAGCATAGTGAGACAGAGTGACCTTATGAATGCAAGTTGAGCAGGCTTGGCGAGGAATTGCACAGCAAAGTAGACTCATCGACCTAGAATTCTTGGGATATGCACCAAGTGTTTTTCCAGATGCTTTCAAAACTCCCACTTCCCCAATGTATGTGAAGTAATGCACCTTCTATCTGGTGAATATAATGTAACCCTTCTATTAATTACAATAAAATATATATGAAAAAACCTCCCCCTTCCCCCTTTGAGGGTCACAAATGAGTCTTTTACTTTTGGAGCTGACATTTTAGATTGGAGAGATAGGTAGTGAAAGCATGCAAAAACACAGAAAATCACAGTCACCATAGACAGAAAATCACCATAAAGGAAGAGCTCATGCACTAGAGGACACAGAGTCCTAACCTCTCTGTCTGGCTCTCAGGGCAGGGAATTGTGGCTTTTGTAGCAAAGAGGGATGAAGGTTATGTCCCAGTTACTTCCTCTGTGTGAAAGGCTACAAGACACAATTCCCTCTTGGTGCTTGTGGTTCCTGGATCAGCCTTTGCTCTTGCATCGCAGACTGGGTTCAGTGATCTTTCTTGTTGTTCTTATAGCTGGAAACAAGAATTTGCTAATGCCCCAGAGTCTCCACTAAAATCACAATTAAAAAAATTCTCATGGTCAGAAAATACAGTTTTATAACCTGATTTTCTCGCAAATTTTATTTTTCTCCTCACAAAGCAATTTATGGATCAGGTGTTTCCCAGAACACTTATGGACAACAGTGCTTTAGAAAAGGCCATTTGGATGGGGTGTTGTCAGGATGGTCTGAAAAATACTAAGTATGTCTTTGAAGATAAATAGTCCAGATATGGCAGCTACGATTGCTGGCTCCCCTATGTGGTTGAAAGCTTGGTCAAGGCCACTTATTTCTGGTTCATCTTGCAAATCTTAGGCATCTGCCTGTGATTATTTGAATCTCAGAAACCATCTCCACTCCAGCAGTCAGTGCCGGAGACAGCAGGGTAATGGGAGAAGCTAAAAAGTCATCTCCTCAACACAACATCACACCAAACCAATAGGTATGTGATGGCAGATGTAAGCAAATTCCATGAGAAAGGCTAGTGCAAAATTCAACTGGTAGCTTTGTTACCTGGTATGCTGTATATACATTTATTTGAAATAGGAAAGGGAAGGGTGAAAACAAAATGATTGGGAGGGGGTGGGAGGAGAGAAAGGGGGACAAAAATATGAGAAGGGGTATCAATGTGTGAGAAGTTACACACCTACTATCTGGTGAACACAACTGTAATCCCTCTATACATTACTTCAACAATACAAAATAAAAAACAAAATAAATAAACTGATAGAAATTGGCCTTGTTTTTAATGTTTTACAGAGGTTAAAATGATACAAGAATTATTTTGAGGAAATATACATATGAAATATAGTATTTCTGTTTTCATCTTTAGACAGTTGTAATTCTTGAGAAATAAAAAAGAATTAAAAGCCAGCCAGTCACTGGTGGCACATATCTATAATCCTAGCTAGTCAAGATGCTGACATTTGAAGATCATTGTTCAAAGCCAAGTGGGGCAGAAAAGTCCATTAGACTCTTATCTCCACGTAATAGCAAAAAAAAAATCCCCCAAACCAAAAAGCAATAACAGCAAAAAATACCCCACAATAACAAAAAAACCAAAGCTGGAAATGGATCTATGGCTCAAGTGGTAGAATGCTAACATTAGGCAAAAAAGCCAAATGGGAGCATGAGACATTGAGTTTAAGCCCAAACACTGACACACACAAAAACAGGGAAACTGAAATTATTTGCTTTAAATAATTCAAAATATTATAAGTATAAAAAGAATCAAACTCCCTCACACCTGTTCATGGGGAATGTAGCAGTCAGAGTTCAGTTCTCCCCCTAAGTATGCATCTAGCTTCTCATGACCATTTCAGCTACAGCTGGCACCTGAAGACATCTCTGGGTTGTCAGATCTGGAACAAGTTTGGTGACAGGTTCTTAGTAATAGGTCTGAAGACCAACATTCATGCTCTAGAAACTGATTTCACTTTTTGGTTTCCTTTCAGTCTTTATTTTGGTCCTTTCAAGTGTCAAGAATGATGTCTAAAAGTTAGGTAGATAAAGATGCTTTGGGGTGACTTCACCCACCTCCTTTCCACAATGGTTAACAGAGCACCAAATGTCACTAGTTAAAAGCAGAGATGTCCCGGCCCCACGTGAAGTTTAGAAGGTGAGCAGGGTTTAAGAATGGCCCATTTGCTTCATGAAATTCAAAGATATTCTGGAAGCTGCTCAGGACACTCCACAAAAGAGTCTCGTGGGATTGAAGGTGGGAGGTGGATAGCGCCCCATTAGGCATGGCCTTCCTTCTCTGCCTTCCTCAGCCCACTTTCCCTCAGATGCTGGCTCTCCTTTGGACTCTTGTTTTTAAGATGGAAACAGTCCTCAGACACTGACATGAACCCTGGAGGATGATCAACAAGAGTAAAATAATATATGAGCGTTATTGCTAGCCATCATTTAGTAATACTAGCACTTGTATTGGGAAGAACTTCAGAATATTCATGGTGCTTTTGCTTGCGTTGGGTTTTTCCTTTGGTTGGAACTCTTCCACTTGACCCATGCCCCCAGTGTAGCATTTAAAAAATATTCTTATTACCTTTAAGTAGTTATACAAAGGAATTGCCATTTGACAAAGCAGCTTATGAATACAGTGTGTCTTGATTCATGTCACTTTCCTCATTCTCATCAATCCCTGCCACCCCACGCACCCCTTCCTTCATATTTCTTAATTGTGTAGGCTATGTATTGGGTTTTCCCCATTTGACAATGCAGTTTATGAATACAATGTCAACCCCTTAAACATTTTCACTTCCCTTTGAGCCTCCCTTCCCTTATATTTCTTATTTTTGTAGTATAGAAATGAATCCTTGGCTGCATTCTGTCCCCTTATCTCCTGAATTTGTCTACTCCTCCCCCCTCATCCCCACCCATCTCTCTTGAGAGTACTCATTTCCTCATGCTTATTTTGTTGGGCTAGTCAAGCCTTTTCTGGTTATTTTGGAGATAGACTCTTGAGAAATTCTCTCTCTGGGCTGGCTTTGAACCACAATCCTGCTCTCAGTCACACGAGCAGCTGGGATTAAAGACAAAGCCCAGTACCCCGCTTTCACTTGACTTCAACATCTATGGACCAGCGATTGCTTAAGTGATTAGTGAATCTAATACTTTCACTCCCTTTGTCACAGATCTCTCTTTTTTTATTATGAGAAAGATGTTTAATAAACATGCTCTTGTCATTAGCTCATTCTTACCTCTGATGCTTTATCATTGCATCTTTCTTCTTCATGCGTTCTGTTTATCCATTCATTTTATTAGTCATAAACAGATTGCATGAGGCATAAGCAGCAGGTTCCTGTATGATTCCCTATTACTTTTTCTTGTGTGTTAGGATTCCCAAGAAAACCAATGCAAAGGAGAAATAATTTATTTTGTCCCAAGATTTCAGCTTACTAATAAGGTTACCACACTCTCAAACAGCCACCAGCTTGGGAGCAAGTCTTCAACACATGGGGGCATTTTCTATCTGGACCACCACTCACTTTTTTTATTCAGACTACAACATCTTAAACACTTACCACACTCTGAAAGTGAGTCTTCTTAAAGATAAAAATGGGCTTGTGTGGGGATGAGGATGGCTGCAGGACACCCTGACAGGTGAAGGGTTAGCTAGGCTAATCCCAAAGCCAAGATTTGGACTCCATATAAAACGTGACTTACTTTGTGACCTTCTCATGAACTGGATTGCTGACACTGTCCCCCTAGCCCCAGGCAATGACTACAGAGGTTCACTGTACCCCAGAGAACAAAGAGAAGGTGAGCAAGCAGAGAGGAAACCCCCAAGTTTATGAATGAATGAAAGATGAAAATAACTTTGGAGAGTGTAGTGAGAGCAATTTGTTTGTGGTAACAGATGGAGCATGTGAGGTGACTTTTGTTCTGAGCTTGCTAAATTTGCCTACAAAGCAGACATCATCTACTTCCTTGATTAGAAAAAAAGTAATAAGGTCTTGGAGAAGAGCAAGTTCGTGTGTGTGTGTGTGTGTGTGTGTGTGTGTGTGTGTGTGTATAAGTACTGAGGTTTTGTGCAGGCTACCAAAAAACACTGTAACACTTGAACAATGCCCCCAACTCTTTTGCTTTAGTTATGTTTCTGATAAGGTCTCACATTTGGCCCAGAACTAGTTCTGGAGCACGATCCTCCTGCCAATGCCGCCCAAGTAGCTCTGACTGCAGGCATGAACTGTCACACTCAGCTTATTGAGGTAGGGTCTTGGTAACTTTTGTGGAGGCCATCTTGAATCTCTATCATGGTAATTTTTTCATCCTGAGAAACAGATATAGATGCCAGTCACTGGACCTAGACTTCTTGCGGATTTTAAGTACTTTGGGCATTTTTTTTTCAAAAATCAAAGTTTAAGGTAAACCCTCAAATTGGGGTCTTGTTAAACAAATTTGGATTTTGCATAATGGGGGGCAAGGCCTGAGAATCCACATTTTCAGTAAGGTCACAGTTGATGCCTTGGCCACATTTTAAGTGCAAAAGATATGCATGAGCCTGGAAACAAATAGTTTCCTGAGGTATCCTGGAGTGGAGTGCGATGCTGTGGTGAGGCTGCCCCACACCACAACTTTCGAGCTTTAAGCAAGCCACTTAAGGTCTCTGAGGCTTTCCCCTTTTCTCTGTAATGAGGATGGTAAAGCCCAGGCTTGTGGGATGTGAAGAACATTACAATGAGATATTACTGTGGGAAAACCACATGCAAACTAGCAAAGTATGAGATTATAATCAGGCTAGTGGTGCACTCAAGCAGGCATTGCTTGCATAGTGTTGGGAGAAGGCTGGTAGATTTGGGACGGGCAATTAATGCTAACAGTAAGGTGCTGAAGCCTGTCACTTTGTATTAGAATCTGCTTTGTCCCTATTTCTCTCCTCCTTCATTAGGTGTCTATTCATTTTACAAAGAGTTTTCATTGTGATGGTTCCAGGCATACATGTAAAATGTGCTTTAATCAAATCCATTTCCTTATTAATCTTTCCTAACCTCTCTTACCCCTTATCCTTCAACAGTGTCCTGCAGAAGTGCTGGTCTCAGCCTGACTGCCCCTCAGGGAGGCCTGTGGCACTTCTCTTACCTCTTCTACCTTTTGTGTCTATAGGGCATCCCTGGATCTGGTTACTTTCACCCTCCTGGATCTCAGTCTGTACCCTCTCATTCTAGAGAGCAGCGCTTCTTCAAGGGTGTGTTGCACAGCAGATAGGCGCAGGCCTCTTAGGTTGGGCTTTTAGTAGAGTTTGCTGCAATTACCCCATGTCCTCAGTCTCGCAGGATGGGGGTCTTGCTTCGGGGTCTGGTAGTTATTATGGGGGACTGTTCAAGGTAGAAAGTAGTTTTGCACATTCATGAACAGTGCTCAGGGTAAAAATTGGAGGTGGAAGAAGGCCAAGAAACAACCACTTGTGAAGCTCAATGTTGGAGGTGTGGACATTCAAATGTTTGCATGGGTGACTCCAACAAGGGCTAATGATCCCCTAGTTAACTCTTTCCAAGAGAATAGCACAATCTAGAACTTTCTCCTTCCTGTCTTCAAAGCCTAGCAATGTCCAGTAGGATGCAGGGCCTATAGCTTTGCATGATCTGGGGTTGATGGTTGGCATCCCAAGGACCTACTTTGAACCTGTGTAAAACAGAAACGTGGGGGAGTTATGCCTCGAATCTTCCACAGCTGATGAGGGCTTGCCATAGATTCTTAAACCAACCTTCTACTTTCTATTTCTTTACTTATTTTGGTGCTGGTCCTGGGGTCTGCGTGCTCTATGTGAGCTTTTTGGCTCTAGGATAGCACTCTACCACTTAAGCCATGGCTCTCCTTCTGGCTGTTTTTGGTAGCTAAATGGAAATAAGTCTCATGGACTTTCCTGTTCAGGCAGGATTTGAATGGCCATCCTCAGATCTCAGTGTCTTGAGTAGTTAAGATTGCAAGCAAGAACCACCAGTGCCTGGCACCATTCTATTTTTTGAATATTCAAGTGCTAAGTTGACTGGGACGTTTTTTTCTCTAGTGGAATTATTAAGGCACAATTGTCAACTACAAAAAGTACCAAGACAGACATGCCTCATACTGCATGGAGGCTGAAGTGTACCCCTTACTGCCTAGGTTCAAAACTTGGGGAATTCAAACTAGCTGAGAGGCTGTGTAGGAAAGTGAGTCAGCGGGAGTTCCATCAACAATTGTGTGTTGTGCAGTTTATTGTGCTTTCAAGCTGCTTGTTCAGACCTGTGGTTCCCTTTGGAATTTTGGCTGGCCACATTTAAAGTTTGTAAAACATCCTTTTCCCTTGGGCTGGGATGTAGCTCAGTGGCAAAGTGCTTGCTTAACAAGTACAACATCCTGGGTTTGATCCCCAGCACAAAAAAAGAAAAGACAAAAGAAGAAATTATTTTTTCTTCAAATAGGATTGCCTCCCAGCATCGCTGCCTGGATCCACACTGAAACAGCCTGATGGCCCAGCTCGTTTGCTCACTCCTGAAGCAGACCACGGGGTGTATTAAAGGAAGGCAGGGAAGGATAGTGATGGGCTGGGTATTTGATTTGGATGCTCCCTGCATTGCCTCTCTCTCATTCCTCCTTTGGCCTCCCAAGGCAAATGGAGGTCTCAGCCTCGTCATGGGAGTCTTCTTGTTTCAGAACTGAATGTACTGTCTTTTTCTCTTTCCATCTGCAAATCAAAAAATTTCCACCCATCTTCCAAAGTAATCTTGAGCATCAACAATTCCACTGATTAACATCTCCATTGGGGACATTCTGCATTTTGTTGAAGTTGGTCTAAAGGTCCTGATGGATGAATTTGGAATTGCCATCAGGAAGTCCTCAGAAAAGTTTTATTAGGTACATGGCGGGCATGGGAAAACTTGTTGGGACTTGTAGGTGATGTACCTCTTTTAGCTTCATTGCTAGAATGCTTAAGACTTCTCCATGACTTCATTGCTCTTGAATGTGGGGTTTATACATCTGCTTGCTCAACTGTCTGCAGAAAGTAGGGGTAATAGTCCCATTAATGTATCGTCTTTTCCATGACTAGAAAAGAAACCTGAGAACGCTTTCACAGCAAATTTGTAGGCAATTTCCTCCAACACCTGTTCTCTAAGTCATGAGATGGTTGAAAATAACCACAAGAGTTCCTGTGCTAGATCCACTTCTTTGAATACCTATGAGTGTGCGGCAACATAAAAATTTTGCCAGCATGAGCTAAGGTCAGCTTGTACTCTTCTCCCACTCTGCTTGCTGGTTTGTGTGGAGTAAACACTATTGATGTGAAAGAATCGGAAATGGGGTTCATTTGGTTTTCTGTGATTAAGCCCTAGGTAAGAAACTCGATTTCAGTATTAAAATGCCTAATTCCATATTACTATTGAGTTAGGAGCTGGCAGTCTTAGTCTGTGTTTTAGTACTCATCCAACCTTCTGTGCTTTGGAAGGTTTCAAAGGTATTCAAAAATGCACTTTCATGGAAAATTTAGGGGACACAGATGGATTAATAGAACCAGACCTCAACCCTCATTTCCCCTGACCAGCTCCAGCACTCAGGCATGACCTCCACTAACATCTTGTGTGTTCTTTCCCAATTTTTTCCTACATACGTACAAATACAAATCTATTTTCAAGGACAGATTTTGCTTTATAACTTTTGTCCCCTAATATCTCATGTTTTGTTCTAAGTCATGAATGTACATCGGCAGTATTGTTTTGAAAACTTTAATAGTTCCTATTCATATTCTATTTATTACAACATGTTATCATCTTCTCTCTCTTAACAAGCTTGACTATCACTTGATTAACCACACCTTCAGTTGTAGGTTATTTGCAGAGAGCTAGTACATTCAAAGATTGAGCTAAGCAATTTATATAGAATGTTTCATTTATTTAATGATCTTATGATTTTTTGATTTTACTGATGAATTGCTGTACATACATTCCTACATGATTGCACAAAATGTCAGAAGGTTCTGCTAGTTTCTATTCACTAGTTAATACCGAAAGTGTTGAATTCTCTACATCTATGTAACTCATTGGTTTTACCAACTTAAAAATGTATGAAATCTTATAAGGAAAAATGATTCTCTTATTACGTTAGCTTGGATTACCTTGATGACTAGAGAAGACAATTATTCTTTTCCTAGTAGCTCCATCATTTTCCTTAAATTAAATATCCAATATATGCACATTAAAATACAGTTTTAGAGAGGAGGCAGTACTGAATCTTGAACCTACCACACCTCTAGTCCTGGTCTTCCAGGATATTTTTAGTATAAGTTCACCCTTCCTGTTGGGATGCACTCCTGTGACCTGCTAAATTTTTCTCATCCTCTCTGGGATCACAGGAGTATACCACTATTTTTAGTTTTTCTTTCATGGAGACAAAGTCTAAAGAACTTTGCATTCCCCAGCTGGCCTGTACTTTGATCCTATCCTCCCACTCTCAGTTTCCCATGTAGCTTGGGATGGAAGGTGCTATGTTCAGCTATGGGTAGATAAGGGGGTTTCTTGAACTTTTCTGCTTGGGCTGGACTTGAAATACTAACCTCCTATTCTCAGCCTCAAAGGAAGCTAGGATTACAATGGGGACCACTGGAGATTGAATAAAATGTACTATTAAACTATACGTATTAGCTATATGTGTCTCTCTATAAATTATGTTGTTAGTAAATGTTTTAAATCATATGCTCTTTTTACTATAAGTGTGTGCTTGCCTCACTAGAGAGAGAGAGGGGGAAGGGAGAGGGGGAGAGAGATTGGGGAGAGAGAGAGAGAGAGAGAGAGAGAGAGAGAGAGAGAGAGAGAGAGAGAGAGAGAGAGAGAGAGAGAGAGAGAGAGAGAGAGAGAGAGGACCTGCCCTTGCTGGGGATTGAGCTCAGGGCCCCACATTTGGTTAGCTTTAAGACTTGTGCTCCATTGCTTCTGGTTTTATTGTTTAATTAGAGATAAAAGACTCATGGATTTGTCTGGGCTGGGCTGGCTTCATACTGCGATCTTCAGATCTCAGCCTCCTGTGTGGCTAGGAATATAGGCATGAGGCACCAGTGCAAGACTACTTCAAATTTTCCTTTCTTTCTTTGTTTTGTTTTTGTATACTTTCTTCCTCCCTGTCATACCATCCTCTCTGTCCTCCAAGTAGTCTTTTAAACAATATTGAATACCTCCTTTTATGTTTTTATATATAATCTTCATGCAACATATAAATATTTGTGCTGATATTACACAGAACACACAGTTTGTATATATTTATGAAAGTAGGAGGATCATGTATATTAAATTTCTAGTTTTTCTTTTTCTCTTACCACTATTGGCAATGCTGTGATATATAATTTTTTATGTATGTCTTTATAAATACTCTTACTATCATAGGAATACCCTGGGATATTATTTCTAGGTGGTGTAAGTGTATGTGTTTTAATGAGAAATGAGGTCCAGTTGCTTCCTCCCGAGGTTAATTCACTTGCCACCTGGGTCTTCATTATCTGAGATCACCGTCTTTTCATTCCTTCGTACCCAATAAGAGATTTTGCAGTTCTTTGTAATATTTGTCAGATGATGGTTCTAATGCAAAAATCACCTTGTTACTATGATTTTCCTGTCTAGTCACTAAATTTATACCTCTTTTGTTTGTTGTCTATTTTTATTCATATGTAAATTACTTTGGCTCATTATTTCATTGAGTTATTTATCTCTTGCCCATTCTAAATTATAAAATTGTTATGTACAAATTTATACATAAGTTATATAGTTTAATACCAATGATAAAGTTTTGCCTATTATACATTCAGTTTTATTTATCAGCTATGTTACAATTTTTACATTTCTTTCTTTATGAGGCCTATTTTCCAACAAAAGTCTTTTGAAATTTTCTGCAGTCAGTGCAGCCAATCTTACTTTCTAGGTGTTCAGTCATAATTAAGAAATTATGATTGCTGGGTACCCCTGGTAGCCAGAGAGCTGAGATTTCTTTCTCTTTCTTTCTTTTTAATACGTTCTTAATTTTGTTACTTAAGACTTAAACTATCTGAAATGTATTTCTGTATTTGTTATAAGAAACAGTTCATTTTTATTTTCTTCCAGATAGTTATCTAGATATTGGGTACAATTATGTTAAACAATCCATCATTTTTGCCTAGTGAAAATATACCACCTTTATAATATATTAAATTCTCAATTACGTGAAGGTTTATTTTTGGAGTGTGTGTTCCTTTCCCTTGTCCCTATTTGATCATATTTCTTTGTAATTTATTCTGCTATTCCATATCATTTTATACTTTCTTGGGCATATTTTCTTCTACATATAATTTTAAAATTTACTTAGTTAAACTGTTCTTGCACAACCAGTGGAAATTGCTTTTAGTTTGTACATTAATTTTTGGAGAACTGAATTTTATTTTTCAATATGGGGATTTGAATTCAGGGCTTTGGACTTGCTATGCAGGGCCTCTAGCATTTGAACCATGTCCACAGCACTTTTTCTTTCATTGTTTTTTGAATTAAATCTCCCTTTTTGTCTGGGCTGGCCTGGATCATGATCTTCCTGTTTATAATTACTGCATAGCTAAGATAATATGTATTACCCATGCCTCATGCACAGTTTTTGCTGGTTGAGATGGGGTCCTGTGAGTTTTTGGCCTGGTCTGGTCTTGAATTTTAGTTTTCCCAGTCTCAGTATTTTGAGCTACTATGCCTGGCAAGAATTAAAAATCTGTGTTTGTTCTTCACTTTGAAGAATAGGTTACAAAATGTCACTTATTTTCAGAGTCTTCATTATATGCTTTGATAATATTTTATGGTCCTATACTTACCTTATGAAATTTAAATATACATGACTTTTAAATACATTGAACCTTATGAAATTTCAATGTACATGTATGATACTCGTTCTGCAAAACAAATCCGGAGATTTGACTGGATTATACTGATTTTTATAACGGAACAAAAGAATTAACAGAGAATGAACCTCTTTACAAATTATGACAGGAACATACAACACAATTATGTAGGTTTTCTTTGCTTTTGGTTTAATAAGTCTTGTTATATGTACAATTTATCCCTAAGAATTTCATATGCTATATCATTGTTAGTATTTAAATATTTCAATTTCCAAGTATTCACTTTTAATGTTTAGAAATACAATTGAATTTTTTTGTACACTGATTTTTCTAGCCTACAAACTTGCAAAGTTTACTTCTTAGTTCAACTGGCTTTTTAACTTTTTTTACACTGATGATCATGACATCTGTTATAAACAAGAGGTTACCTTTTTTCTTTCCTATCTTTATGACTTTCCTGAAAGAGTTAGAGTAGAATTGATTTGATTCCTCCTCAATATTGGTAGAATTCAACAATGATAGCATTTGGGCCAGAAATTTTCTTTGTGGAAAAGTAATCTATAAATTCAAATTTGATATAAGATGAATTAGATTATTTACTCTTTTCTTAAATTACCTTTAGTAATTTGCATATTTCAGGCAATTCGATAATTTTGTCTATGTTAAATTTGTTGGCATGAAGTTGCTTATACTATTCCTTGGCTGTTCCACTTGTATCTGCAAATCTGAAGATAAGAGCCTCATGGTATTTCCTGTCTGGTTTGGCTTTGAACCATAATCCTCAGATCTCAGCCTTTTGAGTAGTTAGGATTATAGCTGTGAGCCACCAGCCCCTGGCTTCAACTTTAAGTAATTTTTATTCAACAGTGGCAACAGTGATACTTTATTTTTATAGTAAGATGAAAACTTTAGACATGGAAAACTGGACTGTGCTATTGTTCTATATGCAATTATTGTAAGGATGTTGGATTTGTGTAGTAGGGCCAGTGAATATTAGAGCTTGGTGTACAATTGGTACTGTAGCTGGATTAGTCATTAGAAATGTAATTACTCATTAAATCTTACTATTCTGAACTAAGGTACTATGTTTGTTAAAATAATGAGTGATGCAGCAGCAACCACAGAAATTGACTGTTTTATCTTATCATTTATGTCTTATCTAGAATTGGATGAGTCAAACCCATATTGTTCAGGAAGCTTTTCCCTAAGCCTAAGCAGGTATGTGCTATGTGTATTCACATTTCCTGGGCTGGCACACAGATACAGCTCATTGTAAGAAAGGCTGGGGAATGTCATGCAGATAGGTAACAAAGGAGAAATACAAAGTTGTGGTGATGAGCTATTTAACATCTACGTGGGAGGATTTCCTAGCTAACTATGCCAGATGTTTAGGTATGAAGTTAAGACTCTGAATATGCCTTCTCATCTCTGTCTTCTGTGGTGCTTGTCTAGCCAGATACTTGCCTTTTCACTCAGTCTTCAATAAGATTTTTTTGGTTGTGGTGGTGGAGGGTGGAGAAGATTATGAATCATACTTTCAACATAGCCCTCAGAAGTTGCTAAGATTGAATTCTTAAGTTTAAAGAGACCAGGACTTAAGTATGCACGTTTTAAACAGAATAAAAACAATTTGACAGAATACTTATTCGAGCAATCTCTTCACACTTCATACTAAGTGTTTTTTAAATTAATATTTGGCTATCTTTTAAAAAATACTTTTTGGTTTAAAAATAGGCAATTCAAGTTCTCAGGATTTTTTTTTTTAATTTCAGGCACAGGGCATTGGTATAATGAGTCTTTTCGAGTGTTTATGCATGCTTCTATGTTTAACGTTTTTCTTACAGATCTCAATCCCCTGGAGTCATGGGTGCTCAGAGCCCAGAGACTCAAGTTCATCCTTAGTTTAATGGCTCTGAGGCTGCTTCTTAGTGGATCTGTACGGGAGAGTCGTGCCTTGCATGTCCTGGAGTCATTAGCTTGGCATGAAATGGTCTGGTTGTTTGTGTTGCATGATATTTGTTTCTGTGTTGGGCGTCTAGAAAATGGCCTTAGTCACGTGAAGTCTTGAAGTGTTTCAGAGCCAACTACTCATGTGATAATAGCATTTCAGGGCTGGCAACTGTGTTGTTCTATGTGTGCAATTCTATGTGTTCTCTCTTCACATTTAATGAGTCATAACACTGCGTAGCCAATGAGTGGCCTTGCTTTTCAAGAGCGGTATTTCCCCGACGTGGCTATAGATGTATTTCTGATAATGAATAATCTATTAGTATCTTATATAGATACATTATTATTGAATATTTTTGCTTATTAATTAGGGTCCTTACTGTAACCTTTTTTCTTTTCTTTACTTGACTGTCCTTTGTAGTGGTATCTGTTCTAATGCATATACTAGAAGCAATATAATTAAGTTAATTAACTAATTAATTAATTGACTATGATTTATTCAATGCCATCCACACACTAGATGTCTTGAATTGGATCAGATATCATGACTTTTGGATAACAAGGTGACTATATTCTTACCAAAAGGAAGACTTTATTCAAGTAATTTTTGTGTTGTGGCCAATCCTGGGGCTTGAACTCAGGTCCTGGGCATTGCCCTTGGACACTTTTTGCTTAAGGCTAGCACTCTGCCACTTGAGCCACAGCACCACTTCTGGCTTTTCTGTGTACATGGTACCGAGGAATCAAACCCAGGGCTTCATGCATGTTAGGCGAACACTCTACCACTAGGCCACACTTTTGGCCCCAAATAAGTAAATTTTGTTCTCCTATTTTAGGAGGTGGTAAATTCTGCAGAAAAATTACATTTAGGGATAGTGGAATTTCTAATTTCAAATAGTGTGGCAAAGGAGGCACTATCATCAATTGTGTGGTATTTGAACAAAAACTGATGGAAAAACAATCTGGCACAGATAAGATATGTTCGGTGCACAGCAAAAAAAAGATCAATCTTTGTGTCTAGAGAGAAGAGGGAAACATTATAGAAGACTGGTGTGAGAGATAAAATGAGGAGAGTGGAAGACATTAGAAACTGACCAGTAGAAAATTCTGAATTTTGTGCTATATTGGACACTAAGTGAAGACAGTGTATTGTGGAGGGAATGATGGATTATATCAAAATATGCTGGTCAGTCATGTAAAATTCATTCTGAGAATCAATGAATTAAGATTTATGTTGATAGGTTTATTGGGATTCAGAATGAATGAGCAGATGGGAACTGTCATAATGCTTTAGGTTAGCTTAGCTGCAATGAGGTGCTAGCTATGAGAGACAATAAATAAATCCTCTCTTAAAGAAGGGAGATATAGCATGCTTATATGCTTTCAAGGGATTAAAAACAGGACAGGAGGGATGAAGACATAGAATTGGAAGAAGAGAAGGGCTGGAGATAAGAGGAAGAAGTCTAGTGGATAAGAAGAGAAGTTTGCTTTCAGCAGATCCATGGGCATTTCATCCAAGCAAAAGGCAGAATAAATGGTAGAGCTGCAGGTACAGCTACCCCACACAGCCAAGCTGCTCATACTTTCATCCTGTATCTCTCAGCCTCCAGAATGGCAAATCATTCTGTTTTTATAAGTAACCCAGTTTAAGGCATTTTGATATAGTAGCCAGAACACACGAAGACATTTCCCCCCATGCTTTGTCTTTTTTATTATAGTATTTTTATTCTGCACACATCTTCTTTCTTTCCTCTGCTCTCTCTTGACAAATACTTCAAGAAAATGATTTTCCTGATATTACTTCTTTCTCTTCTATTTATTTGTTCTTTTTTTTCTGGTATGTGCCATTTTAAAATCACTATCCTTTACTCATTGTACAAGGAGGTTTCAGGTTAACATGCTCATTTATTATGTGGACATTGTCACCCCATCCATCACTGTCCACCTATCAACCCCCACTGATTTCTTCTCTTGTCATGAGTAATTTTTTCTTCTTTGCACCCTAGGTTTACTTTACGACTTAAAAATATCTTAACACCTCCTCATATTCATATAAAATAATATACATATGGAAATAAACTCCTAACATATGGAAACAAAAGACTTGTATTTCTTTCTTCTTTTTTTTGGCTTTCAAAAAGGATTGATTCTGTCTTCTTGACTTTATTATGGTGCGTTCCTTGCGTAGATGCGAGACAGTGGGGGGAGAGGATACAGAACTCGAGGAGAAAGAGTGAAAAAGTGCAGCCGTGGAGCTCACTGGACACTGATGAAAGTGACCTAGACAACTCACGGGTGGACATGAGAGGATTTGGACTGGGACAGAGTGAGGGAACAAAAGGAAATGTGCTCGTTACCTGACTTGTGTAAATGTAACTGCTCTGACCATCACCTTTATAATAACCACGAAAAACCAGAATTCAACAACAATGTCTTGAGCTGGAGGTACACACTTCTTTTTTCTAATTTAAATTTTATCTATATGTTCTCTTAAGTTCTACAATAGCTAAATTCTGCAAAGGCTTTTCATTGTTTTAGTACAGATATTTCACCATTTCCATGAGTATTTTTAGACCCTGAAATCCCTTAGAAATGTATTTTTAGTTTTAAAATGTATGAATTGAATTTTTAAAATCAATTCCTTATTTTTTGCTGCATCATAGTTAGAGGATGGGGTATGTGTATCTTTGTGTGTATGTGAATGTATCTGAAGACAACTCCTTAATTGCTTTGAGGATAGTTTTCAAATTGTCACACTAGTTAAAAAAATAAAAACTAAAAAAATCATCACAAGTTAAACAGAATCACATGCTAAGTATGATAATGTACATTAGATTAAGCTTGTTTATTCTGTGTTGGAGTCATTTATATCATTTGTTTTTTTTCCAATATGCTAAAGCAACATTGCAATCTTTAATTTGTCAGGTTCTCTTTTTAATTCATCAATGTACGATTTATCAATTCTGAAGTTCTATTTGTAAATGAATACAGCCAAGCATTTTTAGGGATGGATACAAAAGTCAATCATGAGTATCTAAAAGATGTGAATCAGGATAAAGAACAGAGAATAACTAGAGGAGAAAGACTGTTTCAGACTCTTAGCCAAGCATTGACACAAAAGAAGCACTAGGTATGTTTGCCAAGTGCAAAGGAGACAGTCTCTCACCAGGGGCTGTGTGCTGCATGAGGAATGAGTGCATAAAGTGAGGCTCCAAGATGAAGTCAGCTGGATGGGACTCTCAGCCCACTGCTTTCAACTGCTGCCATAGCTAGATATTTGTTCCTCAGTGGCTAGACTTGAAGCTGCTACCTGACACTGAGTCCTGGCAGGAAGGAATTCTCTTTGTGGACTAAAGTGTATCAGAGTGACTTCTAACATTTGATTCATTCTCACCCATATTTTTATTTTGGAAAGATACTCCTGACTTTTGTATACTGTTTTTTTTTTAAATCTAGATATTACATTTCATATTGCCTTTTTGTGTTTTGTGATTCAGGGGGATGAATTATTCCAATTGTCTTCCTTAACTGGCTGCTATTGTCTGGAGGGATCTTTAGTGAGGTCAGTTTACTTGGTAGGTTTTCCCTCTGAGATTTAATTTCTGGTAGGCTTCACTCCTGAGTAGAAAGACTCCTATTACAGCAGTCGGTTTATCTGTAGTTGAAAAACCTTTGCATCTTAAATAAAACACTCAGCTAGCCGGGTCAGACTGACTCTGGCTTCTCTGAGCCTGCTTGCCAAGTCTGAGGTCCCAGACACAGACATCTTGGAGGAGCCATAAGAGTAAACGTGCTTTTCACTGAGTGTGAAAAATAGCATGTCCCTGAAAGATATTTTGCTCAATTGCTCCAAAGTAATTTATCCTTGGGAGCATAGACCAAGGTTGAAAGGAACTTGTTGTTGTTTTTTTTCCTTTTCTTTAAAGAGCATGTATTTCTGAGCAATCAATAGAAGGGACATATTAGGAAAGTTATCCTTCATTTTTGATGGTGATATGGTGGTAAAAGACAGTTTTTTTATGAACAGAAAAATATAGAAGTCCCCTTTTCTTATTCTCTTCTCATTTCCAGCTCTCTTCATTTTGAATGAAGAAAGCAAGCAAATTGGACTGTGAGGTTTATTTTAGCAAGTAAGACAGTTTTCCCAATGTCATCTGATTTTTATTCCATGCAACAAATGTTAATCTATTTTATTTAGCTTATGCAAATGCAGTAGACTCAATGGTGGTGGGAATACTCTATTATAATCACACTCTTTTCAGTCTCACTTTCCTAGTATAGGCATGGTATTTAAGATGGTGACATTTTCTGTTTCTAAAAACCTTGTAACAAGTTTTGAAAACTGGGCATTAAGTCTGAGTGTTTTTCCTTTTATTTATGCCACACCATGAACTCATACTACTCCAAATTCTACATGATAGATCTGGCAGTCATATCCATTTCTAGAAATACTCATGGTTTCATTCCGATTCAAGGATGTAAAGTCAAAAAGTTAAATTAAACAAAAGTCCAGTTAGATGGCATTATTTTCCCAAAAGACTTTATTGAGGCATGTTAGCCTGCAAAAAGTTAATGTAGACAATTCCGTGAGTTTGGGATAAATATTTGCCACCTCCCCCTGGTTCCACCCTCTTTGTGGTTTTTCTGGTAAGAATATTTAAGATCTATCCTTTTAGATAATTAGTATAGCTCTAGTCACTGTGTTCTGTGATGGCTGTATCAATTTATATTCTCATCGGTAATGTTCCAATGCTCTATATCCTTGAGAACATGTTTTATCCCTTTCTGTGTTTGAATAATCAGCATGCTAGCAGGTATAAGATTGTATTTAATAGTGGTTGTGATTTGCGGTTCCCCAACTATTAATGATGTCAAGCCTTACCTTTTAATATGCCTGTTGGCCATTTCTATGTGTTCTTTGACAAATACGTATTCAAGTCTTTTGCTTTTTTGTTGAGTTTTTCTACTTTTCATATAGCTCCACATATCTTTTAGGTATGGGCCCTTTATATCTGTTTGATGGTTTGTGACTATTTTTTCCTACTATATAAGTTACCTTTTCGTTTGGTTGATCATGTCTTTTACTGTGCAGTCTTTTACATATGAAGTAACCTCATTTATGTCTCTCTTTATGTCTGTTGGTATGGTGTGAATATGAAATGTACCCCTCCCACCGCAAAAATCCTAATGAATTCAGATCTTAGCCTGAATGGGGCTCAGAGCATTCACAGTGAAGCTTTTGGGATTGAATGAATCACCAGGGGTCTGATATAGCCAATGGATTCATATTTTGAAAGCACTATTGGAAGGTGGCGGAAACTAGGAGGTGGGGTTGCTTGGAGGGAGTCGGCCAGTAGGAATGTGCTGTGTTCTTTACGCTTTCTCTCAGCTTCTTGGCAGCCATAAAGAGAGCAGCTGCCTTCTACCATGACATTTTGTCACGGTGTTTCTGACTTCACATAGGTCTCAATGAAAGCAGAGCTAGCCAGGCATGGAGTGAAACCTCTGAAGCTGTAAAGCAAATAAGCCTTTTTTTCCTTCTGTTGAAAAAGCGACTAATCTGTAAGTGCTTTCCGTGTTCTTTCAAGAAAATTATTTCTAAGAAGAGTGTTAAATAGGGTTTTTCTATGTTCTTCTAGTGGTTTTTAATTCTAGGTCTTACATTTGAATCCTTAATTCATGTTGAGTTGACTTTTGTGTACAGAATAAGACACTAACACAATTACATTTGTTTATATTGTTGGTATTCAGTTTTCCCAGTGTCACTTCTTGACTAGATTAACCTTTTCTCCTTGTATCTTTTTTGGTATCCTACAAAGATACTTTGCTCATTTATGTGTGGGTTTATGTCTGGGCTCTCCATTGTGTTCTGTTAACCTTTGTGTCTGTTCTTAATGCTACTATCATACTGTTTGTATTAGTAGACATTTGTAACATATTTTGAAACTATGATGCATTCAGCTCCATTCTTACTCTAGTTTGCTTTTGCTACTGTGATTGCATGTGAAAATAGGAATTGTCCTATTTTTTGTGAAAAAACGTCACTGAAATTTTGTTAAGTATTGCATTGAATCTACATATTAATTCCAGTAATATAGGCACTGATAATATTAATTCTTCCAATCTGCAAATACCAGATATCTTTCCATTTGCTTATATTTCTTCAATTTAGCAATGTTTTGAACTTATCAGTACACAGCTCTTCTACATCTTTGATTGAATTTTCTCATGAGTATCCTCAAGAATATTAAATATTCAGTGTTTTTGTAATACTTTTTTCATATAGTTTGTTGTTAATTTATAAAAACACTTGTCATATATTGATTTTGCATCTTGCACTGTTACTGAATTCATTTATTGATTCTAATGATTTTGAGTGCATAGAGTTTTCTACATGTAAGATCACATATCTGCAAATAGAGACAGTTTTACATCCTCCTTTTATTTGTATTATATCTTTCCTGAATGTTCTGTCTAGGAATTTTAATATATGATGAACTGAAGTGACAAAGGTGACCATCTTTATCGTGTTCTAAGTTTAGAGAAAAGACTTTAAGTTTATCATCTTGAAGTACGATACAGTGATAGGATGTATGGTTCCTGTTATGTTGAGGCGCATTCCTTCTGTATCTAATTTGCTCAAGTAGATAAACAGAACAGTGCAATTCACTAACAGGAACTGACTATTTGTGAAACAAAAAGTCTGAGCAAGGGAAAAAATGTCTATGATCTTTATTACCCTCACTATTAAAAGTTTGAAGACATTTATAGTCTTGAAAACATAAAATAAGATGGTCATTTAGAGCATTGGATCAGGCTGCCTGAGTTTAAATATTACCTTACAGTGTCTATTTAACTATGAAAAAATGTCAAAAATTTTGTCTGGCATTATTTTCACTGATGAGGACTTCAAAATTAATTGAGTAAAAATGCAAAAGATGAGTGTTGACTGCTTTTAAGCACCTCATTTGAGAATGGGATTTGTTGTTGTTTTGCCTGTGCTTTGATTTGCAAACGGAATCTCAAAGAATTTGTGTATCTCCTACTGCTGTGAGTTCAAGTGATTTTTAGCTGACAACAAATTGAATCATGTGGGGGTGCTTTCAAGACCAGCTTTTGCTAGGACCCTGCCTAGACAAATTCCATCCAGACATCTAAAGTGGATCTGGGGAGTTACACTACTTCATGAAGTCCCAGTGACTTCATTAGGCAGCCAGGGTTCAAGTGGGAAGTTGGGGTGTTAGATGTCCTTTTCCTTGACCAGATGACTCAGATGCCATTTATACCCAGCCACAGGTCACATGGTGTAAGGAAGATGAGAGTTTTCTCTCTTCTGTTAAAATAAATCATAACTCATTATTGAAATCAATAAACATTGAATGATAAAGACAACAAACCCAAGAGTAAATTAAAAGGAATCCTTCACTCTCATTTATAACTAATATTAACTTATTTTGTACCCCAATCTGTTCGTAGATCTCCCGTAAAATTCTAGTTACCCAATGCTGTTTCTTGTATTAATATAAAAGTTTCTGCACAGAACATCCCTAGATCCCTGGAAGAAAAAGACTTCATATCTAGGACCATGTAGGTCTTAGACACAACATCACGTTACCCTCTGCGGGCATATTGTCGTCTTGTCCTTACGTGCATCAATATAAGGTAGGTCTCATTACTATCCTGCTTTGCAGATGGGATGAGACTTTTTTAGTCATACATCTGCTACAAGGCGTAGTTAAGGGGTATGTTCCGTAGAGGGAAAGCAGAAGAGTGTGTGACTATTAACATTGGAGTAGACAGACCCAGCAAGTCGTTCTGTATGTACTTTGGTTTCTTCATTTGAAAAACAGATCGAAATACCTACAGTGTAGGTGTAAGTCTTCCTGCTGTCATTAGAATAATAATAACAGAAATGGGGAACAGTAAATGATAGTCATTAATGAATCAGTGAGTCAGACCAGTTAGTCGTTATGAAATGGTTCTACTTTTTGTTATAGTTCATTATTTAAAATTTTTATTGTTATTATAAAGATAATGATAAAAGGGTTGTAGTTACATAAGTCAGATAAATAGTACTTTTTTTTTTTTGCCAGTCTAGGGCCTGAGCGCTATCCTTGGACTTTCTCAAGGCTAGAGCTCTACCGCTTGAGCTTAAGCACCACTTCCGGCTTTTCTCTATGTATGTGGTACCGAGGACTTGAACCCGGGTCTTCGTGCATGCTAGGCAAGCACTCTACCACTAGGCCAAACTCTCGGCCCCAGTACATTTCTTCTGGGGCAAGGTCTCTCCTTCCCTCATTCTCTCCCAGTTTTTGCTTCCTGTCTTCATCTACACATAGTTTTTTTTCATTGTATTGTCTAGTGAGTGTCACTGCTGCATTTGTTCACCTTTTTTCCCTCCATTTCTGCAACCCCTTCACCCTCCCAAAGACAGAAAAATAAAAGAAAAGAAAACCAAAACAGCAACAATAGAAAAACCTCTTGTTTCCATTTCTTACAGTTCATTTTAATAAATACTATTTTATATGATCAGATATATATATGCATTGTGCCTTCATGTTCCTTTCCTAAGAATATACTCTTTTGGTCTCACTATGTGTGAATGCCTAGAATCCTGTATAATTTTCCATATCCCATCCAGTGTGTTTTCTTGTAGATTAATAGGCACATTCTAGCTACCACAAATGAAGGAAATCCTGCAACCTATGTTTCTCTGGGTCTGGCTTATTTCATGTAATATAACTTTTATATACTATAAGGCTTTCTGGTTTTTGGTTAATATCGCATTAATTTATTTAAAAATTATCATGTAGTTGTACAAAGAGTTTTTCAATTCAGCATGTAAATTTGTGAGGGAAATGCATTTTGATCAATGTCACTCCTTTCATTGTTCTCTCCAGTCTCTCCCAATCCTACCCCAGGCTTTCAATGAACTTTGTAGGAAACACACATTGATTGTACACACTAAAGGAAAAAATCACGATTAATCGTACAATTGGGAAAACTTACTGAAAACACTTTCTGTCCTCTCTGTATTTTCTCCATGGACACCACACACACACACACACACACACACACACACACACACACATTATTTAGATGTAGAAATGGGATGCTTTATTTTTCTTTATAATGCATTTTCAGTGATGTTGATATTTCCTTTTCCTTGTAAAAATTTATTTATTTTTGCTGTCACATTGCTGTCATACTTGTATTTAAATGCTTATACCTACTGATGTTTAGTAACTTTAAAAATAAACCAGATCTTTGCTGTGGGGGTCATGTATAATTCAAGAATTGCAGTTTTCTGTAAGCAGTTTAATTGTTTATCTGTGAGCAAAGATCATTCCTTTCAGGTACACAGAGTAGTGTGAAGGTGCTGAGGCAGAGGAGCCTTGTCTGTAGAGGAGCTAGTCAGAGACATTGTTTTTGGAAGGTTCGGTTCTGGAGTTCATCAGTTAAGCATTTCAGGAGGCACCAAAGAGGTGGAGGTGGGATTCTCTGTGGGCGCTTGCGTTGTAATTGGGAGCTGATAGCAAACGGAGTCCTAGAGCCAGGGTAGAAATGAAATCTAGGCTTGGAGAGACTGAATATACAAATGAACAATAGTTGGACATGTATATAAATAGAACTCTGTTATGCAACCTGGAGCAGCCTGCCTAAGTTACCCTCTTATCTACAATAAACAATCCAGGAAGCTAGCCTGCTGTATGCCAGACTTGTAGGAAGCCAGATTATTATCTTCAGTAATTATCCAGAAAGCTAAGTAATAACTTCTATAGAAATTAACCCCTATGGGGCTGGGAGTTTGGCCTAGTGGTAGAGTGCTTGCCTAGCATGCACGAAGATCTGGGTTTGATTCCTCAGTGCCATATATACATAGAAAAATCCAGAAGTGGCGCTGTGGCTCAAGTGGTAGAGCTCTAGCCTTGAGAAAGCCCAAGGACAGTGCTCAGGCACTGAGCTTAAGCTCAGGACTTGGAAAAAAACAAAAAGAAATTAACCCCCAATAGCCAGGCCTGATGAATAGCTAACAACTTTTCTAATTCTATTCCTTCTTTCCAACTTTGGACCAAATATAGCAAGTCAAATATGTCTCCCTAGTGAATCCAAAATAATACCCTTCTTCTGGTCCACCTGACTGCAGCTTCATATCCCACCCTCCATCAGAGCACCCTTGAGAATTGGGTTTTTCATTGTAAACCTGCCCTATTCCTCTGCCTGCCTTTAACCCTCTGCAAAGGTTTGTCAGACTCCCTGCTAGAGTGAACTCTGAACAGACAGGCTTGCTTTCCTCATTTGCTTGGTCTTTATTTCTCCTCATGCTCAATGCCCAGGCTGGAGCATTTAACCTTTGTAAACAGGTATTTTGTTTTTGGTAGAATGTCACTTGAGTTCTTTTTGTGAGGTGCAGGCTATTTTTCTAGAAGGCAGGGATCATAGCTTACTCAGCTCAGTATTCTTAGTGCTTAGTTCCAGCCTGGTCATAATATAAGAAGGAGAAGAAGGCGAAGAGGTCCTCCACATTCATAATGATTAGGTTTTTTTACTTTCCAGTATGGCTCTAGTAAAGCTCAGCATGACTACCTTGCTTGATAACCTGAGATGCCACCCCAAATGCTAGTCTAAATGTAATCCAGAAAAAGGAATTAACCTATAAGGTGGTGGTATTAGCACTCTTACGGATTTCAGAACATCTGTAGAGAACTACTTTTAAAACTTTGGGGCAAAACTCTCCTCCACCTTTTTGTCTTTCACATTTTCTCTTAATCTAAATTCATGTGACATTTAAGGGAAACATTATTTAAGAAATGTTTTTCCTACCCGGGAGCGGTGGCTCCTAGCTACTCAGGAGGCTGAGATCTGAAGATCAAGGTTCAAAGCCAGCCTGGGCACTAAAGTCTGTGAGACTCTTATCTCCAATCACTAGAAAATTGGAAGTGGTGCTGTGGCTCAAGGGGTAGAGTGATATACTTGAGCTGAAGAGCTCAGGGACAGCACCCAGGCCCAGAGTTCAATTCCTATGACCGGAAAAATAAAAAAAAAAAGTTTTTCTGTAGCTAAATGGAAATAAGTATTGTTGTTCAGACTGTAAGCCTATAAAGAAAACTACCACTCGCTTGCTCTCTAACTGGAATGATGCCTGGCTAGTTCATTGTCACTGAGCCGAGTCTCTGCGGGGCTCCTCTGTGTGATATGTCACTCCAGAGCCCCAGCTAGAAGCACCAGGCTGTGTACAGGCCATACTCAGGGCAGAGATGCTCTTGGAGAGCAGACACATCTGCCTGGGATGAGCAGGAAAGGGCCTTACGCAATGTGTTTAGTCTGCACATGGCCCTGACCTTGTGACTTCCTACAGAACGTTCTGGATTCAAATATCAACGCAGTTCTGTTTTGCAGCTAGGACTTGCAAACTTGTGCGAACAAGATGCAAAGGTGAGTCGCTTGGATCTCCCTTGTCCCTTTCTACACAGGCTAGACAATTAATTACTCATCAATCGTACCATTCAGGAGAGAAGTGAGGCTGGACTGGATGGTAGGCATTCTGCAGAGCAGAGAAAGCAACCCAGCTCCCAAGACAAGGAAATGAGAGTCCTAAGGAGAACCATGTGTACTCTTCAATGTTGCCGCCTGTGGAGATTTGCTACGCTGGAAGTTTCCTCCACTTGCACACAAGCTCTCCTCATCCAGCTCTGCTGATGCTATTACATGAGTTTGTACACCCAACCTTGACTATATTTATCACCTCTGCAAGAAAAAGGATTTGAAATCAAGATTGATTTATACGATAAGCATAAATACATGTCACTCGATATCCATTTCAGTCTCTTTCTACTTTGCCTTCATAAACTACAGGGATTGCAGAAAAGTTACCACAAAATCTTGCATCTCCCAGACTCCTTTGCAACATATATGTCTGTGATTTACAAGTTTTACTTCTAGACGTCACACTTCTTTAGAAGGCAGAGAGACAGAAGTACTTCTTCCAGCTCCAGAATCTAGAGCCTTTGTTGGTAGGGACAAAAGGGAAAAAAATGGGAGAGAACAAGAGAAGAAGTGATAGTGACCAAAAAGAGATTTATTTATTACCTTACTTATGTAACTGCAACTCCTCTGTATATCACCTTTTAAATAACAATTTATGTATTTTAAAAAAGCCTAGAGCTTTACTGCTTCTGGCACTCTGGAGTTTGTATATTGGCATAAACTCAAGTCAGTGAATACTTTGCAGTGGAATCCTGACCATAAAGCTTTCCAGTGAGGTACGGAATCAGACATTCTGAGTTAGTTATTACTGAAGTCTGCCCTTTCCAGTTTCGATTGCCTTGGTTTTAGACAATTATTTGCAAAAGCACTGATGTGTTACTTTTGATTCCTGAATTCTAAGCTATTTGGTAAATGGCAAACAATTGGAAATGCATGGTTATGGGTTTGATTTTGTTGAATAAAATGTTGAATCTCTTACATATTAAATTTTGTTCAGAAAAGTGTTGAACCTACTAATTAATCCATCTAGGGCTTGGGCTTAGGACCACCTCATTGGTTATTAATGAGCCTTAGGTCTCTGGAATCTCAGAATTCATTGGATGATGCGGAACATAAGATCAATAGCAATAGCTAGTATAATAAAGTATTCTGTTGGTGTTTTCTGTGATTTTTGAAACACGTGATCCTCTATGTAAGAAATAAGGAAAGCCATGGCAAAGAAGAAAGTGGATGTTCAGAGAAGTACAAAATGTACTGGATATCTATCACCAGGCTGTTAATCAATACCAAAATCAGGTCTACGTCAGGTCAGAAAAGCTGCTGTTGAAACACACACACACACACACACACACACACACACACACACACAACACATACACACACACACCAAAACAAACAAAAAAGAACTTCCTAGCCAAGCACTGGTGGCTTGTACCAGTAATCCTGGCTACCCAGGAATCTAAGATTTGAGGGTCACAATTCAAAGCAAGCTGAGGCAGGACATTCTGTGAGACCCTTATCTCCAATTAAACACTGGAAAACTGGAAGTGGAGCTGTGGCTCAAAGTGGTAGTATGCCAGCCCTGAGCAAAAGGGGTCAGGGATACAGTACCCAGGCTCTGAGTTTAAGTCCCACAATTGACAAAACAAAATAAAACAAGCAAACAAAAAAAAGAGAAGTAACTTCCGGATGGTACAAGTTGCTTCCACTAACCTGTCAAGAATTGGGTGAGACAGCTCTTGGAGCAACTGATAATAATAGTAATCAATGGCAAAAGATTTGTTGGATAGTTAAAAAAAAAGTGACAATGACTTCAGATTTACCAATTTCTTTGCAAAGGATGGCGGCTAGGACTTGTTGGCAGTGGGAAGGAAGAAGGGACAGGATTCCAGCTGAAACAATTCCTACAACATCTGTTAGTGCTGAGGCTGAAGCTGAGGCGAGCTTGGGTTACGGCTTTGTTCCATAAAACAAGGATGTAAACTCAGTGTAAGGAAAAGACATTAGGACGTTCAGAGCAGGGCGAAGGATGGTGGAGGGCGAGTTGTGGGGAAGCAAA
The DNA here is from genome assembly GCF_031878675.1 of Megascapheus bottae. NCBI lineage: Eukaryota > Metazoa > Chordata > Mammalia > Rodentia > Geomyidae > Megascapheus > Megascapheus bottae. Next base: position 45,444,122 of record NC_143519.1, read on the forward strand.
GCAGATGACCTGCTAGGCTTACGGCCTCAGTTAACACGTCTTTTTTTTTTTGCTTTCTTCTTGATATTAATTTCTATTGTTAAAGAGCCCTTCCAGAGAATGGCTGCGCATCTGAAGCAGAATGAGAATGAAGCAGGCTTTTCCACCAGATTGTTCTTCAACACTTATGGCTAAGACTTTCCTGGACTTCATCAGCACTTTTCTGGTACATGAGAAGGTTTCCTTTTGCTGTGGAAGGATTTACATGGAACCAAATATTTCACAGCCGTATCTGTAATGTGCTTTAAAGCCTTTTTTGAAAGTGAAATTTACTTAAAGGAAAAGCTGTTTCCTACTAGCTGAAATAACATGGATCAGGGTGACTCATGCCACGGAGCCCCTGTGCCTTCTCAGTGGAACTTGCCACAGAACAAACAGAGCAAGCCAAGAGAGAGCACCTTCAGAAGCAGGACTTAATTGTTTCCAGTGATTTCTATTGTTTCGATTCCTTTGAGACGACAAAGCAGATGATCAAGGGCAGAAACTAAAGCCTGGTGGTATTGTGGACTATCATTGAAGAAAATAAAGTGGTAGGAGGTAAATTGGTGGCCTTGAGAGGAAGATGGAGGGTAAGGCTCCCTTGTCCAAAAACTGACCCAAGAAATCACTGCCTGGGCCTGTGTGGAGTTAGGTCTGACAAGGATCCCGGCTATATTCTTCCATCATGGAAACTGCCTGGCCTTTGTATACAGGCATATTTTCAAACAGTTATTTTCCTTAGCTGTAAGGAAATCAGTTAAGCAAATCATTAGTGTGGGTTTCCTAGTTTGTAAAATAAAGGTGTTGCCATCGAATCGCCACTGGAACAGTAGGAAAGGATTGTTTAAAGGTGACAGGTGTGCAGTGCATGACAGTTACTCAATAATGGTCAATGACAATTTGGAATATGATTTTCCTTATTTGCTGGCTGTTTCCTTGGACCATTGAGATTCAAGTTTCTCTCCAGAGGCCTTTTGCTAACTAGCTTTCTGCTTATTCTAATAAATACTTGAGACAGTCAACTTAGAAAGAGAAGAGCTTGGCTAATAGTTTTAAAGATTTCAGTCCCTGACTGATTGAGCTTGTTCTTTTGAGCCAGTGGTAAGTGACTGGTAGAGTAAAACCCCTCATATCATAGCCTAGAAAAAAGCACAGTAAGCAAAGGGCAGGGGTTTCACTGTCCTTTTGAAGGAACTCCCTCCATGTCTCAAAACTCTTCCAATAGGCCTAGCTCTGAAAGTTCCTACCACCTCACAATAGCACTCTGTAGGAATGAAGTTTTGAACACATGGATCTGTGGGGGACGTGGAGGACCAAGCTACAGCAGTTCCTTCTACTCAAGTCTATTGCTGCTATGAGCATGAGGTTTATACATAGTCCTTGTGCATTCAAACATTTTTTATGTCTAAAAGAAGTTATCCCTGGAGTTTGGCCTAGTGGTAGAGTGCTTGCCTAACATGCACGAAGGCCTGGGTTCAGTTCCTCGGAACCACATATATAGAAAAAAAAAGCAGGGAATGGAGCTGTGGCTCAAGTGCTTCTAGCCTTGAGAAAGTCCAAGGACAGTGCTCAGGGCCTGAGCTCAAGCCCAGGACTGGCCAAAAAAAAAAAAGTTATCCTGATAATAAGCATTGCAAAACAAATAGCCAGGAGAGTTAATGCCTTCATTTGGAAGTCCAAACAATGAAGTTGAGAAACAAACAAAAAATAGCAAAAGACTAAATCAAGAGTTCTAATTTGGAATTTATGGCCTTTATTTTTATTTTTAATTTTTTTTGCCATTCCTGGGGCTTGCAATCAGAGCCTGAGCACTGTCCTTGCTCTTTCTCAAGGATAGAGCTCTACCACTTGAGCCACAGCACCACTTACAGCTTTTGCTATGAATGTGGTACCGAGGAATTGAACTTGGGTTTTTGTGCATGCTAGGTAAGCTATCTACTACTAGGCATGCTCCCTGCCAGATTTTCTTTTCCAGTTCTGGGGCTTGAACTCAGAGCCTAAGCACTGTCCTTGAATTTTCTTAAGACTAACACTACCACTTGAGCCACAGGCACCACTTCCGGCCTTTTCTGTGTATGTGGTGCCAAGGAATTGAACCCCTGGCTTCGTGCATGTTAGGTGAGCACTCTACCACTAGGACATTCTCCCAGCCACTATATGGTCTTTGAATCTCTGAAAGCAAATGCAAAAATAAAGCCTTTGCTTTGGTGCATTTGAGTTATGAGAAAACATTTGTTCCTCAGACTCTCAGAGTGATCTGGCATTCTCCCCTACAGAGCAGGTAAAGAAACTCCAGAACCAAAGATCTTTTAGACTAGAAAGCTATTTGGAAACAATTCATGATTTCTCTGAGAAAAGTACTAGCCAGGTCTGACTCTGCTCAGTTCTGCGGTCAGAGAAGATGAAGGTACACTCAGGGTGTTGTTATGGACCTGTTCGTAGCTTCTGCCTTTGTGCAGGCAATGCAGTGAAGCATGTTCAAGTTCAACATATATTTACCAGTGTTGTACAACCTGCCTTTGGCACTAGATCACCAGGCGCAGACTCACCACCCAGTTGTGGGAACTTGGGACTTCACCTGCAATGTGAAGAGTGATTGTGTTTCTCATGACACATTGGTACATAGAAATAAGGTGTTATCTATAAAGTGTTCAAGGACTTCGTATGATTAAATGCTCAAACTTATTGAACCGCTGATGATTATTATGAGCAGTAGCATTAGAAAGTAGATTGCAAGCTGACTTTTGATGAAAAGTTGGCTTCTTTGAGGTGTTTGTGAATGTGGTTTTATTCAACTAGAATGTTTATCAGAATCAGTCCTAAATTGTGAAGACGAATGACAAGAACAGAACCATCACATTAGGAAGTATTGGCAATGGCATGCTATTCTTTCTCTTTCATTTCTGACTCTTCTGCCATGAAAATGTATGATTTTAATTAAAAGGAAACTTTTTTTCTCAAAATGGGTTTCTTGCTGTGTGATTTATAAAAAATAATTTAGTCTATTGTAGTAAATTCTTTAGTTAATTGATCAGGAATTTTACTCCCTATATTATATTATTTAAAAAATTAGATTATACTAAAATTGTTTTGGCTCAAAAGGCCCTTTCCTGGAATTAAAATACATTCTTAGGAAGCCAGCCTGGGTGGAGGGGCGTAACTGCATCGTTACAGATATTAGCCTTCTAGAAGATGTGGCTTACATGGTTGAATACCCGTTAGTACCCCTCCCTCCATCTCCTGTCCTCCCTTCCTCCCTCCCTCCCTCCCTCCCTCCCTCCCTCCCTCCTTCCCTCCCTGCCTCCCTCCCTCCCTCCCTCCCTTCCTTCCTTCTTTTCTTTCCTTCTTGCTTGCTCTTCTCCTTCCCTCTTTTCCCCTCTCCCTCCCTAGTCCTCTCCCTCCCTTTCTCCTCCTGCTACTTCTTCTTCATCATTATTATTGGCAGTGCTGGGAACCAAACTTAGTGCTTTGCGCATACCAGACAGTATTCTGGCTTTGAGCTACCTTCACAGCTCTATAGTTGGCCAGCTTTATGAAAGATTGAAAAATTCATTTGAGAGTTCCCTTGAAAGAGCTTGCAAAGGAGAAAAATCTTACAAAAATTTTAAGCTATATATGAAAATGTACTTTTAGAAGATTGGGCTGTACTTTTTAAGTTATGTTAGTCTTATATTTAAAAAATAAAGCATTGTTATGTTATATAGATTGATATGTATCTCTGACATACAAACCCTCAGCTTAATTTTAATTATGTTCTGAAATCTATGTGCCAGTGATTGGATATAGAGAATCCCTTCTTGAATACATGGCATTTGACATATGATGAAAAAAACCAATATTAATAACATCTTAAAAAGTAAAGCATTGGTTAGAGTAATTAACCTTGATAAATTGCTACAGATGCACAAATATTTTCAACTGCAAAAGTGATGAACTATGGATTGAAAAGTCACATGATAGACGTCAACAGCAGGAGCCAGGCCAATTGAAAACCAACAAAGTATTAATATGTGACAAACGTTAGTAATGTATGAGATGCCAAGTGGTTGTCCCTGAGTTCTTCAGCTCAAGACTAGTGCTCTACCATTTGAACCAAGGCTAGTGCTCTACCACTTGAGCCACAGTGCCACTTCTGGTTTTCTGGTGGTTCACTGGCAATAAGAGTCTCACGGACTTTCGTGTTGGGCTGGCTTTGAACTAAAATCCTCAAATCTCACCCACCTGAATAGCTAGAATTACAGGCATGAGCCACAGGCATCTGGCTATTGTTTTGTTTTGGGAAGGATAGATAGGAAAGCCAACAAATTACTGGGAAAGAAATGCAGCAAAGAAAGACAAAACTTAAGAACCTATGAACAAGAGGGAGCAGCATGGACTCCCTCAAAGTAAATTCAAAGTAAATTCAGACGTTCTAGGAATATTTTAAGCAAGGAAAAGGCAACAGTGGTTTTGAATTAAAAGTTTGTGGTTAATCAGGGAAGAAAAATAAATGGTAGTAAACTGGTAACTGGAAAGAACCTGCTTAGGCTCAGGTGGTTGTGTGTGTGTGTGTCTGTGTGTGTGTGTGTGTGTGTGTGTTTGATTTTGTTTTTATATCTCTTTTATCTTACTTTGCCTAATCCATTATCTGAAGATTTTCCCTAGCTCCTTGTCCACTACATGTCTTAGCTTTGAGCTCTTCAGCAATTCCTTCTGCTCCTTGAACCTCTTTCCTAGACAAGCCCTTGCAAATTATCGCCACATTCTCTTTTTGATACAATTCAACAATGCCACTGGTCAGGTAAGAAGCACCTGGAGGGTGACAGAGGAATTTGGGTGAGATGATGGGTTAATGTAGTCCCATCCCACAAGTTAGTAAAGATGGTATCTCCTCCACCATTGGGCTCCTAAGTGTGGAAAGCCTGAAACCAAACTTTATTAGTTCATGGTAAACTGAGGAGAACATGCCTGACTGGATACTCAGGTTATTTAATCACCTTAGCTTCCTCTAATCAAGTGTCTAGAATCCTTTAAGACCCTCCAATCTCCAATTTTATCAACCCCACGGTGGCCCATTCTCTAGTCCGGCTCTCATCTCCAATTCCTAAGCCTTAACATGTAGGAGAACTGGACAATGGCTTAACGGCTGTCAACAGGCCAAACTGAATAAACGAATCATACTTTCTTATAGCATTCTACTTTTGATTTTAATCTCTGAGCCCCTCTGTCCTTCACTGGCTCCCCCCATTTACAAATAGTATTGCACACTTGGCCTGTTTTTGTTGTCTTATTACCCTGTGTCTTTTTGCATTGCACACACATTGCTCCTGTCACTATTCATTCTCTTTGTAGTGACAGTAACTTTATTATGAATCCCATGATAACTTTTTCCCTGCCTCAATCTTTTTCCAACTTTTTCTGAGTATGTGCTTGCTCTGGATATAAAAGATAAAATAAACTTTAAGAAAAGAGTATATCTGCCTTTTTGAATCAATTGCCTTTTCTGTTTGTCACCTCCTTTGCTAGTGACATTCTACTGTCCTGAACATGTGGCAGATGACACATCTCCTCTGGGCATAAAGACTGGACTTAACTACTTAGAATACATTGTGGCTACTCTGCTAGTCCTTATATGATTTACAAACTTTATGGTGACAACAACAATAACAGCAACAACCGTAAATGACCCTGTAGTCTTGTAATTAAGCAACGGTTTCATGCATGGGCTGAATGTCCTTGTCACAGTCAAGTTCAAAGTCTTCTTGGGACATGATGACCTGAGCTGGCACACTGGGAGGAATGGCCAGGCGGCCCCATGTATGAAGGTTTCTCCTTCACACAGCTCTGGTCAACAAGCTGGCTTTCCAGGCACTGAGCAGGCCTTGAGTTTTGCACTGAGCCTGAATAAATTAAGTGAGGAAATACCTGGAGGCGTTGGTTTCCAGCACTTAATTTTCCTGTGGCTTGCCTAGTAGGCAAAGCAAGGGATTATTTCAAACCTGAGTTTTGCAGCACAGCAGGATTGCTTGAATAAAAGTAACAGTTAAAAGCTGGCAGCTTACTTCAAGGGCAATCAATCTAACCTCTCCAGGGATTGGTTTGGTGAAGTAGATCCAAAAGTAGGAATGGGGTTCATGGGTTAAGGTTTTGGTTTTCTTCCAGGTTTGCTATTAATGTGTTGTGTGTTTGGGTCCATGCCTTCTCCTTATTTTCCTTGCTCTGTGGAAGATATCACAGCATCTGCTGAACTGCTGTAAAAATTTACCAGGACACCTGATCTATAAACTTCAGATTAGTAAGTGGTAGCATGTAGTCACTCACATTGTACATCAATCATCACAAACAATGCACTATATTTTTTTTGCCAGTTGTGGGCCTTGAACTCAGGGCCTGGGCACTGTCCTTGGACTTTCTCAAGGCTAGAGCTCCACCACTTGAGCCACAGCACCACTTCTGTTTTTTTTTTTTCTATGTATGTGGTACTGAGGAATCAAATCCAGATCTTCATGCATACTAGGCAAGCACTCTACCACTAGGCCAAACTCCTGGTCCCAAACAATGTACTTTTATTAAAATGGAATTATACCTGGCCACGGAGGTGCACCACAGTAATCCACAAGGAGGATGGAACAGAAGGCTCAAAAGTATGATCAGCCTGGGCTATACCTTTATAAATGGAATTCTATTTGTTCTGTGTGATATCTCTTATTGATGGAATTAGGTATTGTTTTGTGCTATTTTAATGCATATATTGTCCTTTGATCTACTCCCTCAATTAAATTACTGGCTTCTTCTTTTGATTCCATGGTTTTCCCTTTTCTCCTTTCCAAGTATCTTTCTCATTAGTAAATGTTATTTCTCTTCCTTTATCATCCTAGAATTTTATTTTTGTCTTGGGATTTATTGAGTTTTCTTCTTCCATGTTTCACGAGCATTTTATTCACGGTTTCTCAGAATTCCTAATTCCTTCATATGATTCAGCCATTTTTATACTTCTTTAAACTTTTAAACTTTTGGTTCAATAAATATGTGTTCCAGAACACATAAAAATTCCTCGAATTGGATAAAAAGGGACTTTGCAGAAATGAATACAATTCTTATAAACATGTTTATGTACCGTATTAAATTCAAAATAGATGATATGTTTAACATTACACATTGTACAAATTCTAAATTTAAAATTTAAAAGGTTGAGTAAATACACAGTCAGAAATGCCTGCAATTCTTATAAACATTTCCTATCTACCTGTCAACTGTCAGTGTCAACATTTATAAGTTAACAGATGACATGCTTTAACACAATTACTACATCCTTGTCTGTTTATTCTAGAGTGATCATGTGAAAGTAAAACCCAGCTGAATCTTGGAAAAACAAATGAACTTTGCGTAGAAAGAAAGCATAGAAAAATAGAGATTTTCAGCAATGCATCTGTCCAGCAGTCTTAGAGGATGGATATATTTGCAAGTAGACCAACTTTTACTTTTCTATCTAGTCCTGTGCTTTGGAAATAGCAATGTTAGACAAAGTAATTTGATTTAGCAAATATATTTATAGTAAACATTGCCCATGAATTGAGTGAGTCTTGGTATCCACTATCAAAAGGCTTAAGAAATATCAGTACTAAAAAGCATGGCACAGGCATTTAACAAATGACCACGGGTGCCTTGCTTAGAAAGGGGTGATGGTAGCATTCCTTTACTTTGCCTCAGGAGGCTAGGAGTCCTTTTGCATACCTGCTTCAGAGTCTTGTCTCCCTTTGCCACATAGTTCTGCTGTGATTTTGTCCGTCTTGGGTAGATTAATTATATCAGTGGCCTCAATGAAGGGCATTTTTATACTCTTACTTTTTGCAGTGTGATTGTGGTCGCACTTTCAATTAAAAGTTGCATTCCTCGGTTCTTTCTGGTTGGCCTGTGAGTTTTGCCCTGGCTGATAGAGTACAGTGGAAGTGATGGTAGATTTGTGTTAAGCCTGGGCCCTAAGATGTGTTGAGTATACACTTCCTATCTTCTGGAACCCAACCTCCACCATGAGAACAAGCCTGGGCTTGCCTGAGAAAGCCTGAGAGAGCACACAAAGCAGAACCAGTCATCTCTGCTGAGGCTAACCGAGACCAGCCAGCTCCCAGCCATCCAGACTAATTACCACATGGACATGAGCAGACTGGTCAAGAGTTGAGCTCAGCTAATGCCAGGACTGCTCTCTTGTTCTGTGAACCAAGTATATGTTTTTATTTTCTGCCATTCTGTTTTGTGGTTGCATGAAGTGTTGTAATGGAAACAGATAACTGATACAGGGACATTTCTTCAAAGTGAAATAGCTTTAGTGCTATAAAAGTAAACATGGTAAATACTAAATATGTAACACAGTACAGAAAAAGTACAAAGGAGAAAGTAAAAGTCATTCCAGATTTTATACACAGATGCCAACTTAGTGAACAAACAAGCACACACTATAGTTTGGACATAGATTTAGTCATACTCTGCATGCTGCTTTGTATTTTTCCTTTTCAATCAATAATGTATCACAAACATTTTTCTGTGCTAACAAAAATTAATCTGTCTTGTTAATTTGAACAACTAATACTTTTGTGAATATCTTTGTGTCTGCTGTACTTTCTAATGATTTCTTCAGGATCAATTCTATATGAAATAGAAGATTAAATATATTCAAAATTTTATAGTGGTAAACTTCCTTCAGCAAAGTTATTTTTGTTATATGAGCTACAACCAAAGACACTGGTGCTTGTGAGGAAGGATTTCTGTTATAAATGGCAAAGGTTATGGAGAAAAGAAAAAGGAGTGAGTAGCATTACAAGTACAAGCCCATGAGCAAAGAAGGTGTGGATATCAATGTTCACTGTGGCATCGTTCATCTTCTATATCTGTAGAAAACAGAGTCCCCAGAAGATAATTCTAATAAAGAGAGAGGAGAGGGTGGTGTCATAGTGGGAAAATACTCTGAAGCTAGAGAGACTTAGATTTGATTCCTGGTGCCTCCTTTTCTTGGTTAAATGATTTCAGCAAAGTTAATTCACCTCTCGGATTTGCTTTCTTCACCTGTAAAAAGAGGATAGTAGCATTAGCTATATCCCTGGTTGTTGTGAGAATTCACAGTAGGTCCATTAAATGCTTAACACAGAGCCCGAGTGGTAGGCTCTCTAAAACATGGATAGTAATAACTAATGATGATCCTGATAGATCATTGAAAGGCTGATCTAATTCTTGACAGGGCTTTCTTTGGGACTAGAAATCCAGTGTTTTAGCAGATAGACTCAGGATTGTGGTGGGTATGAGAGACTGTCATTTTTTTGAATAAATGTAAGAAAACATCTTAAAACACTTAGGAGATGCAGTGCTCTGGAGTGACAGGGTAGACTATTTCCAAATAGTCAGAAGACCATGTGGCAGAGGTATTGCCGGGAAGATTCCTGCTAGAGAAGAAGCTGATAGAATGAAATGTTAATGTCTCCTCTAGATCTGATAATATTATTATGTTTCATTTATTTTAAATAAATATTTAGTAGTGTCTTTCTTTAGAACTATTTTGCAGCAAGCCAAACCATGTGAAAATCAAACAATAGGAACACACCCTTTTCTTCTGCAACAATGAATGCCAACAACCCCTGGCTTCGGTTCTCCTCTGTTCTATTATATTTCATGAAAACATAGGCAAATACCCGCCTACACCAGTGCTCTTCTTCCCCTGTGGTGTTTTTATTTTCCTAGAATCGTAAGATCATGGGTGCGACTCAGCAACTAGTCATTTTCACATCATAAATCATGGAGATAATTGACTTTCAACTTCATGTCGGAGAGTAAGTGTGCTTGAAGTACTAAGATGATTTTGAAAATCACCTAGTTCAAGTATTAAACATTACAAGGCTACTTCATTAAAATGGTGAATGTCAGCACAAAAACTGAAATCATAATTGAGAATCCAGGAAGCAGTCCAAGTTTATGAAGGAAGCTGGCATTTTAAATGGGTAAGAAAATAGTTCTTTTCTTTGCTGTTGTTGCAGATGTTAGCTGTGAACCACATATGAAGAAAAATAGAAATAAATTTAAGGGTTTGAATGTTTAAAAAATTAAAATACTAGAATCTAACCTAAAATACTCTCTATAACCTTGAACAAACTTCTAAATATGAATGGAATGCGTTGCCAAAAAGAGAGACAAATGTGATTATATAGAAAATACTGCCTAGACAAACATATGAGAAATGAAGTTGAAAACAAATTACTTTTGGAGAAGGTATTTATAATGCTTGCGACAACAAATGGGTTTATATACACACACATGTATATTTAAAATACATAAACTCATACAGAAAAATCATTTAACCCACTTTTAAATTAGAATGTGGTGCATCAACAGGTAATAAAAAGAGAAAATCAGATGGGCAGTGATTACATGAAAAATGCAAGCATTAACAGGAGGGAAGTACAAATTAAAGCCACAAACTGTCGCTTTTTGTGCATTTTACTGGCAAAGATTTATAATACTTGAAGCAAAAGAACGTGGAGGAAATAGTGTTCATAAGTTCTCTTGGAAATATGAAATGTCCTCTTTTGGAAACGTTATCTGGCAAGCTAAAATAAAGATTAATCAAGTTCTTGAACTATTATTTCTGTCTTCAAGGATCTCATCAAAGAAATGAACTCATTAGTGTGAAAAAATATATTTAAAGATGCTTATTGCTGTTTGAAGCAGCATAACATAGAAAATGTCAGTGTTAATTAAGGTGTGTGTTGAATAATTAACATATTTGTACTGTAGAATATTATGGAGCTACAGAGAGAGAGAGAGAGAGAGAAAGAGAGAGAGAGAGAGAGAGAGAGAGAGAGAGAGAGAGAGAGAGAGAGAGAGAGAGAGAGAGAGAGAGAGCAAAAGAGGGAGGGGAGTGCCAGAGAAACAGAGAGAGACAGAGACAGAGACAGAGACAGAGAGAGAGACAGAGACAGAGACAGAGACAGAGACAGAGAGTGGCTCACAGCTATAATCCTAGCAACTCGGGAAACTGATAAAAAGAATGAGGTTTGAAGCTATCCTTCAAAAGAAGTTGGTAAGGTTGGGTTTCCAAAACAAGCCAGAAGTAGTTGGTGCATCTACAATCCCAGCTACCCAGAAGGCAGCGATAGGATGGGAGTCCAAGGCCTTGAGCAAAAGTGAGACCTTCTGTGAAGAACAAGATAAAAGCATGGGAGTTAAGAATAAGTTAAAAGGCTGGAAGTGTGACTCAAATGGTAGAGTGCTTGTGTGATGTCACTAGTTCAAACCACAGTCCTACCTACCAAAGAAATAAAGGTATTATAGTAAGTAAATTTAAAAATGATATTGCTTGGGTTAAGATACTCTTAGTTTAATTAAGAGAAACATTTAAACTTATAAAAGTAGCACACAATATAGAAATTTCTGGAAAGGAGTATTTAGAAAAAAAAATAAACCAAAACAACCCAACGCTAGTATATTTTGGTCTGTTTTTCCAATTTTCTTTGTGTTGTATGTACTACAAAATATGCTTATGGTTACATTTATTCCTATTTATATCTAAACTTTTAAAGTAAGAATTAAATCATTATCATTTTCTCCAATTAATATGGACTACCATAGCAATAATAGTGTCTCCTGAGGCTGTAGCACAGTTTGACTTTGTTCCTAGAAATCCAGGTTGTTTAGTGTTTTCTGTGATTAAAATAGTGCACTAGGCCTCTCAGACACTGGGGATGTGAAAGGAGAGTGGTGCAGCTGCTCTGGAGAGAGTCTGGCAGCTTCTTTAAAAAAAAAAAAACAAAACCTACTAGCACAGAGCCCAGCAACTGAGCTTGGGCAATCTTCCCATAGAAATAAAAACTCCTCCTCACATAAAAACCTGTGCACGGAAATGTATAGCAGCTTCATATGGAGCAGTTCTGGACTGGAGACTACCTAAGGTGTCCTTCTTCCAGAAGTAGAGGTGAAACACGCCATGCTGCCTGGATGGCCTGGGTGGGCACGACCCCACAAGCGCAGGAAGATGCACCGGAGACACACGGTAATGTGGAGAAGTCTCCAGAGGGTGAAGTTGAGTGTGAGATACAAATCACCAGGGTTGTCTCTTGCATGGTTGCATCAAATAACTTTCTCCCTCCCTCCCTCTTCCTCCTCTTCTTTTTTCTCTTCCTTTTCTTCCTCCTCCTTCCTCTTTTCTTTTTCTATAATACTAGAGTTGGCATCCAAGGCTTCACATTCAAATATTCTACCATTTGAGTCACACTTCTTGTCATTTTTACTTTATGTGTTGTTCAGCTAGAGTCTCATGCTTTTTCCAGGGACCACATAAAAGGGATTATGTTTATGAACAATCCTGTATCATCTCTCCTGGATTGCTTTTTTCTTCTTTCCTGTTTTTTTTTTTTTCAGATGAGATATCCTTACTTATTTTTCCCTGAGCTGGCCCCAGACCAAAATCTTCTCTTTTTGCCAGTCCTGGGACTTGAACTCAGGGCCTGAGCACTGTCCTTGGGCTTTTTCTCAAGGCTAGAGCTCTACCACTTGAGCCGCAGCACCATTTCCGGCTTTTTCTATGTATGTGGTACTGAGGAAGAATGAAACCCGGGTCTTTCACATGGTAGGAAAACATTACACCACTAGGCCAAATTCCTGATCCCCCAGACCACAATCTTTCTATGTCTGTCTTCTGAGGAACTGGGATTACAGGTGTGCTTCACCGTGCTCCACCCCCTAACAGTGCAATAGAAACACTAACAGGTTAATGATTGTCAGGGATTAAGGAGAGGGTGAGGTCAAGAAGGGAGTGTGGCTATAAAAGATGTCATTGCTGATTGGTACTTGTGGTGACTGAAATAATTGTCTTCTTAATTGTGTCAGTTCTGATTGTAATATTACACAATAGTTTGTTTCTATTAGAGACAAAGGGTCTATAGGACTGCTTTGGATTTATGTCACCCAGTGCATCCACATCTTTAATTATTTGAAGTTAAACATTTAAACTAAAGGAAAAAAATAATGTAAAAAATATTCTTATGTAGTGTGTGTGTGTGTGTGTGTGTGTGCGTGCGTGCACACTCACACGTGCACAGGTCTTACTGCTTAAACTCAAGGCCTGAATACTGTCCCTGAACTTTTTTGCTCAAGGCTAGCATTCTGCCACTTGTGCCACAGCTTCTCTTGTGACCTTTTTTGGTGGTTAATTGGAGATAAGAGTCTCGTGGACTTTCCTGCCCGGGCTAGCTTTGAACTGTAGTCCTCAGATTTCAACCTCCTGAGTAGCTAAGATTGTAGACGTGAGCCACTGGTTTTTAGATAGGTTTGTACATTCTGTATGAGCTGATATACTCAGGTAATGTGGGTAGTAGCTGCAGATTTTCTTTAATAAAACCATCATATTCTAGTTCTTTGGTGGAAGAATTTTAACTCTAAGCAACTTCCCAGAAGGCCTTGGGACCAGTGTGTTTCCTCTCTCCCTATAAATTGGTGGCTAGAGGTTGCACCCTGTTAAGTGGCATGATTGAGACTCATGCTAGGCTTCTTTAATACCAAACCCACTGTACTGTCTTGGGCTTTCATTTGGTCAACTATTGCTTAGTTGTTAGGTATACAATCTAGAGATATCTAAACATAGGGAAAAGAATTACTATGTGAATCAGGCTGAAGTCTCAGAAGACCCAGGGTCTTGGTTTGACATATCTGGAAAGATTGTTGAATGAAATCAGGCTTTTTCTTGATGTTTGGCTTTTTAGAGCTCTGCAGAATTAAATTAAGTCTTTGGGATTCCACCCCACCCTAGGAGGATTTTGTTGTTGTTGTTTCATTTCGTGTTGTTTGTTTGTTTTTATTTGTCTTGCCTTTAAAGCAATGATGGGTTTCAGCTGGATGGTGCATTGCTACTGATGGAAGCTTTAGGCCTGATTTTTAAATATTGTATCTGTAACACTTTGAGTCACATTCTGAACTCATTTGGAGGCCAAATTTCATGTTAACATATGGGAAAGGCACAGTACACACAGCTCTGTGTGTACTCACTGCCTTTGTGGGAGGCAGCTCATCATTTCTCTCATAAATATGATTGACCTCTCATCCTTCAGTTGTCCCAAGAAGGGAGTTAATCATCTTTATTAAGTGTTTCCCAGTGAGTCCAGTTTTAACCAGGAGCCTCTTTGGTTGTATGGTTTTTCAGATTTCTTTTTAATGCTCTGAATTGCTTCATCCAGAAGCATGACATTTTCATGGTGGTCCTTTATTTATATAGGGCTATATTTCTCTCACAACTACTTAGTGTGATCTATTTGTGTAATTTCCTAGAGAATAGCTGATAACATTTAAATTAGAAGTTGGCAATGTTTCTAATAGAGAAAAATTTAGACAGCAAGTTTTTTTTTTTGCTAATCTTTCTCAAGCTGGACTTTTACATGACTTTTAAGCTAAAAATTGCCATTAATTCAATTTAAACAAATAGAATAAGAGTCTCCATCAGGTAATCGAAATTGCATGAAAATTCTGAATTGTTGTTAGAATTATGGCTTTATCACTGCTGAGACAATTGATTAATTTGGATAGTGTGCCTGTTATCCATTCATTCTGTTGATTTAATTAGTTTCATTGCAACCTGCATATCACTTTTCTATTTTAATAATTATTCCAAAGTGATGCCCTCCTTTTCCTAAAATAGAGCCCTAAGCTTTCCCATTTCTTAGTCTGTGAAAAGTTGTGCCTTGCCCTCGTTCCTTTCTGTTTCTCTTCTCAGCAATATTCTTTTTGGAAGAGGGTGGCTGAATGATAAAGATAAAACATGACTGGTTTATAAAACAGAATGATAATATATCCCACATTTTCCTAAGTCTCTGTAGCTTCTTTGGCATTTTTTGGGGGGGAAGGGAGACTACCACTGTGTACTGAGCGTACATCTTCATTGAGCTGTCCCCAGAGACACCTCAGTCCTTTTACAAGTCTGGAAGTTCTCCATGTTTTTCTCAGGGCCAATGTTAAGAAGGATTGTAAATTGCCAAGAAAAAAAATAATTCAGATATAATGAACGCTGTATGACAGAGGTGATTGAGTTCTTGGACTTGAAAAGCAATTGGCTTTAATTGTGGAGTCCAGTTGTTTATAGCATGAACATGTGTAGAATTTATTAGTTTGGATGTTCTACTCTACATTGAATGTTAAGTGGTATTAGCTTGCATGGTCATGCACATAAAGTACACGCCTTCCAATCAGGCTTCTTATTGGGCAAAGTGGATGACAGTAAAACTGTTCTCACGCAGAAGAAGATTCCTCTACTTAAAGGGGGTCTTGGAGTGAAAATGTTCACATGGTGGCTCTCAGTGTTCTCTTTTTTTTTTTTTGCCAGTCCTGGGTTTGAGCTCAGGGCCTGAGCACTGTCCTTGGACTTTCTCAAGGCTAGAGCTCTACCACTTGAGCCTCAGCACCACTTCCGGCTTTTTTTCTATGCATGTGGTACCGAGGAATCGAACCCGGGTATTCATGCATGCTAGGCAAGCACTTTAACCACTAGGCCAAACTCCCGGCCCCCATCTCAGTGTTCTTTTTATACTCTCATATGTAATGTGTGACTCTCCATAGTTGCCCCTTTCACTTCAGAGTGTGCGTGTGCGTGTGTGTGTGTGTGTGTGTGTGTGTGTGTGTGTGTGTGTACTGGGAGTTGAACTCAGGGCCTTATTCTCTCATTTGACTTTTTTCACTCAGAGTTGGCACTCTACCACTTGAACCATACCTCCACTTTGGGCTTTTCTTCTTGTTAATTGGGCATAATAGTTTTTTTGGGGGGGGCATAATAGTTTTATACACTTTTTTGCCCATATTAGCTTTGAATGGTGCTCCTGAGGCCTTAGCCTCCCGAGTAGCTAGGATTATAGGTGTGAGCCACTAGCGGCCAGCTCAGGGGAGATGAGTGATGGAGCAGAGCTTCCGAGGAACACAGACAAAATGTTGGGCATGATATCTGAAAACCTCTCCCATCCTTCCTTTCCTGTCATCTGATGTTCCACTCAGCAAGGATTGGAAAATATTAATAGAGTATAGTGTATGTCCCAAACAGGGAAACTTCCACCTGAATGGACACTTTGCTAGGAAGCTTATGAACTACCATGATTGACTGTAAGAATAAAAATTATGCAATGGACAAAAATACTCAAGAGAAATAATTTAATGTCAGAGTCTTGATCCAAACAAAGGTGTTAGATCCATGTAGTTCTTTGAGAAATCCTGTTAAACATTCAAGGAACAAACTATTCCTGTGACATGAAGAAACTGTTCTAGTAGCGTCCTGTACTATTCCAGTGTTTTTTTTTTTTAACCAATGCCTGCACATACTATTATGTGTACTAATGGGGAGGAGGGGGGGAAGGAAATAAATATACCTCAAACAGTAAAGGCATTTTATCTGGTCATTGAGGTTTAGAGTTTATTTTTTTCTTCATACTTTATTTTTATAAATTCTCTGTATTAAGGATAGAAAACTTCTACAAATAGATGTTTAAACTTCTAGAATACAAAATCAATGCATTGCCTTCTCTTGAAGGAAAGAAAAGAATTGTGAATAGATTGGGCAACAGATTGAGTGCAGTACCAAATGCCAATCCAGTGACATATGTCCAGGTTATATTAGAGAGTTCTCCAAGGATTTCCTGCTATCACTGTTGTTGACGGGACTTGAGGATTTCCCCAAGCCCTTGGCCTTGCCCTTTGTCTGTGCATTAGAATCACATGGGTTGTAATGTATGCATTTATGACTTCCAGAGCCATTGGGAGGCTGACTGGATCTCCTTTAGAAAGTTCTGGCATTTGGGCTCGTTTTAAGGAGCTAAGGAAGTACAAGTTGGGAGTCCTTCTGGCAGACTAAGTCTGGTTTTTGGTCCTTTGAATGTAGGAACAGAGCCTGTCTGTCACCATGGCATTAGCTAAGTGTCCTGTCTGAGTATCTGTCCTGCACGAAGATGCAGTTTGGGATCAGAGCTTTCTGGTGGGAAAGCTGATGTCTACATGAACTCTCTTCTGTTCAACCCTTCTTGGGGAACAAGAGGTTTCATTTGGTTCTTCATGATGTACAGTTGCAGGAATTTCCATTACACCTGCCCTGGATGCCAGTTCTATTTCTTATCACTCAATAAAATGATTTATTAGGAAAATAAGTTTTTCAAAGTTCCAGACCGCCCTATAACTCTTAAAAATCATAAGTGTCGGGCTGGGAGTTTGGCCTAGTGGTTGAGTGCTTGCCTAGCATGCATGAAGACCCGGGTTCGATTCCTCGGTACCACATACATGGAAAAAAGCTGGAAGTGGTGCTGAGGCTCAAGTGGTAGAGCTCTAGCCTTGAGAAAGTCCAAGGACAGTGCTCAGGCCCTGAGCCCAAGCCCAAGACTGGCAAAAAAAATTCATAAGTGTCCTACATTTTGTTGGAGAGCAGCAGAGATAATTCAGACCTCTCTTTCCTTAGGACTTGGGCTTAGGTCTATGCTGGGTTGGAAAATGAGGTTATGCAAATAGTGGCAAGTCAAGAAGGAAGGGCCTAGATACAGGCTTCTGGCTCCAGTTCAGAGCTCAGCTCTGAGTGTTGGGCTCATCCACACTGAGTCTACTTGTCACAAATAGGAAGCTTAGATTTTTGGCAGTGACAAGAATGAGGAACCAGGAGAGTGTAAGGAATAGGGCACAAAACGCTGCCTGACCATGCAGCAATTTGCTTTTTCCATGGGACATGAAAGGTACGGATAGTAAGTAGAAATGATCAGAAAAGCAGAGGAGCAGAAACTTTTCAGCCCAAACATCCCCTCTTCTTTCTCTGCCACTTCAGGTGATCTATCTTCAAATATCTGTAGCTCTCCAGAGCAGTAGGGAAATCATCATTGTACCTGTCTAGCTGCAGGAACAGTTAAAGCTTTCATAAAAATCCCATCTCTCTTCCTTCTTGCCTTCCTTATCCGGTGAACCACAAAGATTTTGTAGATACAAATATTTTCCATCAAGCTCATGAATAACACTACTTGGCAGAAAAAAATCTCCAACCAAGACCCAGACAACGAAGTTTTGTAGTGACTTTACATACAATGTTCCCTAATTACTGGCAAGCCTGTTAGGCGCCCGTTCCCACATGTGTCAACACTTTCTTAATACACAGTAATTCATCATGTTTGCATGGCAGAAACAAGGTACTCTTCGACCACGCTCTCTTCCTTTTCCAAGTGCTGGTCTTGAACTGTGGATCTCACTTGAGTGTCTTCATCTGGTGAACAAAGACCAGACGATAGTCTTGAAAGGGTGAGATTACCCCCCAACCATTACAGTCGTCTATCGCAGGGCACTTTAGTCTGAGTTCCAGAACATTCTTCATCCAAGAAGCACTGCTTCATTGTCAAAAGATATTCGCTTAATAACAGCAGTAAATCTTGAAAGACAGTCTAAATTCAGACAGAAAACTTGGCGAAGAGAGACTCCTATCATTTACCCCTTGTGACAATTTTATTCAGTGAATTCATTTTCATGCTGGTCGTGTGATTAAATTAGGATGGAGATTTATTTCTTTTTAATTAAAAAATAAAGAATGCCTTTGGGATGTGGGAAAGAGGGTGGAAAGGGAAAAATAACCAATACCACGTTTCATTTGGGAAGAGAGTGATTTGCAATGCCAGGTTATGCTTTCTGGATCATCTCTTAACCCTATGGCTCTTTGGAGGGAATTTAGGAGTGGGCTCTGAGCCTGATTTTAGATGGTTTGGGAAAGAAGTGGTGAATCTGAGCCTTGTCTCAGAGGAAAACTGGCATTACAGCCCAAAGCAACTTTACTTCTTCTAGCTATTCAAATTACTTATTTCACTTTTGCCTTACAGTTTTATAGCTGAGAGAAGACAAACTTATCTACCCAGAGTGTCATGTTGCATGAGATATTCTTCGAATGACCTCTTGGGTAATGCATGCATTTTAGAAAGTTCAGAGAGTCTGGGATGGGAAACAGAAACTTTCATTCTGATGCTCTTAACGCTCTGAGGAAGGTTCTCTTGGTGTGTATTTATTGTTTTGCTGTCCATAGACCTATTCTTTGATGGCCGTGACTTGCCCTTAATTGTTGAAATACAGATGGCTGTTAATGGTGGCCTTCTTGATCAACAAGATGATGATCTAGTTTTATCTTGATATTTTTCAAAATTGGAACAAGTTACATATGGTAGAGTGCTTATATTCCCAGTGCTTATATTCCAATATTTTGTCTATAGTTTAACAGTCATAAGCATGCACAGTATGAACATATGAAAAGTGGCAAAACCCTTCCCACTATCGCAAAGTTGATCTCTCTCCCTAGGTGCACACATTTGTTAGCATGAGGACACTAAAGCATATAAAGAATGGACAGACTGGGTGCTGGTGGCTTATACTTGTAACCCTAGCTACTCAGTAGACTGACCTCTGAAGATCCCTGTACAAAGCGAGTCTAGGCAAAAAATGTCAGTGAAACATTTATTTCCCATCAGCCACCAAAAAGCTGGAAGTAGATGTGTGGCTCAAGTGGTAAAACTTGAGTGATAA
Source organism: Megascapheus bottae (assembly GCF_031878675.1). NCBI lineage: Eukaryota > Metazoa > Chordata > Mammalia > Rodentia > Geomyidae > Megascapheus > Megascapheus bottae. The sequence continues at coordinate 45,463,661 of NC_143519.1, forward strand.
AACTAAATGACAGTATAATGACCTGTGTTCAAGACCTAGTGCACACACACACACACACACACACACACACACACACACACACACACACACAGAGTATATAAGGAAATGTGCATTTTCTATCTCCTAGAGACTTATAATCTGATTCAATGGCACATGGTTAAAGGAGGGATACTGCCAATAAGAATCATGTAGCAAGGGACATGAAAGCTGTCAGAATGGCTCTGGATAGGATAGAACCTGTCTCCTTTCTGATGAGAGCTTGCTAGAGCTGAGAGAGAGAGAGAGAGAGAGACAGACAGACAGACAGACAGACAGACAGACAGACATATTCAGAAAGAGACAAAGATTGCTTGCTAGTCTTTTCTGAGAACACAGTGCAGATACCTCCAAAAGAAACTTTCTCCATTTCCAGCAAGACGCGGTATTAAACTACACTTCAATGACATGGTATTAAACTACCCTCCAATGACTTGATGAGATGATAAAGGCAAATAAGGTTTTTTTCTTTCAATCTTGCCTGTTGTGTTTCTTTGTGTAATACACAGAACTGACATCCTGTCAGGGTTCCAGGTTCTAAATCTCAAGACGATCTTTGCTTCTTGTTGTTCTCCGTCACCGAAGCCAGGATGCACACCCCAACCCTTTTCGGTTCTTATTCTTCCTCCCATTTCCCCCTCCTCCCCGATTTTAAACTGATCATTTCTCCACTAGGCTCTTGGCCTTCTGTCTCCACCCAGTCCATCAGATCCTGAGCTGTAGTTTAGGATTTTTTTTAAGTACATCTCTTACCTAGTTCTGCTAAAAAACATTCAGTAGTCTTTGTTATTTATAGGAAAAGGTCCTTTTTAGGTGGTAGTGTCTCATGCTTATAATCCCAGATATTCAGAAGACTAAAGGATTGTGCTTAAAAGCCAGTCTGGGCAGAAACATCCCTGACATTCTAACCAGCAAAAAGCCACACTGGAGGTATGGCTCATGTGGGAGAGCACCAGACATGAGCAATCAAGCCAGGTTAAGTGTAAGGCCCTGCATTGAAACAAACAAGCCAACAACAACAAAAGGAAAATAGCAAAACAAAAGGTCTTATATATAAGGACCTCTAATTTTTTTTGCCAGTCCTGTCCTTGAATTTTCTCAAGGCTGGACCTCTACCACTTGAGCCCCAGCACCACTTCTGGCTTTTTCTATGTATATGGTACGGAGGAATCGAACCCAGGTCTTCGTGCATGCTAGACAAGCACTCTACCACTAGGCCAAACTCCCGGCCCTGGACCCCTTTTTTTTGGAACTGTTCATACTTTATAACTTAGTTAAGCAAAATTCCCCCATTTTTTCCATCTTTGATTGCTCTTTCTCCTTTGAATTCAGTGCCATAGCTCGAGCTTGAACCATGACAATCGAATATGTTTGCATGAGACTGAACATGAACATTAACTTATTGGAGGTTTTGATGAGTTGGTTAACAAAATATTAACAGGAGTTATAAATGCACTACTCAGAGAAGTATTCATCTGAAAGACCAACATTCAATTTCTTCCATTTTCCTTCAATCACTGGTTCTGTTGCTTACTGGCAAAATAAGAAAACTGTTCTGTCAGATGCTGATAGCTAAAAATCTAGATGTAAGATTAGAGACAGCAGAGAAACCAAATAAATACCTATGTCCCATGGTTTAATACAATGAAGGTTCATTGTTAAATAAAAACCAGTGCAGGTCACTTGATCTTCAAGAACAATTCTCCAGACATAGGCTCTGGAAGCTCATGGTGTGATCTTACAGTGTCAACATGTGGATGCAGAGGTCCAGGAGCTATTTCATGTAACACATTCACTCGTATTCTAGTCAAGAAAGTAGTTTCATAGCCCTACTTCCTTGTAAGGCACTTGGGAACGAGAGGGAAGTGTAGGATACAGTTGTGTACCATTCTCTCTGCCTCAGAAAACAGTGGATTATGATGATGAAATCCCAAATATTAACACAGAAGATGATGGCTTGCTTTTTGTAAGCCATGTAGCAGATACTTTTGGAAGGTGCTTAACCATTCAGGGCCTCCTCTTTTATAGGAATCAAGTATATTTTATTACAATAGCACCACTCTTAGAGAGAGAATTTTCCATCCTTGTAATGCAAATGGAAGTGTTTGCAACATTATGTGAATTCTTCCTGTTTATCCTACTAATAGAGAAAATTAAAGATCAGAGACAAAAGGAACCAGGACTTGGAACAAAGTTCTTAAAAATAAAACCTAAAATGAACAAAATTAAAGAAGGTTCCTTTTAGTCTTCATAAGCTTTGGTAAAATAGTCCCGGACAGAAGTGTGAGAATGGCTCATGCTTTAGAGAGCCTGCTGAAAAAGCACAAGTCTCTAGGTTCAAAACCCAGTATTAGCCAGGTGTGGTAGTCAGGCCTGTAATCCTAGCTATTCAGGAGGTTGAGATCTGAGGACCAAGGTTCAAAGCCTGGCTCCAAAGGACCAACCTTGAGCTAAAGAGCTCAGGGACAATGCCCAAACCCAGGGGTAGGGCGGTAGCCTTTAGCTGAAGAGCTCAGGGACAGTGCATAGGCCAAGTTCAAGCCCCATGATCCACAAAAACAAACAAACAAACAAACCGGTACTGCCCCAAACAAGCTAAATGCCCACAAACAAAACAAAAATCAATCAGTGCCAAAGTGATAGTATCAGAACATTTTCTTGAAGAGTTTGGATCAAGAAGAAATCATTTTTTAATTGTTATGGTTCTTATAAGGGAATCTTTTTAAAAATGGTGCTCAGACCAAATTTTAAACTTATGGCATGAAGAAGATTTACGTGACAAGACCAGACTTTTCAAGATTAGGCAATAGAAGGAGCCATCAGTGCCAGCAGAGCTTCACAACAGTGACAGGCAGGTGGATTAAGTGTGGAGCCAAGTATCCAAGAAGAGAGTAGAATCCCTGCTATGAGTGTCAGATAGGCTCAGTGGAAATCCTGTGAACTGTTCCAGGGAAAGTGTGCTCATGCTTGTAAAAGCAAAGGAAGGGCCTCCCCTCACTTCCCCTTTGTGACTGGGTTAAGAAGCTGAGCAGGCTGATTGATTGTTCTTGACTAGGGGACTAGTGACGATTTTTTTAAATTATTTTTTTTGCCAGTCCTGGACTTGAACTCAGGGCCCGAGCACTGTCCTTGGACTTTCTGAAGGCTAGCGCTCTACCACTTGAGCTTCAGCACCACTTCCGGCTTTTTCTATGTATGTGGTACCGAGAATTCGAACCTGGGTCTTTGTGTATGCTAGGCAAGCACTCTACCACTAGGCCAAACTCCCGGCCACTAGTGACGATTTTTATCAAAAAGGAGGGCACTGAGATCAGTCTCCACAAGCCTTCCTTTATCAAGTTAGGGGCTAATCTGGTTCCCAAGTCAGGTGCAGAATGGAGGCAGCCACCTGGCTAATGGGGCCCAAATGCTACAGAACAATGAAGGGAAGTAAGTTTCTGAATTTAAATTATCTGGAAAATTGCTGTAATCCCTACCATCATTTTTTTCATGTTACAAATCCTACTAACTTCTTGATATTTTGGAAAGCAAGTTTGTAGGTAAGGATTTTTTTTGACATGTCTTAATAAAGGTTGAAAGTATTTGGAGATTACTTGGCATTATTGTCTCACCACAAACAGAGATGCCTGGTGTATAGTTAGATAAGGGGCCTCTGATTTTAGTTTTGTTTGTTCTTAGCCAAGAACAAACAAAGTTAGGGAGGGAAGTATAGTGGGATACACAAACTTCTAACAGCACGTAGAGGTAGAGCACTGTATGTATTCAAAAAAATCGTCAGGGATGTCCATTTCAATTACATAAGAGGTAGAGATAGAAGATCATAGTTATGATCAATTCAGGCAAAAAAAGTTAACTGGGTCTTATCTCAAAAAACAAGGTGGGCACCAAGGTGCATATTCCTAATCCAGAAACTTGGGAGGCAGAGGTAGGAGAGTGATGGTCTCAGACCAACCCAGGTGAAATGCATGAGAACTGAACTGAAAAATAAAGTAACTAGCATAAAAAAGGATGAGTGCATAACTCAAGTGGTTGATTATTTGCCTAGCAAGCTCATGGCCCTGATTTTTAATCCCAGAACTACAAAACAAAACTTTTTACTTACATCTTGAAAGTAATTGACAATATTCATTTTCTTAATACAAGCTATTTAAAGATGACAAAAAGTATGTTGGTTTAGAGAAGATGTAACAATTCTTTTCTCCCTCCACGTCCCCTCTCTTTCTTTTTATTTCTGTGTGTGTGATAGCGGGAGCTTGCTTATATCTTGTGGACTTACGCTAGACAAGTGCTTCAGCTATGATCCTAGATTTTTTTCCCCTGACACTAGAGTTTGACAGTAGGCGCCTCATACTTGCTTGATTTGCTTGCTCATGATGAGCACTCTACCACTTGAGCTGTGCCTCCAGCCTGGCTTTTTGCTAGTTAATTAAATATAGAATATCTTTGGATTTTTCCATCCTGTCTGACTTCAAACTGGGACCCCAAGGTATCAGACCCTCCTGAGTCTCTAGGATTACAGGTGTGAACCACTAGCACTCAGTGTTAAACCTGTTAGACAAGGTTTAACATCTCATCATAAATTTGTTGATGAGAAATGTGTACATATACTTGTATGTACATACATACGTACATATATATGTACCTGGCTGGGAGTTTGGCCTCGTGGTAGAGTGCTTGCCTAGCATGCACAAAGACCGGCGTTCGATTCCTTAGTACCACATACATAGAAAAAAAGCCGGAAGTGGTGCTGAAGCTCAAGTGGTAGAGCTCTAGCCTTGAGAAAGCCAAGGACAGTGCTCACGCCCTGAGCTCAAGCCCAGGACTGGCAAAACAAACAACAAAAAACCAAAAATTCCCTCAAACAAAACATATATATGTATGTACATGCATGTATTTTAGTGAACAATGTTCATTATCTCAACAGAAATCACTTCTTTCTTGGAACAAAGCTCGAACTGAGCTTTGTTTATACATAGAAAGAAAAGCATGACAGTGTGGTGAAAAAGTTTCAGAAACTTAATGAGCTGGGTTCTTCCTAACCTGGTTTCAATTCTGAAACCTTGAGTAGGTCACTTTGCCCCACTGAGCACTTTTCATTTCAAAATGTCACTAATAATAACACTCTGGTTGATTCTGGTTTTGAAATATACACAGAACGAACGTAAAAAAAAAAAACTCTTCCAATGCTGTTGAAAAGCAATTTTCATGATTGTTATACTGTAACTGTTATATCTGAATTTGTCTTAAAAAGTGGGCAACAAAGATCTGCTTACTGCCAATGCATACCACACTAAAAAACAGAAAAACAAAACCCACATATGCATCATAATATTTGAATTTTTGACTAGAGTATTCAATCTTTTTTAAATAAACATACCCACAAAGTACTCTATTTTTTTTGCCAGTCCTGGGGCTTGAACTCAGGGTCTGAGCACTGTCCTTGAGTTTTCTCAAGGCTACAGCTCTACCACTTGAGCCACAGCACCACTTCTGGCTTTTTCTATGTATGTGGTGCCGAGGAATTGAACCTGGGTTTTCATGTGTGCTAGGCAAGCACTCTTACCATTAGGCCAAACTCCCAGCCTACAAAATATACTTTAAACATAGGTGAAGGAAACTGGGGCCTGAAGCCCCATGACTGTAATCCTAGCTATTCAGGAAGGTGAGATCTGAGGATTGTGGTTCAAAGCCAGCCTAGCCAGGAAAGTACATGAGATTCTTGTCTCAAATTAACCACTAAAAAGCCAGGAATAGAACTGTGGCTCAAGTGGTAGAGTACTAGTCTTGAGCAAACAAAGCTCAGGAATAGTGCCCTGAGTTCAAGCCTCAAGACTAGTATACACACACACACACACACACACACACACACACACACACACACACACACACACACACACACAAACAGGTGAAGGTGTGAGGCAAAAATCTAGAGGATCAAAGTTTGAAGCCATCCAAAGTATTTACAAAAACTCACCTTAGCCAATAAAAATCTAACCACATAGGTTTGTCATCCTGTGTATAATGAATATGTAAATAGGAGGCTCATAGCCTAGATTGGTCATAACAGGTAATATTCTATTAGAAAAAAGGTACTAAATTTAAAGCATAAAGGGCTGCTATATGACTCATGGCAGAGTGCCTGCCTAGGGAAAGATGCCCTGAGTTCAAGCCCTACTGCTGCGAAAAGAAAAAATATAGGTGAAGGAAAGCATAATAATTATCTCCTTTTCTCTAATTTTCTTCAGCCACCCTTTCTGAGAGCAAATGTTTTCTGTGCATGAGTCTGGTTTTCAGACCAAGGTTATTTTGACTTTCCTATAGAATCTCCTACAAGAGAATGGGAGCATTTGCTGTTCACATCTGAAATGATCATTTTTTTCCCCCAGAAATAACATTTGTCTGCACATTTAGATTCCTCCCTCCCCTACCCAAGGGTTTCAGGTGTCTGCTATGACACAAACATCTGGAAACCCGAAATCTTCTGAGAGTCAATGTTCTTCCTTGGGAATTCATGACTGAATTCGTGTATTTGACTTCTCTGCTGCTGTCACAGAGAGTCCTCATCCCACAGCCCTGATGCAAGAAACAAGAGGTATTTATAGAACATCCAGTGATTGTACAAGCTTGCATCTCTGTGGTTAAATACTGGGTTTGGGCCTCCAAATTAGTAGTTTACTATGTTTTCTTAAGTGTTGGAAATTTATGGAGTGATCATAGTTGAATTCTTGTTCCTAAACAAAAACAAAAGAAAATACCACTTGCTGATTTCTTTCTATTTTTGTCTTTAGATGGCTTATAGTGTTTTGCAGTGGCAAATAAAAGTGTTGCAGAATTGTTCTCCCTAATTCTGATTGCTTTGGGGGTCAGGCCAAATATGTCAGTTACTAATGATTCTGATTCTATCCTTAAATCAGGAGTCATCAGTAAAGAGTTATATTAAAATACCAGCCATTTCTTCACCTGTATATTTTGCCTGGCAATTGAAATTAAGTACATTTCAAAAATCTAGATGTATGACCATAATTACTTAGGAAAAGTAGAGAATAATTAGAAAGTTATGAAGAACGTTTAGGGTGGTGACAGGATTCCTAAAGCTAATTCACAGGATCATAAAATGCTTGAGTTAAAAGGCACTGTGGCCCCATGGAGAATAACTCCAACGAATTATGAATCCTCCCCTATCACATGACAGCGATTGAAACTCCAATTCCGTAGGAATGAACTGCAGATAGTGACTTTCTTCCAAATTGTACAGCATGGAAATGGAGCACGGAAAGGAAGAGCCACTTTACAGAGGAGAATCTGGCAAGTGCTAGCTTGCAGGTGCAAGGGCAAGGCCAATAGCTATAAATCATGGAGACAGGATGGCCCCTTGACATAAAGGGATAAAAAAATGGCACTTTCCATCTGAGGTCTTCTTCCCTGCAGCACTAATCTGATTATGGGGAAAGTAGCACCTAAATTTCTAGAAGTATTCGATTCTGCAAACTACCTAACCAGTGTTCATCAAAAACAAGTGGTATCTGAGAAACTGCCACAGTAAAGAGGAATCTCAGGAGGCAAGACAAATAAGTGGGATAAGCTGTTCTGGAGCCAATGAATAGCATGAACTTGAAAACTCAAGGAATGAAAATAAACAGTGGGGACTGGGAGTATGGCCTAGTGGTGGGGTGCTCGCCTAGCATGCACAAAGCCCTGGGTTCGATTCTCCGGAACCACATACACAGAAAAAGCAAGAAGTGGTAATGTGGCTCAAGTGGGAGAGTGGTAGACTTGAACAGAATTGTCCAAGGACAGTGTTCAAGCTCTGGGTTCGAATTCCAGGACTGGCAAAAAAAAAAAGAAAAAAAGAAAGAAAAAAAATGAACAGCAGGCTTTAGTCACTAAGGATGTATTCATGTTGGTTTGCTAGTTGAAGAGAACGTATCACATCAGTATGAGATGTTGGCAATGGGAAGTGTAATGCTTGGAAGGTGTCTCCCCAAAACCCTGTGTTAGAAACAGTCCCTAATATAATAATATTAGGTGGTTGGACCTAATGCAAGGTAACTAGGCCGTGATGGCTCTGCCCTTTGGAACAGATTAGTGCATTCATAGAAGGAACGCTCCTTATAAAAAAGAGATTTTGGCTTCCTCCTTCTTCCTCTCCCACACCCCCTCTCTTTTCTCCTATTCTCCCTCCATCTTCATCCTCTTTTCTCTCTTTTCTTTCACATTTCCCTCATATGTTGGCATAGATAGCCTTCATTATTTTGAAATGTGATTTCTCTTTTTATTTTTTTCCTTTTTAATATATTTTTTATTGTAATTAATAGAAGGGTTACATGATATTTGCCAGATAGATGATGCATTAATTCCCATACATTGATACCCTTTCACATGTCTTGGTCCCCATTTCCCTCTCCCCCCACCCCACCCCTCATCTTGTTTTCCCCCGTTCCCTATCCAATTTCAAATGACCAAATACAAATATATCTGATATATCAGGTAACAAAGTGAGATACTGTAACAATATGAGATAACTAAGGGACGGCAAAAGAGATGAGAGATAACATAGTACCTTAAGAACAACAATCATTCATTATATGGCTTATGTTTCTATATCCCAGAGATCCTTTCATTCAGCATCCTACTATGTGGCCTTTTGTATCAAGGTTTTGCTCTATTGCAAATGGCTTGAACTCAGGGCCTGGCTGCTATGGCTAAGCTCTTTTGTTCAAGGATAGCACTCTACCACTTTAAGCAGCAGTACCATATCTAAGTTGTGATTTCTCTATTCCTGTTTCTTCAAGACGTTTATGATGAAGAAAGGTTGAATTTCCTCAAAGGCCTTTTTCTGCATTTATTGAGAAGATCATGTAACTTTAGTCCTTTATTTTGTTCATATTCTATATTACATCTATGATTTCTGTATGTTGAGCCCTCCTTGCATCCCAGCAATGAATCCAATTGCTGTTTTAAATTGGTGTTGAATTCAATTTACAAGTATTTTCTTGAAAATTTTTGTACAGCTATCTATATTAGTAAGGAAAGAAATAGCAAATCTAGGCCAGGCTTTTCTATCTGGTTTTCCTCTGACCCCTTTCCTTCTAAGAAAGATTTCTTCAGAGAAAACATCCCTAGGCAGAGATGATCACAGGGGGCTGCTGGCCAGACAGCCCCTGCTCCTTGCACCTTTTCACTTCCTCTTTGAAAGAGCTGTAGATACCTAGCTACATTAGGTTTGGGGGTGTCACTCTGTTCCATGTGGTGTCTTGTGCATGACAATATCATTACCTTTTCTAAACTGTTAGTTTTTTTCATTCATGGAACCTGTAGAGAGGGAATGAGAAAGGACACTTCCCTCGATGACCTCTGCTAAATACTTTTCCTCTCATTGGATAAAATGTGTACTTTTAAAAGTAATTTAATTTAGATTCTCCTTAGTTGACTCAAATATTATTGCATGGAAAACTATTCAATACCAATTTTTCACTCATCCAAAAACAAAAACAAAAACAAACCAAAACCCCAAACCCAAACAACGAATGCTTATATGTTATGTTGTGTTGTCTTTAAAATCTGAAGCTGTCCCTTGGCCAAATACAGAGAAACTGATGTTTCAAAGAACAATGCCATTTATTGACTCCAGATTAAAAAACCATCCCCAAACTTAGTGGTTTAAAGCACCAATCATTTTATTATATCTGACAGTTCCTCAACTCTGTGGAATTTCTGTGCTTGCTGGAACTTCTCATGGATTTTCAGAAGATGGTGGAGTTAGAGCTGTGGCTAGTGCTAGAAGCCTTAAGCCTTGGTGATCTTTTGATAAATTTCTTTCCAAATGTGTCTCAGCTTTCTGAACCTGGATTCTAGACCTGTGTCTCCAGAAAGGGGTCCACAATCTTCACATGGTAACTCAAGGCTTATAGAAGGAAGAAAAGCTGCTGGAGTATCTTAATACCTGGGATTGGAAGACACAGAATATTCTTTTACATTTAATTGATGAAGCTGCCACAGGACCAGGAAGATAAATGCACTCTAACTTCTCATAAAAGAAACAGAATTTGCATTCAGGGAGGGGAGAGTGTCGTGTGTTGGACTGGTCATCTGGAGGCTAGTTTCTACAATTAATTTATACACAGAATAAGAATAAGCTTACTTATTTTAGCCTTTATCCTGGCAGTCTCCGATGTGTGTGTGTGTGTGTGTGTGTGTGTGTGTGTGTATGTGTGCGCGTGCGTGTGCGTGCATGTGCGCATATGTATGTGTGCATGCATGAGTGTTTATTATATGTTCTAGCATATATTAAATCTTTAGCCATATCCATATATTTATGTAATGAATAAATATATAAATAGTGCAATATTAACATGAGTATTTATATTCAAATATATAGTGGTTGCAGAGATCTTTCTCCATAGTAGTGTATATAATTCATAGATAATATAGTTTCTCTTTCTGTGCTATAATCTGGATCTGGAATGTTCTCTAAACACTGATGTGTTTGAGGCATGGTCCCTTGCTGGGCATTACTGGGAGGTTGTGAATCATCTTGAGAGGTTTCAGGACATTTGGAAGCATGCTCTTGGAGGATTGTGGGATCTGGGACTTTTCTTCTCTTTTCAAATCCTGGCCATGAAGGTTTTTTTTTTTTTTTTTTTTTTTGGCCATGAGGTTTAAGTCAATGATTACATTGCATTCTCACCATGATGTTCTGCCTCACCACAGTGACAGGACCAACAGACCATAGATGAAGCCCTCCAAAATCATAAGTGAAAGGAAATGTTATTTCTTTCATAAGTTCATTGTTTCTATCTATATCTATCTATCTATCTATCTATCTATATCTATCTATCTATCTATCTATCTATCTATCTATCTATCTATCTAATCTCTAAATAAAAGGAGTATGCTTTGGTGCCAGGTCAGCCATAGAGGCAGTATGATTGACTTATAATCCTGTTGATGTATGGCAGGAAAAATTATGTAGTATAAGAAACATGTGTAGAGTGGACTGGAGGCTAACCTTTGTAATTCTCCCACCACTACATACCCCTCCGATAAAGGTGCAATTTCTCCATCCAACATTGATTCATGGTTGTCTTTACATATAGCTTTTCCTGGAAGGGAAGGTACTTCATCTTTGCTTTCGTGATTCCTTCTCTGATTTTCCTGCTCAGCGGTTGGGGGACTATGTTTTTAAACTCAGAAAATGCAAGGAAACAATGGGCATCTTTCTTAGTGACTTGTGAAAAAGGTCATGTGGACAGTGAGCGTGAGCAGAATAGTTCCAACTAGACATGCGAGCACATGCATAAATGAACACATTTAGTACATCGTGTGTTGGTGTTAAACCTCTGCTTACCCAGTGGCAGGGAGGATTCTTTTCCTGAATCAAATTTGTGTAAAGTAGAAAATAGAAGTTAACTACTGGCCTGCTGATCTGTTCATGACAGAAACCCTGGGAAAGCTCCCTGAGTCCAGATGGCAGAGCATGTGAGTGAACTTGGTCAGGATCTCTTCTCTCAGGTCTTTACCTAAGACCTAAGACAATAAGCAGAGCAGAACTCCAGGGAGACCTTTCAAGTTCTCCAGTTCAATAAAGATTAGCATGTCTATCACCAGCAGAAAGAAAAAATAATAGCAAACCATAAATGAGCACAGAGAAGTAGAAAGAAAAATCCTAATAAAAAATGCTTCAACTGTTATTTTGGCTCCATGATTTTAGGAAGAAAATACGTTATCATATTCCTTCAGTGATTTATTTCTCATATTCTGGTATTTGTGCGTTGTTGTATTCTAAACATTTGTGTTGCTTTAGAGCACTATGATATATTCTCAGGCCGTTCAAAAAAGAACTTGTCAGGAAACTGGGTAGAAAGATCCACTCACCAATGTGGATTATTTTTTTTTATTGTAATTAGTAAAAGGGTTACATGATATTTGCCAGATAGAAGGTGCGTTAATTCACATACATTGATACCCTTTCACATGTCTTGGTACCCATTTCCCTCCCCCCCCACACCCCACACCCGTCTTGGTTTTCCCCCCTTCCCTATCAAATTTCAAATATCCAAATACAAATAAATTCAATATATTAGATAACAAAGTGAGATACTATACCAATATGAGATAACAAGGGACAGCAACCAACGTGGATTATTGACTGATATTTTTATATTGATCTGAGAGAACTATTTACTTTGGATTATCATAGGCTAGATTTGGCTCGCAGCTGGTAAGGTAAGGTGAGGTGAATCTCAAATTTCTGAAATACCTAGCTAGCCACAGAAACATGGTAATATCTCACAGGTATGGGAAAAACTTGGGGAATGGGAAATGGGAAAACCTAACCTTTGATGCCAGTATTTTCAGCAACAAACAGAAATATATCATCAGTCTCCACAATGTAGTTTTCCAAATTTTTGAAATCCTTGAGCATCTGCAAACTGCAAGATTTCTGTAAATCAACAAAGCTCTGCGGAGCACATGATTGTATGGAGTAAAAAGCAGAATTGCGCCACGAGCAAGGGATGCAAGAAAACCCCTGCCTCTGACCCTTGTGGGAGACACAAGTAGAAGACCTAATATTATAAAATGTTCAACCATCCAGCCTGTCTTTTTTTTAACCAAGATGGAACAGCAATTAAATATTCGTTGTGCATAAATAGTGTCCAAAAGGCTGAGAAATTGTGCAATCTGCATTAAGTTTGGGAATGTGGGTGAATGGAATTGGTGATTTCATTTTGAACACAAGACTTTTCTCCTGCTTGTTTCCCTTTTGTTTTTTTCTTTGCTCTTTTTCCCCTTCCTTCCCTCCCTCTTGTCTGAGCCCCCCTCCTCCCTCCTCCTAAAAGAAGAGAACACTGTTCTCAGAACTCTCTCAGGCTTTCTTAATTGAAAGCAATGATTCTGAGTCACTCCTTTATATTAAGTAAAACACTTTTTCATGAATCTCCAGGGATGAAGTGATTAGCCCAGCAAGAAGCCAGTGGACTCCAGTTATCCTTGCAAGTGGTGGAAAGAATTAAATACAATTTTGCAAAGATAACACTGAAAGAATGGTATTTTCTTTCAAAACATGTCCCTCTCTGAAACATCAGTGCAGACATATGTCAAGATAGAAACTGGATCGTATTTCTAACAGTTGAAGACTCAGATTTCGTCAAACAAGCCTGTTTGTTCTCATGCCCAAACTGTATCCTACCCTGTCCCGTTGTCTGGACTATAATGGAATACAACATTAACTTCGGACAGTGGAGATTGAGTTGGTGCCAACCTTGCTAATGAACATGTGGTTTTAATAATAACGGGGCTACTTGCACATTAGGTGGCAAAGTGCCAGGGACTTAATGTCAAGAGGGTAAGGGATGTAAAAAGTACCATCTCTTTATATGATTGCATTTCTAAAAGTGCCCTGAGTATACATTGGGACTCGGCAAACTAGGGAGTATCACAGGATATTGGAGAGTTCAAGACCCGATAGACATTAATGCACAGTCTTGTGAGCCCACAACATCCGGGGTCCCTTTGGTAATGCAATGACTGGTACTGCAGTGTGGGGGATGGGTGTAGTCTGGGAGGATACGGGCTGGGAAGGATTAAGATCACTCTCTGCTTCAAGTTCCTGATGTCCTGGACTCTGGGACTTGAGGGTCTGAAAGCTAGAAGACAGTGAAATGAATTTACAGTTTAATGATATTCCCACTACACTGACAAAATGGATTCAATTACATAATGGTAGCATTAAATGTTATTGAGAAGAAGTCCAAAGTCTTGAGGCCAGACTTTCACCAAATCATGATAAGCTGCTTAAAACAGCTGAAATAGCACATTTATAGGCTTTCCAAGCCCTGGGTTTGTTGAAGGGGAAAAGACTTTGTTATATTTGTTCAAACATTCTACAGAGCTGGCCTGTAATCAGGGGCTTAGTGCATAGAGAGGGGTGCCGTGTCTGATTTGATTATTATGTCTTAAGATTTTTTTTCTACTTCTTGAAGAAAGATTTTGAGAAGTACAAAGTTGAATGGCTTGCCTGAGGCCTAGAGGGCCCAGATGGCTTGATAAGGCAGTGATTTTCCTTGAGGTCAGGACTCCTGGAGGGGTGGCCAAGATGTTAGAGGATGGCCTTTTTCTTCAGTTCTATCTTTTCTTTTGTATGACATAGTTTGCATTTGCTGTTTAATTTTAAAATGTATTCATTGGAAAATTCACTTTGTAGTGCACAATTTCGAAGGATGTCTAGAGTTATATATCCATCAATGCAATCAGCATATACAGAGTTCCATTCTTCCAAAATAATTTCTTTCATGGCCCATTTGCAGTCTCTTTCTTCCTCTACCCTAACAGTTTTGCCCTTTTCTGCACGCAGTAGAATGGAAATCTATGATGTGGAGAACCTGGGTTCTTCTTTCTCTTTTGTTAGCAAAATGAACTTGAGATTTATCCATGCTCCTTCATGGTTCAAAAGTTTATTGCTGCTTTTCTTCCCACTTTTTCTCTGTAGAGTCTTTTGAGTAGATATACTACAGTTGTTTCTCCAAGTGTAATCGTTCCTTCCCTCTTCAAAGGACATTTGGTTTCAGAAAGATAAAGAAATTAGATTACTTCTGCATAATGCCTGGGTCAGAAAGGAAATCTCAAAGGTGTTCCATAGGCTATGAGCTGAGATTGGGGATTGCCATTCCACAGTACATCATAAACTTCAGGCTTCTCTGGTGATACTTTGTGTTTAAGGTAGAGGTTTCTGGGGCATAATGTTGCTTTCAGGTGCCTCGGAGAGAATATTTTTCTATACTCCGAAAACCAGTGTACTGTTTACTTGTCACTTGCTGCTTGAAAGACTCATGATATGGGCTGAAGAGTACATTTTCCTTTCTCCTTAAAGAAGGCACTGTGTTTCTGCAGACCTTTATTTTTTATAAAGTTTATTTTTTTAAGTATAGTGTTCATTCTTAATGATGAAGGGGAGCAAAAAGAGATAACTTAAGATACTTTAATGTAAAATCATGCAACACCAAGCCATGAAGTTTGCAATGCAAACATGACTAACTTGGCCCATCCTATTCAGACGACCACAAACTGATTAAATCTAGCGTGTGTTGTGACATTGGGCCACCTGAAGGGTCAATTGAAACTCAATGAAGGATTTTTATGCTCTGTGTGGAGGAGGAAAATGATCAGTAAATTTTTTCCCTAGATGACACCTTCCCATATCATCCCTTTATTCCATCTTAATTTGTGCTCCTTTACATAAGACAGAGTTTTGGGAAGGGGAGGGAAAGATATAAAGATTTAAAGTGAGATTGCAAAGATAGGTGAGAACACTATTGAAAAATATAGAGCTTTCTAGAGTTCATCCTCTCCATAACACTTGAGGTGTCTGTATGGAGTTATTTCCAGAAAAAATTCTGAATTTTAAAATCTGAACTTTAAAATTCGGGTTGTCACTTTTAAGGTGAGGCATCTTGGAGAAAATATTTCTCCAAAGTTTTGATTTCCACATATCCAAAAGTTCAAAGATGTTTCCTGTCTTATAGGATTTCTGTGAGCTTTATGGGAGGCATCAGGCTTCTAGAAGGAGATCCCAGTGGGTAGCTACTATTTCTATATTGTCATTTGAAATCACAAAATTGAATTGTGTTCAGTATTTAGGTACCTTCATGAAAAGCTCAAACCAAGTGACTTCTGAGGAGTCCATGTTGGAAATAAGAAACATCCAGTCTGCTTCTAGAAGTTCTTTTCAGAGTGACTGATTCATTACTAATTGTGAATAAGCATCATTCAAGTCAAACTCCTTAAAATTATATTGAAGAACTCCACTTCAGTTGCCTACATCTTAGCATGTCTCCCCTTCCCCCATAAACCCACAGACCTTGCAGTGTTCATGAATCCACAATATCCTGGCTATGTGTATTCATGTGGTGAACCCAGCCACCAACCTGGAATGTGATAGTGTATTTTCTGGGCAGTATTAAGAGTGAGCTCTCCTAGGCTCAGATGGCCCCTGCAATCAGGCACAAGGAGGCTGTAATTGAGTTGTCACTCAGCAGTCATGCCAAGAGGAATGGAAACTGAGATGTCTACTATCCTTTGTGGTGAATGTCCTCCCTAGGGGATTAACAAGCTGATCAGGAGATGAGTAGAAGGCATCATTCCATCTCTTCACCCTGATCCTTCCTCTCACATAGGATCCTGTTTGTTTCAGAGATGGAACAGCATTGATGTGGCCACAACAACTTCTTCCATAAAATACTCTATTTCATCTTCTTCACAAACACTCTCATGAAGATTATAGGAGCTAGCATGACACTGAAGGAAACGTATTATTTTCAGGAAAATGGATGGAGCTGGAGAACATCTAAGTGAAGTAAGCTAGATTCAAAAAATATTTTTCTCTCATATTGGGAATCTAAGAAAAATTGTAAGAAAGTGGAAAGAGGATTATTAGGGAAGAGGAAGAGGGAAGGGAGTCAGGAAGAAGGGATAAGAGAATAATAAGGGATAAATATGTGTTTATATGAGTGAATGAAGATGTCACTGTGAAGTCAAGAACTTGTGGTTCATGTCTAGTTACTGAAGCCGCTGAGATCTAAAAATTACAGTTCAAAGCTATCCCAGAAAGAAAAAGCCTGTGAGAGTCTATCTCCAATTAATCAGTCAAAAACTTGGCCTGGAAACATGGTTCAAGTGGCAGAGTACCAGCTGTGAGTTGAAAAAGACACGGGAGAGCAAGAGACCCTGAGTTCAAATTCTGGTACCAGTACAAAAGGAAAAGAATATATAACAGTGAAACTCATTACTTTATATTGTTAATATATACTAATAACAATGAAAACAAATCCACTATTAAAAATATTACAGGAGTGAAGGTCGGGAGTTTGGCCTAGTAGTAGAGTGCTTGCCTAGCATGCACGACGACCCGGGTTCGATTCCTCAGTACCACATACATAGAAAAAAAGCCAGAAGTGGTGTGAGGCTCAAGTGGTAGAGCTCTAGTCTTGAGAAAGCCCAAGGACAGTGCTCAGGTCCTGAGCTCAGGCCAGGACTGGCCAAAAAAAAAAATTACAGCAGCTATGGCAATGAGGAATTCTCTGTACTTGTCTGTGCATTCTTTCACCCATTCACTGTTCATCCATTCATCAGAAATGTACTCAGCCCTTTGCCTGCCATTAGCGGTGCTTCAGGGAAATCTGAATTCTTTTTGTTCCATAATGGAGCTATGGTCTGTTGAAGGGACACTGATACTAATCAAGTGATTATAAGAGTAAATGGATTTTAGAGGTAATTACTCTGAAATGGAATTATTTGATTTGATGTTTTTTTGGAAGTCTTTCCTTAAATGAGATAATTTTTAATGAGGTGAGCTGGCTAGGGATTGGAGAAAGGTATACAGAGTGAAGAAAATTTCTTGAGCAGTATATTGAAGTGTCCATATGATACACTGAAAGAAAAGTAGAGAGGCTGTGGCATATGGAAAGAGGAAAGAAGAAGGTTGGTACAAAATAAAGCTGGAAAGGTAGGCAGAGCCCAACCATGCTTTTGGGGTGCCACGGCCAGGAAAAATTTGGAAAGATGTTTTTATTTTTGTTGTTGCTATGTGTGTTACTTGGATTTGAATTTGGGGCCTTATATACTTGCTGGGCAGGAACTTTATCACTTGAGCCATGCCTCTGGTCCTTTTTCTGGTAAGTCATGGGACTTGAATGCAGGGCCTGGGCATTGCCCCTGAGCTTTTTGGTCAAAGTTAGTATTCTGCCACATTGAATCACAGCACTTCTGGTTTTCTGTGGTTAATTGGAGAGAAGAGTGACAAGGATTTTTATGCTTGGGCTGGCTCTGAACCTTGATCTTCAAATCTCAGCCTCCGGAATAGCTAGGGTTAGAGGCATGAGCCACTAATGCCCAGCTGGTCCTTTATGTTTTTTAATTTAACTTTATTTGTCATATAATATCTTACTTCCCCCCCCAAAAAAACATAATCATGGATTGATTACGTTGAACTTGTGCCTCCTATATAGCTAGTATTACAGACAAGCATCACTATGTCTGACCATTGATTAAAATGAATGGGGCAGAGTTGTAAATATAATGGTGGCCAAGTAGAAAGTATATTTTTTCCTTTGCACACTAGGGGTCAATGGGAAAGACTGGGTGAATTAAAATAGAAAGAGTAATTAGGACCTCGTTGGGACTACTGTACTGACCGTGTCTTTTCATATTAAACTATCTTTGTGTCTTCCAGTCCAGACTGCGACAATAGTTCCTTGAGTAATAATAGTCCCTTGATAGTTTCATCCATTGCCTATGAAACTTATTGGAGCTCATCCAACTGGACAAAAGCAATAGTCACAAATCTCTTTTTTTTATAATTTTTATTGTAATTAATAAAAGGGTTACATGATATTTGCCAGATAGAAGGTGCATTAATTCACATACATTGATACCCTTTCACATGTCTTGGTACCCATCACCCTCCCTCCTCCACCCACCACCCACCACCCACCCCCCGTCTTGGTTTTCCCCCCTTCCCTATCAAATTTCAAATAACCAAATACAAATAAATTCAATATATCAGATAACAAAGTGAGATACTGTAACAATATGAGATACCCAAGAGACAGCAAAGGAGATGAAAGATAACATAGTACAAGGACAACAATCATTCATTATATGGCTTTGTTTCAGTATCCTGGAGGTCTTTTCAATTAGCTTCATACTATATGGCCTTATGTATCAAGGTTTTGCTCTATTGCAAATCTCTGCTAGTAGAGCCCAAGGTTTCTACTGATTATGACAAATGAGGGAAACCATTGAGCCTAAGTTCCTTTGAGTCTGGCTTACTTCACTTAATATGATTTTTTCTAAGTCTTTCCATTTCCTAACAAATGGGGCAATGTCATTCTTTCTGACAGCAGCATAGAATTCCATTGTGTACAAATACCACAACTTGTTGATCCACTCATCAACTGAGGGACATCTAGGTTGGTTCCATATTTTTGCTATGGTGAATAATGCTGCAATGAACATTGTTGTGCTAGTGGATTTAGTATGCCCTAGATTCTGGATGGTTGGGTAAATGCCAAGTAGTGGAATTGCTGGGTCATAGCCTTTTGAGGCACTGCCATACTGCTTTCCATAGTGGTTGAATGAGTTTGCACTCCCACCAACAATGTAGTAGTGATCCCTCCTGGCCATTCTAATTGGAGTGAGGTGGAATCTTAGAGTTGTTTTGATTTGCATTTCTTTTATGACCAGAGATGTTGAGCATTTCTTCATGTGTCTATAGGCCATTTTTGTTTCTTCTTCAGAGAAGACTCTCTTTAGGTCTTTGGCCCATTTTTTAATGGGATGGTTGTTACTTTTAGTTTTGGGGTGATTCAATTTTTTGAGCTGTTGATATATTTTAGATATGAGGCCTTTGTCCGTTGTATGGTTGGTGAAGATCTTCTCCCATTCTGTAGGCTTCCTAATTAATTTACTAGCTATGTCCTTTGCCATACAAAAGCTCTGCAGTTTAATGCAGTCCCACTTACCCAGCCTTTCTCTGATTTGTTGTGTTTCTTGGTCCTTGTTGAGAAAGTTTCGACCTGTGCCAAGGAGGCCTAGTGTATCTCCTATTGCTTCTTGTAAAGTTTTCAGTGTGTCAGCTTTTACCTCCAGGTCTTTGATCCATTTGGAGTTAATTCTAGTGCAGGGTGACAAAGAAGGATCCAACTTTAGTTTTAGAAAATCCTAAATCTCTTTAGGGTTTCAGAACATATCCTACTGGCATATCACTTACTTTATCTTAACCTTAAGGTACTTCGAGACCCTTTTGGTAGGTAGACAGATTATCCCAGGTCTTCAGTATTTTCTTTAAATTATACTTAAAATGGAATAGAGAATGAAGACATACCTCTTTTCACCTATATTTTGTATGTAGCTAAAAGAAACTATTGGCACATTTTAGTGTTGTTTATGGAAGTCTCTTAAGTCAAATTTACCCATTCATTAGAAATTTTGAATTCTATTTCATGCATTACCATAGGCAATAGAGGGATAACTTTCCCACACTGTGTGACATGGGTTCTCCTTTATTTGTCCTCCAATAACATTATCCTCACAGTCTTTTCAAGGCCTACCAGCCTTTGCCCATGGCCAGATCCAAAGCCAATGTCACATGTTTTAAATTTTGTTTTGGTAGCACTCCAGTTCCAGGTACCAATTTCTGTTGTGGTTATTTGTGACCACGGAGCCATCCACTGTGTAACATAGTGATTTAGAATCACTCTTTTATCCCTCACAGACTTGTGGGTTGACCAAGCTCCATTGTGCGGTTCTCATTTGACATGACTAATGAGCTTGCCGTGAAACAGCAACCATGCCTGGAGCTTGGTTTGAGTTGAATATCTAAAATGGCTTCTTTCATGTACATGATGATAGTGTCTCAGGTAGGATGGCTGGAAAAGCCTGAGACTGGCTAGTCCTTCCCTCACCATAGGGAGTTTTGTCTATGTTCTGAACTTAGAAGGCAATTGGCTGCCATAAACTTCCAAGTTCCAAATGATCAAGGCAAAATCTTGGTAGCCCTTTGCCACATTTTATGAGTTGCATGTACCAGCCTTGATTTAATGTGGAGGGGAATAGACAAGAACATGAATGTCAGGAGGTATATTTCATTGTAGGACCATATTTGGAGATTAGATCACATGAAGATACATCATGGATCATTTGACCCCGCCATTGTGTTATAATAACTTGGGTTAAAGGCAGTACCATGGAATCTCTCCCACTGAGAACACAATTTTCATATGTTTTATGCCAATCCCCAAAGATATTTACATTTTAAAAATTCTCAATTAAACATCAGTAAGAGCTTTTAGGCAGCTAGGAAGTTTTGTTTTGTTCTTGCTAACTTAAAATAAATACTATTCATTTTAAAACTTTGTGCAAGACTAAATTTGGAAGAATTGTCAATAAATATTTTGAAAAGGATGAGTGAAAAGAGATCTGGCCATTATTTCAGCTCTGAAGCTGCTATAAGAAAAATGCAGAAAGAAAGTAATAAGTAGACTCTAGAATCTATATGCTAAATTTAGCATTTAGTAATGGTAGCATTTGAAACCAATGAGAGGCTATGTCATTAGTAAATTATATTAAGGTAGTTATATATATATATATTTTGCCAGTCCTGGGCTTGGGCTACTGTACTTTGGTTTTCTCAAGGCTAGAGCTCTACCACTTGAGCCACAGCACCACCTCTGGCTGTTTTCTATGTATGTGGTACTGAGGAGTCAAACCCAGGCCTTCGTGCATGCTAGGCAAGCACTTTACTACTAGGCCAAACTCCTGGCCCCGGTAGTAATCTTTTTAAAAGAATACATGGTTAGATTTCCTCTTTTAAACATATATGAAAATAAAGAAAAGCTAGGGTCTACTTAAAAAGTAAGAAGCTATAAAACATTAGAGAAGAATTTGAAATATTTTCAAAGAGTCTCACAGTAACTTAAGCCATTGAAACAACAAAAAAGGATGTATTTGGACCAAAAAAATGAAAATTTATATGCATCAAAAGATAAGTTAACTTCTGCATTTTATTATTAAAAATAAAACAATAAATGAAGGAAAGTGTTTGCTGTATATACATGATAAAGGGAATTAATAGTGGTAATACATAAAGAGGCTTTATAAATCAAGAATGTATACACACACACACATACATATATATACTTAAATTTAATTTACATTAGTTAGTTTTACAGTACTAAGGTTTGAACCTAGTGCCTAGACCATATCCTACTATTAAGCACAACTCAAGCTTGTTTTGCACTGGTTATTATCTTTCATGGTAGAAAGGCAATTTTAATAATATATACATTGTATATGGGTTTTGATTAAGCACTATAAATATAGAATAGTATATATTTGTATTTGATCATGTAAGTTTTTTGTTAGTATTTTTACTTTAAATTTTTAATTTTTTATTGTAAAGGTGATGTACAGAGGGGTTACAGTTACAGAAGTTAGGCAATAATATTTATTTTTTGAATGTGTCATCTCTTCTCTCATTTTCTTCATTTTTTCTTTTTTTTCCCCTCCCTACACTCCTCCCCCACAAGTTGTATAGTTCATTTTCAACATAGTGTCCGGTGAGTATCACTGCTACATTTATTCACCCTTTATTTGCTTTACTACAAGTCACTACCTTACTTGTTTTTTTACTTACTCATTTATAAATAGTCTTGGGAATGATAATAATACATAAATTTAATGACAGTAGCTAAACCTCCCTTCAAAGTTACTTCAGAACCTTACTATTTGTCATTTGTCTCCCAAGCAGGTTATATTGAAGTGATATAGTCCCGTGTATTTCTTTCGATTACTCTTAATACTTTTACTTTTTCCCATGGCTTGTAGTTGGGCCATGCTAACCCTTTTTCATGCTTTCTGTTGTAACTGGTATGGCAGAATCACATCCCCATACTCAGCTGTTGAAATGAAGTCTAAAGGACATCTCAAATGAGGTCTCAAGAACTTCTTTGGCTTCAAATCGTGACTGAACTGATTGGTCTTCCAAGTAGCCAGATGACGGGTACGAATCACTGCGACTGGCTGAAAAATTTTTTAAAGAAAGAAAATAAAAAGCAAGCAAAGAGTAGATATAAAATGTAATGAGCAACTCATCAAAGAAGGAATACAAATAAAAGGCATAATAAATATATGCAGAACTTTTCAGTGGTTTAAAAACCTGCAATATCCATTGCTGCTGAGAACAGAGACAAAAGAACTGTCTAATACATGTTTGCTGGGTTTGCATTTATAACTTTTGACATAGAAATTCCGCATTTAGAAACTATGGAAATAAAAGCCAGACATTTTCCTAACATTTAACTTTATCTCAGCATTTCTCCGTAATGGTAAATATTCCTTAGGAACCAAGAACATTATTGACTATATATTATTTCTTCTTATGGGTATACCATGAATTCATCAAGCATCTGTCTTTAATAGGTTTTTTTCTAAAGAGATATTATTTAGATCCTGGTTAAAAGACTTAATTGAGATAGCTGGAAATTTTGCAAGTATATTACAGAGTATGTACTCATTTTATTTTGTGGTGTATTGGCTTTCTTGGATCAATATTACATTGGCCTCTACTTTTTTTTTGCTTTACCTGGCTTGGATTCAGAGTTGCATTCTCTAAGCTTGCTTGTTTAGGTTGGTACTCTACCACTTGAGCCTGTCTCCAGTCCAGAACTTTTCTGGTTAATTGAATATGCAGTCTTGCAAACGTTTCTGTCATGGCTATCTTTGCAGTGTGATCCTCCAGGTCTCAGCCTTCTGTGTAATTAGGATGACAATTGTGAGCCACCAGTACCCAGCATCCCCTCAACATCCTTAAGACTTTAGCACTTATCTTTTCTTAGAGAATTTGATCATTAGCTTCTATAGGCTGGACTTTCAATAAAAAGGAGAGGAAGAAGCTATGCTTTCATTGTCCCTCTGCAAGGGACACTTTGAGGCCATAAACCCCCAAACATCCCCTTAGGGAATGGTTTGGGTGTGTGGAGTCGTTCTTCCATATTCTGTTAATCCAACAAGAAGCTCTCATTACTGATTTGTTCACCAGGTCTCAGAGCTCCTTTATGATAAAACATGTTTGCAAATAACTTTGATTCTCTCAAACATAAAAACGATGTTACTGAAAGGACAAAAAATTGTATTTATCAAATACAAAAATCAATGCACAATTAAGGCTTAGGTGAGATATATTTGCAATAAGTTAATTTTCTTTATTTATCTGCCTCTGAGGCAGCTTGGGCTAATGGTAGTATTTAGGTCTCATTTCATACTACTTAAAACATTTGTTTTATCCCCAAACAAACTAAATTGGGAATGATATTTTCAAGTATCCCCCAGGGATAGAGGCAGTTTTTATGCCGTTGCTTTCTGTTACATGGTTTTCATCTTGTCTGTTGTAACCCCCAAATGCCAAAAACAATGCTAAGGAGACTAGTCTAAGACAGATTCTGTTTAGCATTTGGCTAGGGTCAAACTATCAAAATGGCCTGTGGGCTGAATTCTTTTATCCTTTCCTTGATGTCTTGGAACAATGCTCACATAAAAATACTGTGAATTTATTTCCTGTGAAATAGTTGCAGTTCACCTTTGAGCATCTGTACCTTAAAAAAGCCATAAAAATGGAAGGGTTTACAAGCGGCTGCAAGTTGGCACAACCAAGCAGGGGGAGAGAGCACTTAGCACAAGTGACTGTTTTATGGCACCTACAATTTCAGCTTTCAGCTGCCCTGAAGCCTAGAGTCCCTGTTTCTTCAGGCATGTTGCTACTTTCTCCTCCTTGACTGTGCCTGGCTGGCTTTTTGTTATCTCTATTTTTTTATCTTCTTAATTTTTAACTTCCAGGTTAATATTGTCATTTCATTCTACCTGCTTTCTCTTCAAGTTGGCTTATTAACCATTTAAACATTTTTATAGATTTTTTTTCTGAGCTTATGTGTCATAGAAATGGCTAACTAGCCTAGGGCCATTCATGTCAGGAGAGACTCTAGTCTGGAAAAAAATCAGAACTTGAGGAGGGGTAGAGTTGAGTTTTATCTACTGCTGATAGGGCAGGATTCATAAAAACAAAAACAAAAAGAAGTAAAGCAGATCTAAACAGAAGACACAAGCCACTGGCTTTATAAGCTTCAGGTTCTTCCTCTGACCCTAACTACTTTGTGTGTGTGTGTGTGTGTGTGTGTGTGTGTGTGTGAGAGAGAGAGAGAGAGAGAGAGAGAGAGAGAGAGAGAGAGAGAGAGAGAGAGAGAGAGAGAGAGAGAGAGAGAGAGAGAGAGAATGTGTGTAATTTATCCAAGTTTTGGAAGGGTACCTCAGTTTGCATTTGCAATTCTTACAGTCTTTCCTGAATTTAGGGCACAATGAGAAGAAACCTCTTAATTACAGAAGGTGACTGGCTCTCAAGGCCTCTGAGTTTTGACAATTCTTCATTCCATGCAAATGTTTGTTTTCACAATGGCTAGGTTGGAACAAAGTGATTTTTTTTTAAAAATGAATGAGTAGGATGGTGACTGGAAGAGGAATGAGGGTTATGGAAGGATGTTGCCTCATGGAGGTGGGTGTAGTTTTCCTCTGATTGTACAATATTTAGATTTTAAAATAAAATTGAAGCTAGGTGCTGATAGTTCATACCTAAGGCTTAAATCAAGAGGCTGAAATCTAAGGATCAAGGTTCAAAACTAACCTGGGCAAGAAAGTCAGTAAGACTCATCCAACTAACAAGCAAAAAGCTTATTTCCCATTGGTTAATGAAGATAAGGGCTATTCTTTATTTTGTACCTGCTTAGGGTTTGGTGAAAGCCAAGGAGATAGATGTGAAGTCCCAAGGGCCCTCTCAGCCCTGGGGCTGCATGCTGCATCCCACTTGCTCCTGCTGGCTTTGAACAGGTGCCCTCAGAGCCCTTGGCTGCTGTCACAGCTGCCTCTGTTAAATCGCTTCATGTTTCTATGATGTGGGCTGAAGTCCACCATAGCTAAGTTGGCATGTTTGCATTCTTTTCTTGGTTTGTGTGTCACGTTTTAAGTTGAGTCATAGTCTAGCACTTCAGATGTTAAAAAGATGGCTCTCTGGGGCACATGTATGAATCTCAGTCTAAGGGAATTCATTTCCTGGACTTATAAAATGTGTCTGGATTGGTGATATTAACTCTGGATTTCTTTCTTTTTAAACCATGTGGGGGGGTGAAATTGGGGCTTCATACTTGCTAGGCAGGTACTCGACCACTGAGCTATGCCTCCAGCCATTTTATTCTTGATGGTTATTTTGAAGCTAGCATGTTGCTTTCTGCCTGGGTGGATGTCTGGATCACAATAAGTCTATTTTAGGCTTCTAGTCATAGCTAGGAATACATGTATGTGCAACCATGTTCAGCTCTCAGTTGAGAAGGGTGTCTCATGAGCTTGTCTGTCCAGATGGGCCTCAAACTACGATTCTCAAAATCTTAGCCTCCTAAGTAGGTAGGATTATTGTCTGAGCTACAAGAACCTGGCTCCAATTTGGTAATGTTTGAGAACTGTTTTCCTTGTGGTGAAAATCCATAACAAAATGTAACATATTAGTCACTTAAAGCATACAGTCCTTTAGCATTGAGTTCATATCGTGTAACCATTCTGCAGGACAATTTCATTTTGCAGAACTGTAATTCCTTATTCATTGAACACGTTCCTGTTTTCCTCTTCCCTACCCATTGGCACTCACAATTCTGTTTTCTGTTTCTGTGAATTTTTCTAATCTAGGTGCCTCATATAATTGGAATCAGACTGTATCTGTCTTTTTGTGACTGTCTTGTTTCACTCTGCAAGAGCCATCTATGTTGTAACATATTGCAGAATTCCTTTTGTAAAGCTGAGTTATATCCCACACTGTGTTTGTGCCACATTTTACTGAGGGACTCTGGGGCTGATTTTTATTTCACCTCAGTATTTTTAGTTTTTTATATGGTTTGAGTGGTGATGCTATCCCAGCAATATTTCTGCAACTGTTTGTCCCATGATCTTGTCACAGTCTTATTAGATGAGGCAGGTTTCCTGTAAGAAAGCACTTTAAAAGATATTAAAACAAAGTTCCACATTTAAAATAAGGCAAAAAGTGTAAGTGTCTTATAGCAAAAGACCCCTCAAAGACATACTATTGGCTATTGCCTAACTCACCCCTTAAGACGTACTATTATCTATTGTCTAAAGCTCATACTATATGAAATGATATGTATGAATCATAGATTTCTGTTCAGTGTAATAATGTAAGAGACATTAGTCAATATTTGATCCAATAAATTCTAGGATCCAATTCTATTATATTCCTCAAATGCTCCTCACACCAATTTTATCTCCCTATGCATTCTGTCTTTCAAGAATTCACTAAATCCTTTCTACATACTCATGCTTATATATGAGCTATAATTATAACTTCAAAGAAATCACACATTGACTTTTATTTCCCCTCAGAACGGCCCATGTCAGTCTCTACATTTCTCTATTTCTATAATGTCCTTATTATCAATCATAGAGGGGCTATGTGCTATTTGAATAGTAAAGCCAGAACCTCGTCAACAATAGAGTAGAATGTGGCTGCTAGAGTTTGAATGTAGTGTGTTCCAATGTTCTATGAGTTTTCTCCTTGGGATGGTGGTATGGAAGGGAATTAGGCTTTTAAGAGGTGAGGCCGAGCAGGAGGTCCTTGTGTCAGAAGGAGATGCTATTCTTCAGAAGGGACTGAGGTAGTTTTTGTAGGACCATGTAGTAGCTCTCATGAGAAGGGTTCCTGGTTAGAGAAGTGATTGTTTTCTTCCTCCCTCTCTCCCACCATTGCTACCAGCCCTCCACTAGCTACACCGTGTTGTTTGGACTTTGAACTTCTAGGACTCTGTGATGAATGCACCTCTTCCTTCATATATAGTCAGTCTCTGGCACTGTGGTGTTGGAACTGACAGTGCTAATACATTGGCTTTTTACAATATAAACTTATAGATGGCTTTTTAAATCATTACTTTTTTTTGCCAGTCCTGGGAGCTTGAACTCAGAGCCTGGGTGCTATCCTTGAGCCTCTTTGTACTTGAGGCTATTGCCCTACCTACCACTTGTGCCACAGCACCACTTTTAGGTTTTTCTGAGTCTCATGGACTTTCCTTCCTAGGCTGGCTTTGAATCGCCATTCTCAGATCTCAGTCTTCTGAATAGGTAGGATTACACCCATGCCTGTCTAAAATGTGTTGCTTTTGAGGTATACATTTAAATGTATACATAATAACAATCTTACATAGTAATGGGATATCATGTCATTTTTCATACATGCGCACATTTCATAAGAATGACTATTTATTTATTTATTGCCTGACCTGGGGCTTGGATTCAGGGGCTGGGCCCTGTTCTTGAGGTTTTCAGCTCAAGGCTCTCATTCTATCACTTGAGCCACAGCTCCATTTCTGGCTTTATGGTGGTTAATTGGAGATAAGAATTTGAAGGGCTTTCCTGCCCCTACTGGTTTTGATCCTCAGATCCCAAACTCTGAAGAGCCAGGATTACAGATGTAAGCCATCTGCACCTGGTTAAGAACGACTTTATTTTTTGCAGTATGTTTTAGCCTCTCAGTGTGTCCAAGCACTCTAATGCAGTAGCAAGGAAAATGGAACCTATGAGTTGCTGCTTGAATAGGAACACTCAGATTCAGTCATAGCTCAGATAGGCAAACACCGGCCTCTGAGGTGGGAAAGAACTCAGGATGAGTTACCCAAAATGTCACAGCAGAAGAACTGACAGTGCTCACGAGGTCTGAGTTTCAACAAAGATAGGAAAATAAATAAATAAACAGGTGGTTTCCATAAATTTAGCATTCTCACATCCTTATAGCCACACCTTCTTCATGTGTCTGTAGGTCCCTGTTTACAAAGAATTCATTTATGTAGCTGTGTTTTGCTCTGGGAACATACAAGTGATGTGCAGAACAAACCAAAGCAACACCTGTCGCTGGCTTTTCCTTTTCTTGGGCTGCGTGGGTATGTACATGTGTATGTAGGCATATATGTGTGTCTTACTGCTCCAAACAGATACATAGACTAACATTTTAACTGCCAAAAAATATGTTTATTTGGCATTTACTGAAGAGCAATTGCCCGCTTGAAATGTTTATCCCTGCCGGGTGCTGTGGCTCATGCTGGTATCCTAGCTACTCAGGAGGCTGAGATCTAAGGATCATGGTTCAAAACCAGCCCAAGCACAAAAGGATCTGAGACTCTTATCTCCAATTAACCTCTAGAAAATGGGAAGTGGGGGTTGGCTCAGGGTAGAGTGGTAACTTTGAACTGAAGAGCTTAGGGACAGCGTCCAGGCCAAGTTCAAGCTCCATCACTCACACAAAAAAATGTGAGGGTGGTAGGGTGTGTGTGTGTGTGTGTGTGTGTGTGTGTGTGAAAAAGTAGAGCACCTATCTAGGAAGCATGAGGCTCTGACTTCAAACCTCAGTATCACTAAATAATAATGATGATGACAACCATTGATGATGATGATGATGATAATGATAAAAAATAAATGTATATCCACTAAAGATTAGAGACTTTGGGAATAGGTTTCATATCTTGATTGACTTCTAAATACATGAGAGACTCAGTATGAATTATTCTAGTCCTTACTGGATTCTTTAAATGCTGCTGCTTTTTGCTTTAAGATAAGAGCATAAGCTAAATGGCTGTTTATAGACTAAAATGAAAGGACAATGAGAAAAGCAAGTGGTACATTTCTGCCTGAATATGAAGGAATGCCTCCTATACCACTTAATCCTCATCATATTATAAACTCTACCTTGAAAAAAATGAAAAAAAATTCAACCACCGTGGCCTCTCTTAGTTGCTTTTTTGTTTTATCTACCTCTGTACGGTCTTCTGTTTGATTTTTGACTCAAAATGATTCCATCAGCTGAAATTCCACTATAATTTGGTAACCCTTTGGTTAAATGCGAAGTGTTGATGATCTCACCCTGGCTAAACAGACATGCACCCAGCACTGTCAACAAAATGCTAGATGAAAAAGAAGTTCTCTGTGCCTCTGACACCCTCTGTTTCTAGGAAAACTTTCTGAATTCTGCTCTTCTAATATTTGAGCCTTTGCTGTACATGCAAGACTTGTATTTTGCATTATTCCTATCTTTCAAACAAAATTACTCTCCAGTTTTCTTTGGGGTGGTTGAATGTTCACATTGCTGCTGTAGTCTTTGAAGAATTACCAGAAATGATTCTGTAATTCATTCAGACGTTTTATTTTAAATTTGAGGAAGCCAGGGTCAGTATCAATAAACATTTATAGAGTGTCAGCTGGGTATGAGCTTTGTCTCTGGAGTATTCACAAGACTGCCCTGAGTGATCTGCACTTCTAAGATGTTCTATTACCTGCTTTGAGAATCCGAGTCAGTTATTCCCCCTCAGTGATATTCCGTGTGCTCAGTTATTATTGTTTTTATTCAGTACAGTGAATTTCAATTCCAGGAGTACAGTGTACCTCAGTCAATGTTACTTCTTCCACTGTTTTCTCCTAGTTCTTCCCCTCCCATTCCCAGCCTTGTTTTATCGCTTATCTTTTTATATAATTTACATGAAATATAATGACTTCATTTGTTCAGTCGTCTTCCCTCCATTTGTGTGCTCTGCCTCATCACCCTTCCTCCAATACCATGAGTTCACTTCTTGATGTTCATTAGGATAAACAGTTTACTAATTGTTCAGAGGAATTACACGATGGGACTACTTCCCTAGGTGTAGCATCCTTTTGTCAGCTTATTTGTATACACATAACACTCTCTCTATGTTATTGTATGGGTTTGTATTTTAGATTTAACTTGCATATCAGAGAGAAACCTTGCACTGGTTGTCTCTTGGAGCCTGACTCACATTATCTGTGAGACAAAATGTCCTATAGTTTTTATTTAGTAAGAGTATACTTAGCTCTTAGAAACCATAGTGAGCTAAGTGTTGGCCTGCATTCCATTTACTGATTTGGGGGCTTCCACTTATGATCTCACTATAGAGCTGAGAAGTCTGAGATTTAGGGAGACTATGTCATTTCCTCTACTTTATGAAGCAAGTGTGAATCCATTCTGAGAATGAGTGTGTCTGACTCCATAGCCTAATATACCACGTCCCATTTGTTGCTTAGTGGCTGTGTGTGTGTGTGTGTGTGTGTGTGTGTGCTAATTTTGGCTTGGTTCCATGATCAGTCAGGAGGTAAACATGACTTGGTTACATATTAAAAACCTTAGGAAACCAGGTCTGCATCCATGAATGTTTACTAAGTATTGGCTGGCTCTGTATTTCACATTTTACATGTCTGTTTGGTATGGTCTGGATTTCCAAATTATTTCCTTAACTGATTATTTTAGTCAGACATGTTTCTGAAGGGGACTATAACAATGAAAATCATTTCCAATTCCCCATTATACAGGCTATTTTGTTTAAAGACAAGAACAGCTGGCAGTATTAATTCCCTAAGTGTTGAAAAATTGTGGAAAAGAGAAACCCCAAACCAGCTTGTTAACAAATGACTTAACGCATGAATCAGCAGGATCGTGCTCGCTAGGGTTCTTTCTGGATGTTTTCTCTGTGTCTCCACCATCGGGTGTAGTGTGATGAGTTGCTCTGCTGAGAAACCAGAGTTGAAGAATAAACAGGACTGATAGAATAAACAGAGCAAATTCTGAGTGGGGGGGGGTGGTGTTGGCAAGTCAGGCTCCTTCGAAGCCTTGACTCATGCGCCTGGCTTTTTGGGAGCACACCCAACGTTTTCTCTTTGTGAACTGCTGTGAGTGGCTCATCACAGCCGTTTGTCTGACTTCATGTTGGCGAACGCAGCATCCTGGGCAGGCAGCCGATCTAGGCCACCTTCAGAAACCTAGCACACTGGTCACTGGAGAACAAACATGGCAAGGCGCATTGCACACGCTTACATAGAAATAGGAGGCAGATGGGGGGGAGGAGAAAGGGGAAGGGGAAGTGAGAGGATTACCTAATCGGAAAGAAATGAATTTGTTGATGTTGATTATTATAGCTTACACTTACATGACACTTTTTTTCAAAAAAATTTTCTGCCTCTTTATGTTTGTGGAATGATGTTCTTGGAGATCTAAAGACACAAGCCATCTAGAATGGAATAATTTGGTGTTTTATAAGTGGACAGGGTTGAGGATGGGTATGAGATGACCTCTACTGGAAGTGACAAAGGAGGAAAGAAAGTGCAGTGACAGCTATTTTATCAGTAGCCTGTTTGGACACAAAGGAACTTGAGCAGATTTCCTTGCTAAGAAGAACTGTTAGCTGGAGAGGGCTTGCTCTGTGTGTGTGTGTGTGTGTGTGTGTGTGTGTGTGTGTGTGTGTGTGCGTGTGTGCGTGTGTGGGTGTCTGTGTGTGTGCAAATATGTGCGTACACATGCCAGAACCAGAGCTTGAACTCAGGATCTTGTACCCTTGTTTGTCTTTTTTACCCAAAGCTGGCATTAGAGCCACACCTCTACTGCCATGGAGGCAAGCTTAGGTACCCACAGGCTGAAGTGTTGACCAGTGTGACAAGGACACTAAGGAAATCTTAGAACTGACACCCAGCCTCTCCCTGCCCCCATACAGCCCAGGGCCAACAGTGCACACGTGCAATATGAGCTCAAACCGATCTCCTGGCTCCAGGACCACCACAGGTGGAGTTAACAGAACATGCTTGAGCCCCTCACAGAGGCTTTCCTAGAAATACGACCGTGGACTGCGTAGATTCTGCCCAGGAGCGCCTTTCCTTCTTACTCTTTTGTTCATTTGTTGGCTTCTTGTTTTGTTTTGTTTTCTCCAGGAAAATCTGAGCTTCACACATGCCAGTCAAGTTCTTGACTACCTGAGCTCCACCGCAGCCCTCTTGTTCTGTGTGTCTGCACTGCTGTGCTTCAGGTGAGGCGGCACTGGGATGCACCCATGTTTAAGATTTAGCAATAGAATTTTTTTCTCGTGGTCTATAAAAGAGAATTATCATCTCTATTTACACAATGGAGAAACAGTGAATTAAAATCATATCTGAGGGGCAAGGATGACAAAAACCATATATATATAGTGTGTGTGTGTGTGTGTGTTCCTTTACTGGGGCTTGAACTCAAAACCTGGCTCCTTTTGGCTCAGAGCTGATACTTTACTACTTGAGCCATAGCTACGTTTTTGGCTTTTTGGTGTTTAACTGGAGTTAAGAATCTTACAAACTTTCCTGCCCAGGCTGGCTTCAAACCTGGATCCTCAGATGTTAGCCTCCGGAGTAGCCAGGATTTCAGGCACTAGTTGCCAGCCACACTTATTTAAAATCCCATCTCATGAAAAGACTTTCAAGGTGATATTTATCCTCTTGGAAGAGGACTATAACCTCGTGACTGGAGGAGGGCCAGAGCAGAGAAACAGACACGCTGTACCTTGCATCCTTTGAAGGTGGCCTCATCTTTTCATTCTGTTCCTATTCCTTTTACAAGCTTTGCACTGCTCCAGAGCCTGGCCTTGCCTGTGCCATTTTCTCCTGCCTCCCTGATGGCCTTAGACTGGCTTCCTGCCGGATGGTGGTAGATGTCAAATCAGGAAAGGGGACCAAGCAACTTATAATAGCAAATGCTCTATTTATTTGCTTTTGGAGGTGGTGGCAGCTGAGGAGAAGGCTTCAAAACCTACAAAGTTGTACATGAATTATGTTGTGACATATCCAGCTTTTTGCTTTCTGCTGGGCAGAGCATCAAAGTTTATTTCCACTGAGTTTTCTTTGAGGGGGCCACAGCACCATCCTCACATAAAAGTTGGAGGATGCTTCCCATCTTGCATCACTCACAGATCCCTCCCTGCCAGAGCCACAAGCAACACAAGCCTTAACAATTTACAGTTCATCCTCTTTGATGTAAGGTAGGGTGGTAGTGGGGAGGGGAGACACCACATTCAAGGCCCCTGAGTAGAATGTGGTTTGATTTGCACTGAAAGCCAACTCTTCTTTTCCTCCAGGAGAAAGCAAACTGCACTAGCAGATTTAAAAAAAAATACAAATATGAGCAAGTCTTTTTTCCTCAGATAAATTTAGCTTGATTTGGGTCAAGATGGGGGAGGGGAAGAGTAAAGAATCCAAACAGCATGTGCCAAGGATTTGCTGACCATGTTAAAAAAAATGCTGATGGGCATTAAATTAAGTAACAACTGAAGACTACACAAGGGTAAACACTGCTGCTAATGTTTGACTAAGAAACTAACTAAGGGCTGGAAATGACCCCAGTTAATTTACAGATCATACCAGTAACAGCCACAGGCCCCCACTGAAGTTCGGGGAGACATTTTATAGCCAGAAGCCACATTTTAAAATTAAAAAAAAAATCAAACTAAAGCTGTAGGAACTGTTTTAGAAATTTTATGGAGGAAAGAGGGAGAAAGAAAGAGATGGAGGAAAGGAAGAAAGAAAAGAGAGAGGGGGGAAAGGAAAGAAGGAGAGAGGGGGAAAGAGAAAGCTTTTGAGTCTGTAATGCTGGGCTTAGGGTAGAAAAGTAAGAAAAACAAAAACTTGACTTTTAAATAACTTTTCTAGGAGGAGGGTGCTAGGATCAGACTTAACTTCCTGTCATGCAGCTTCTTTAAATTCTAGACTAGGCCAAGGGTTCCAGCCATACCAGATAGAAAGTATTCTATGTCATCAAATTCATTTAACTTTGCAACGCTCAGTTTTAAGGGTATAGCCCAGCAGTAAATGATTTGGCAATCTCAGCCCCTCTACACCACAACTTCTTTTGATATCTTTTTAAATGTTCTTCAAATAACACGTGTCCTTCCTATATTTAGTAATGTAGCAGTTGATATGCTTAGATTAGATTCTTATCACCACTTTAATTTCTTAAGGCTAGGATGATCATTCTTCTTGCTGACCAATTTAATGAAATAAAATCAGATAATGTAAGCCTTTTGTTTTGCATTTTTTTCCATCATATGGGTTATTAGGGTACCAGGATACTTACTGTGTTTATGAAGACAGAGCATTTAACCTTTGTGTTTCCTAGTGTTAAATATTTATTTATTTATTTATGCTAAACAGATTCAACAAAACTGCCATTCTCTCTCTTTTCTTTCTTTTCCTGCTTCTTTTTTTTTTTTTCTTCTTCTATGACACTAGGAATTAACCCAGTTTAGGGAAGTACTCTTGCACTTGAGGAGTACCCATGTCCTTTTTATTCTTTTAGTTTTTAGTTTATTTTGTGCCTAGACTGGGGCTTGAACTCAGAGCCTGGGCTCAACGCTGTCCCTGATCTCCAGGCTAGTGCTCTACCATTTGAGCCACAGTTCCACTTCTGGCTTTCTGGTAGTTAGTTGGAGATAAGAGTTTATAGACTTCCTGCCTGTGAACTGTGAACTGTGATCCTCAGATATCACCTCCCTGAGCAAGATTGTAGGCATGAGCCACTGGTGCTTAGTTTTTAGTGTTGTTTTTTTTTTTCTCCAGTTTTCCCTAAGAGAAGCTAATATTCTGGTTTGTCCTAAGTGGCAGGAGGAATAAGAGGAAAAGAGAAGCAATTGAAGTAAAAAAGAAATGCAAAAAAAAATGTTCATAAAAAGAAGACTCACAAAGCCCCTATTCTGAGAAGTCTTTAAGCAGGAATTTACCAGCAAGAAATTAGCTGACACAGAGGAGTGGGTTAATATTCCTACAATGAAGCAGCAGCCAGAAATAACAGGATCAAGCCAACAAAATGTTAAAGTCAGTACAGAGGTGAATGCAATGCCTACATTGGTAGATGCAGCAATTTTTCTCCTCATAGGACTGAGATACCCAGTTTCCTGAGAAACAGGCTCTGCTACTGAGAGGTTGCTCTTTACCCTCCATACAGATCCCTGAGAATTAGGAAGACTTTACAGGAAAATCCAACTACACCTTCCTTAGCTCTGGAAATGGACTTGGAAGCCACTTATTTACCTGATCTTTGTATGTGGGTGGGTCAGTGTTAGTGCAGCAAGGACCTGGATCAAAAAGAGAGTAGCAGCACTCTAAGCAAATTGTCAAGCGTGGCAACAATTAACCAGAGTGTATTGAGAGGCAGAAAAACATGCTAATAAAATAAATACAGCCATTTCTTTGTGTGCTTGAGGTTCAGTAGACTTGAGTGGTCACTCCAGATGTGGGTGGATGGTGGAGTTTGTATGCCTGTGGATTTGAATGGAAGCCTCCCCAAATGTCCTCTCCTACCACCTTCTTTTTTATAACTTGCTTTTCTCCAGGGTAAGAATTAACATAAGCTACACAGGTTCTCCCAGGGCTAGTTATTAACCAAGAATGTTGAGAGACCTTGACAAATATAAAATGCTATATATAGGCCCAGCAGTAAATCAGAGAGTTATCTACATCAAACGAGACTCAAAGGTTTCCTTAAACACTACAGTCAGCTTGTTTCCAGTCATTCCAGGACAGACCAAAGTGCCGTGGTATATCTTTTTAATGTGGCAGGCCTCAGGGATAGATTGAGTTAGGCAATTTATCCAGTTTTATGCCCTGTATTCACAGACAGCAGTCCAACGGAGTAACATAAAACTACAGATAGGCTTTCTTCCTTACAGTGAACTGGAGAGAAAACAGCAAAAGCTTGTGCAGCAAACAGAAGTATCGGAGGAGAGAGACCTCTGCAGAAAGGACACTAGTGATAAACCTCTTAATGGCTTTGGCTAATATGTCAGCTCCAAGGCATGTTTGTCTGGAACTTACTGTTTTCTGGAATTGATTTCAGACCTCAGGTCCTCCTCAAGGCAAGGTGCATTTGGACTCAGGAGGATCTATAGCTTCTCCCACAAGCCCTCAGCATCCAGCAGTCAGATGATAGACAAAGGAAAAGTTCAAAGATCATTTCTCAGAACTTGCTGGCTTGTATCTACCCCAAATATGTTACTCATGCTGTAAGGTAAATCCAGTCAGCAAGATACAAAGAAGTCACATCTTGAGAGATTGAATTAGGAGTCTTTGTTAGAAACCTGGCCTCTACAGGCATACTCCTGTCACAGTGACCTACAGACTGGCGAATACATTTAGCACTTTTAGAAAACTGAGCCATGAGAGTAGGATAGGAAAGAGAGAGCAGAAAAATAAGACTTCCCCTGCCTCTACCATGAAGACACAATGGCGACAGTTAAACTCAATTCCCTGTTCACCTCATGGGCCAAGATGGCACCAGTTAGATCCAGAAACCCCACTTCACTAACTGGGTAAGTCTATGGGCTTGTAAAACATATTAAACCCATATTAAACACACACACACACACACACACACACACACACACACACACACACACACACACCAAGAAGTCCTCAGCTCCTAGTGACATGTCTACACCTGTCAGCCTCACTGCAACCAGGTCAACTTGGTGGCTGTGAGGCTGGACCTAAGGTTTGCTGGCCTGGAGACAGATATGCTGATAACCAGCAAAGAAAAAGTGGTATTCAATGACTAACAGAGAACTGTGTGCTATTTGCTAAGAGTCATGTTTAACTCCAGGTAGAGGCCTGGGGAATACATATGTCATATACAGTATCAGAGGGACTTCTTGCCAGGATCAGAGGTGAGAGATAGGAAGTTATCTTTGAAGGACAGAGAGAACATCTCAGCATGCTACCATTAGTCTGTCTTGATGTCATAGTGATTTCTTGACTCTGTAGCTGTCAAAATTCATACAACTGTGCATTTAAAGGATGCTGAATTTTAAGAAATACAAGTAGTTCAGTTTAAAACAAAAGCATTTCGAATCACAAATGCCTCTTGAAAACTATTTGAGACTTAATACTTTTTATTAAGTTAAAAAAAAGACTTTCATAGTAAGTCTTCCCTTTGTATGAGCCAAAGGATGGAATAAAATCTGTGTTTTCCAGCATAGTTTCTACTTTTCTTAATTTCGGGGTTTTATTCAATTATTTTAATGAGGCTTATGAAGAGGAAAGACTTAATATCAACATTTGAACGGACTTTGAGGTCCAAAGTTATGAGTATGGAGAAATCTTTTTTCTTTACTTTTTTATTTAAAGTTACTTTTGATTATTTTTAGTTGTACAAGGGTGTCTCAATTTCATGTTAATTTATGTGTATAATGCAAGACTTAAGGATTTAATTTTAGTCTTTTTCCTAAAGACTTAGGCTGATTTTTAGCCTAATAATTCTCCTTCAAGAACTCTATCCTTAGAAAATATTTCTAGGTACTATTTTTAGTATATGTAAGAATTTTAGATAAAGATATTTATTGAAGCATTACTTTTAGCTAAAAGATTCTAATCATAGGTTTTATTAATTAGAGTATATTTGTAATTGCTGGTTGCTAAAAATATACAGAAGAATAATTACAACATTGCAAAAATGTAAAATGAAGTGATGTAAGTGAAAATAGAGTATAAAGTTGCATGTATAACAAATGTGTGGCTGAGTTTGGCTTGTTAAGTATATACATATACATAGAATGAGTATACACAGAAAAAAAAGACGGAAGAATGTGCCCAAATGAAATTTTAATAGTGGTTGTTAGTATACTGAAATCATTAGAGGTTTAAAAGATTATTTTTGTCTAATATTTTTCCATCTTTTTGGTAAAACACATTAATTTTATGATCAGAATCATAAATTATTTTTATAATTTTCTTTGCTACCAAGGGTGCCCCCTGCTGTTCAAAATTTCTTTGTAGGTCTGATTTCCTTCATCTTCTGGAAACCTCCATTTTTGATCCTAGTATCCCAGTCTCCACTCCTCATTCACCTAAGAAGCACATGATTTTTGTTCAAATGTATGGTGTGATGTGTCAAGTTCTGGACTTTAGTTTTTAACTGAGACATAATACATACACACAAATTTTTTAGAAGGGTGTAAGCTTTCTTAATTAACCACAGTAGAATTTTGTGGATTCTTTAGAATTTTCTATATAAAAAACTTTGTCATTGGACTGGGAGTTTGGCCTAGTGGTAGAGTGCCTGCCTAACATGTACAAAGACCCGGGTTTGATTCCTTGGTACCACATACATAGAAAAAAAAAAGCTGGAAGTGGTGCTGTGGCTCAAGTGGTATAGCTATAGCCTTGAGAAAAATCCAAGGACAGTGCCCAGGCCCTGAGTGCAAGCCCCACGACTGGCAAAAACAACTTTGTCATCATCAAAAGGGAATAAGTGTACATGTTTCTAAAAAACATTTGTTATTCAGTTTTGTTCATTAGTTGTTGTGAGTAGAAGTTCTAGTACAATGTTGACTAGATTTGGCTATAAAGAAATTCTTTTCCTGATCTTATGTGAAGACCTTCTGGCTTATTGCATTAAGTGTATTAGCAGTTCATTTTTCTCTGATGCAAACCAGAAGGAGGAAGTTCCTTTCCATCCTAATTTGTTAAATGTTTTAACGTAAATCATTTTTATCATGCATTTGATCAAATTCATTTTCTGTATGTATTGAGATGTGCCTGTGATTCTTCATTTTTTCCTATGAACTTGACACGTGACATTGATCTGTTTCCGTATGCAGAACCACCTTTGCTTTCTAGAGAGGAATCCCAGCTTTTTTTTTTTTTTTTTTACAAATATCACACACTGAATTAAATACTCTATCATTTTATTGAAGATATTTATACTTTATTTATAAGAAATATTGATATGAAATTTTAGTTAAGTGTTGGTGTCTTCCTAGGAATATGTACAATACATTTAAGTTATATAATTTATAGATACACATTTATTCAAAATATGCATGTAATCCTTTTGATTTTCTATATAAGTAAAAATTTACTGTTTCTGTACAAGTTGTATCAATGCCCCTCTTTTATTCCTGATTTCAGTAGCTAAAATTTATAAATTTTCTTTTTAAAAAATAAGTTTTCATTTCATTGATTTTCTCTGTTGCTTTAACTATTTTGTTTATTTTTCTTCAATATTAATTATTTCTATGATTTTGTGTTAAGTTTGATCTCTTTATTTTAGTTTCTTCTCTTTTTTTCATTTTTGGTAATGCTGGAGTGTGGACTCAGGGGTTTATACTTGCTAGTCAGGTTCTCTACTACTTGAATTATACCTTCAGCCATCTTGTTCGGATCATTATTATTATTTTGGTTGGTTGTTGAGCTTGCACTCCAGACCTAGGTGCTGTGCCTGAGCTTTTTTGCGCAACATTAGTGCTCTCCCAGTTTAAGCCACAGTGCTGCTTCTGGTTTTCTGGTGGTTAATTGGAGATATGAATGTGAGAGACTTTCCAGCCTGGACTGGCTGCCAACCTTGTTCCTCAGATCTCAGCCTCCTCAGTAGCTAGGATTATAGATGCAAACCACTGGTGCCTGGTGTTAAGAATATTTTTGATACAGGGTTTTTCTTTTTGCCAGTGATTCTCCTGTTTATGCTCCCTGTTATATCTAGAATTGTACATACATACATCACTATATCTAGCTTTTTTCTGTTGAGATGTGGTTCACAAACTTCCTCCATCCCCAGCTGACCTGGAACCACATTCCTCCCCGTTTCAGACTCCTAAGTGGCTAGGGTTCTGGGCCTTCACAACAGTGCTTAGCTATTAACCAAGAACTGAAAAAAGCAGGAAGTGGCACTGTGACTCAAGTGCCAGAGCAGTAGTAGCCTTGAGCAAAGTGTCCAAAGACAGTGCCTAAGCCCTGAGTTTAAGTACCAGGACTGGAGAAAGAAAGGAAGAAAGAAAGAGATTAGTTTATATTTTATTTGC
This sequence comes from Megascapheus bottae, assembly GCF_031878675.1. Classification (NCBI taxonomy): domain Eukaryota; kingdom Metazoa; phylum Chordata; class Mammalia; order Rodentia; family Geomyidae; genus Megascapheus; species Megascapheus bottae. The sequence goes on from NC_143519.1 coordinate 45,503,935, forward strand.
AACCTTCATTTTCAAAATAGATATTGCAGTAAGCGCTGTTCTAGCCGTATCCCCTGTTTTTTTTTGTTATCTTTGTATATCCACTCATGTCAATATATTTCCTGATTTATCTGGTGATTTTTCTTTGATTCAGTTAGTATTTAAGAAAATATTGCTTAATTTTCATATTTTCTAATTTTTCAAATTTCCTCTTATAATTATGCATGATATTACGGTATGATTAGAGAACACACTTGGTATAACTTTTATATCAATAGATTTGTAAGGATCTATTTTTATGACTTAACATATAATGGATCCTTGAAAACATTAAATGAGAACTTGAGAAAAATTTACTAATATTATGTGGAATGTTACATACATGGTTGTTAGGTTTAGTTGGTTTATAATGTTCAAGTTTCTATTTTCTTGCTTCTAGTTCAGCTATATTGAAGGCAGGATTCTTAAACTTCCAATTATTGTTAATAAAATTTTAATTTCTCCTTTCTGCCTTGTAGGGTACACCTTCATTAAGAAACATTATGTTTGTTTTATGGATGATCTTTAAATGTCTTTATCTGGTAAGTTTTCGTCTTGCACTCTACTTTTTCTACAGTTAGATAGCATATATCTTGCTTCCTGTTTGCATTGTATATCTCTTCTGAAGCTTTTATTTTCAGCCTTCCGTGTCTTTCAATCTTAAACGTGTCTCTTGTAGACACAGTACATGTCCCAGAAGGTGTTAGCAGGTGCCAAATATCAATGTTCAATGAAATAATATCTTAGAGAAATGCTAATTAAATGAAGTTAAACAGGGCTTATTTTTTTCTTCAGGTTTTTCATAATATTTAGTATACTACTATAGACTTCAAATTTCTAGAAGAGAGAGAGAGATACAATCTGTTTCATTTCCCCAATAAATTGGAGAATTGATCCCTTTCATTCAAAAATACGTCCTAGGAAGAATTATGAAGGATTGCTTAATCTAATGTATTAGTAATTTTCTTGGTGTTGTTCATAAGATAAATATCTGAAGGAAGAAATTGATGAGTAGTTTCAGTGATTTCTGTCCATAGTCTGCTGTTTCCATTGCTTTGGGCTGGAGGTGAGTCAGATTATCTTGGATAAAGGATTGTGTGGCAGAGGCTGACACCTAGGAAGGTGGGAGGGAAAAAGGGGAAGGAGGGAGAAGGAGCAGGGTGAGGGAGAGGGAGCCTGCGTTCTAAACTCCAGCCTATTAGAAAGCGTTATGCACCTTCACTGATTCTTTGAATATCTTTGAACACTCATAGTGCTCATCATGACAATCTTGTTTTCTTATGTAAGATTGGGTTAGATGTAAGAATAGCCACAGACTCGTTCTTTGACTTTGGAACTGGGCTTTTTTTTTTTTTTTTTTTTTTTTTTTTGTGGATGAGAGTCCTAACTTTCCAATTTTGTGGATGGAAATCTGCTGTGGAGAGTAAAGAAAATTGAGGTTTCCAGAACATTGTATGGAGGAGAAACAAGCCCTTCAAAGCTGTTATATTAAAATAAATGTACTGCCCCTCATTTTGTGGCAACTTAGGCTATAGAAAACGAGAAGGTAGGCTGGGGATAAGAGCAAAAGTGGCCTCTTCTCAGCGCTTAGCCTGAGCCATATCTCTGGCTTTCTTTATTTTTTTTATTGTAATTAGTAAAAGGATTACATGATATTTGCCAGATAGAAGGTGCATTAATTCACATACATTGATAGCCTTTCACATGTCTTGGTACTCATTTCCCTCCCCCTCCACACCCCCCACCTGTCTTGGTTTTCCCCCCTTCTCTGGCTTTCTTTATTCCTGTGGCTTTCTCCACTCATACCTAACCCTTATCTTCTATGTCTCATTGTATGGATTATTTGGATATAGTGTTAGTTGAGTGGATCATTCTCTTTTTCCTTTGGACTTGTGTGGTTATACATCTTGGGTTCTTATCAAAAACTTTCTAAATTTTAAATTGGTAGCTTAACACATCAAATACCTCACTTCCTATTCTATAATTACAACTGATATAAGGAATAACTGTTATTTACTGGGGGCCTACTTTGTCTCATGTTTTACTAAGCACTTTATTTACATTCACTTATTGATCAAGTGAATAATATTATTTCCAAAGAAGGATGAACTCACAGTCAGAGAGGTTAAGTCACTTGCCTGAGGCCCTACAATGAGGTAGGAATGGTCTAGGAATAAATGGACATTGAAGAATTACAGAAAACATTTATTAGTCCAAATGAATAGTAGGGTACATTCTTTAATAGACTAAATTTAAAGCACAAGAATTTACTTCCTTTTCACACTGAATAACCTGAATAATGTATACAAAGAGAGCACTTTCCTCCAAAGATTCTTAGAAAAATCTATAGGTAAGCATTATTTTTAGTTAACATGCCACTCTCACAGCATTATTCATAATTAACATGCCCGTTATGGATAGTTACAGAGCTACTAATAAATTATTTTTGAAGGGCTTAAGAAACAGTTTAGTTTGTTTTAAGCTATTTAAATTAGGAATTTTCATCTTTTCTTACTTTTTACTTTCTTTTTCTTTTTTGCTTGGCAAACTACAGGCCAGTCTTGTAACTAAATTAATGGGTGTGGACAAACACAGTTGAACATAGAGGATTTGTGGGCATGCTTGTTTGGCTTTCTCATTTAAAATATATCCCTTGTTGACTGAGATTGGCTGTTTGTAGACTGTGTAAGATTCACTCTTTGAAATGATAATAGAATCAAAGTCTCTAAGGAATTGGATTTAGTGCTAAGAACCCAGAATGTTCCTTTGAAGTGACCTTTTTCACGAAACTAGAGAAAGTACCTGGTTTAATACCCAACTTGTATGCATCTCTTTTTAATGAGGTTTGTGGCCATTACTAGTTCTTTGTTTGAAAGTTGAAATGAAAAGCAAAGACTTTCAGTGGACTGAGAGAACTGCTTCATGTTCCTTTGCCTGTTGTCCAAATGACTCAGATAGAGCACTACAGCTGTTTCAGCATGCTTGGGTTTTGTGTGCCAGCTCTATTGGAGACTAAAGCTTATATAAGTAATATAAAACTTCAGCATTTACAACATAAAGGCACCACAAGAACTCACAGACGTGAAACTTTGGTAGGATTTTATTTGGAGGAATTTTATTTTAAAATGTAATATCCTTTTCCTTGCCTTGGCAAAATAGAATCAGGAGAACTTGGATGAAACTGTGCTGTTTATGAAAGGCTCACCCTTGCTCATATAAGCAAGTCTGTCACCCTTGATTGGAAAGTAATAATTCATAAAACATAATTTTATTATCATCCTTCTGCCTGGAGTGACAGATATTCTTGAAGCTTTTTAAATAAAAAGTTCAAAATTGAATTTGCAACTCAAAAGACTGGTAGGTTCAAATGTGAGTTTCCTGCTGAGTAACTGTGAAAACAATTCCAAAGTAGCTGGTAGTGTGTTAGGAATGGCAGTTTTATTAAATGCCTTGATGGAGTGCAATGAAAATACCCTGTCGGTATCTTTCTCCAGCAGCTTCTCTTCTACAAAAATAACAGTTTTCTTATAGGCATTGGTGTTTGCTCTCACTCACTTTATTTGCCTTTTTCCAGTTTGGATTTTCTGCAAGATGGTCTAATAAGAAGGCTAGATTTGGATTCATGAATCTAGTAGGTGGTTACGTATGAACTGATGATGGCCTACTGCTCTGAGATTATTCATTGCCATTTCAGCATTCAATTCTGAGGGGTAAAAAGTGCCCAAAGATGATGAAAAAAAAACTGTTTGCTTTAAACTAGTGCCACTGAGATCTGGGGGACAATTGCTTTCTAATGTTGAAGCATTCCAGTGTCATCTGACCTTGAAGGAACTGGACTTTTGGAGGGAAGGAAGCAAATAATCCAGCTGTGGCATGGCTGCTCTCACCCAATAGAAAAGCAGCACATTCATTTTAAAAAGGTATCGTTCAATGATGAAAACTGGCAGGCATCATAGAATACTTGGCAGTTGAACCTTGTACAAATATTTGCACTGGTGGCCTGAGAGGACCTTCTCTTCTGCTGGTTTCAGGAAAAAAAAAATAAAAGCAAACATTTTGCAGTTTCACCTCAATTTCCTCTCTCCTTTTCCCACAAAAACAAAAGGTGATTTTTTTTCAAGGTCCCTGTATCAGCATTATTTGACATCCTTCTACAGGCTTAACTGAATCAGTAACCAGATGTCTGGGGATGAAAATGGAACGCTTACTGTCATTTCTACCCCTCAACCCCAAATCCTGTCTTCAAGTCAATGATAAATTGTCTATTTTCCCTGTTTCTTTATCCTCCTCGCCCCTCCGTCCCTACCATGAGCAAAACAAGGCTGTTAAAAAATAAAAGCAGTGAAATTCCAGCCTTGACTAAATTTGGGAATTCTTGTGCTCACGTGCCTGCACACACACACACACACACACACACACACACACACACACACACACACACAACTTTACTTCTCCTGTGGAAATGGGCAAAGTGAAAATTGACAGCTTAGCTCTTCTGGCTTTGGCACTGAGACTAACTGCAGAAATTAATTTTTTAAAAGATTTTAAATGTAATTACAGGGTGGGAAAAGCTGCCACATGAGTGTGGCTTGCATTTATTCCCATGCCAAATGTCTTTCATGGAAATCTTTATAACCAGACCTTGAAAAACCTTTCCTTTCTGGACAAGGATGTGGCTTTAGGTGCATACAGGCTTCTCCCCATTAACAAAAGTAGTCCTCCCAAAAAAGCCTGGTCTATTCTTGCTTACATCATTGAGGTAGTAGAGGACAAAGTAGCCTCAGACTGCCAAATGGCTTGATGATTTAGTTCGGCTTTGAGCCTCCACTAGGACAGTGCTAAAACCCCTCACACTGGGCCAGGAGTTTGGCCTAGTGATACAGTGCCTGCTTAGCATCGCTAAGACTGGGTTCAATTCCTCAGTACCACATATACCGAAAAAGCCAGAAGTGGCACTGTGGCCCAAGTGGTAGAACTCTAGCCTTGAGAAAGTCCAAGGACAGTGCTCAGGCCCTGAGTTCAAGCCCCAGGACTGGCAAAAAAATAAAAATAAAAACCGCTCATACCAGCGACTTTGGCTACTCAGTGCCTTGCAATATTTGTCTACGCCAGAAAGTAACTCTGGATAATTGTATCTACATCATTCAGCGTATTCAGTGGTTCCAATCAAGTCTATAATTGCTAGCATATAGTATGTGGGATTCTTCTTAACATAATTAATAAGTCTCAAGTTCTATGCATGAATGTAAGGAACAACAACTGATGAAAAGAGAAATTATGGCCCATAGTTGATCTCCTTACATTTAGCCCTCTTTTTTCCCCTACAAGTCCTTTTTATCAATGTGTTCCTAACACTCACATTAGAAAATATGTCTTGCTGCCTTCTAGAATAAAGGATCTGGCTTCCTACTGACCTCAATCAGTGTGTAGCATTCTGTACCTCAGTGTTCCTATGGAGTGCATTAACTCACCTTGTAGTAGAAAAAGAGTTAGTCAGTGGAACTCTCAGGGGGAAACCTTGTATGTTGTCAAAGAAGAGACTAGAATTTTGATTTATCAATTCATTTTCTACCTTTTTTTTCCACCTCTAGTAGGAAAGAAATGCCCCCTCCTCCACTGCATCCTTTACAAAGATGAACCAGGTCCTAATCCCTAGATCCTATGAAGATGGTACCTTTAATGATAAAAAGGGATTATGCAATTACCATTTAGTTGAGAATCTTCAGATGGGATCTCCATCCTAAATTATCCTGTAGGCCCCAGGTCATAACCTAACTCTTTGTAAGAAGGATTCAGTCTCTTCCATGTGCACCTGCTTTCCTTTTCATCTTCTGCCATAGTATACCAAGTGCCACCACTATACCATCCTTTATCAGCTCCATATATTCCTCTATAGATATCCTATACCATCTGGCCTCCAGATCCTTAGCCAAAGTTGACATTTCACTTTTATAAATTATCCAGTTTGGGGTAATCTTTTATAGTCACGAAAAACAAATTAAGACAGATGCCTTTTCAGGATCCTGAAAGTTAATACCATGAGTGATATTAACTTAAGATATTTTTCTCTTCCACAGTTATGTGTGATACACCCAATTTTCCATGTTTCACCTTCAGGTTCAGCCCAGGGAAGTATCAGATGTATACAATGAGAGGGAACTCTGGGTCAGAAAGCTGGCAAGCTCTGGCCTAATGGAAGCCATGTGTCCCTGGCAGGAGAGACATTTCCAGGGCTCCATTAGGTGGTCACTCTCTGCCCACAGCAGCCAGTCCCTCCGTGACAGACACCCACCCTGGAGAGTCTTCTAAACAGGAATGATTTCCAAAAACAATACCACAAAGTGCATCCTTCGTCTTCTCTTTGTGATGGTCCGTGGAGGGGCCAAGGGTAGACTTGGGTAGCAAGAGTATAATCACTATGTATTTTTGGAAGCAAAAAACATGTCTACTTATTGGCAGCTAAAATGCTGGCAAGGATCAGGAGAAAAAGCTTTGGTTACATAGTTTCCCAATGCCTTATTTATCTAAAGCAACTCCTGGGGCAAAGGCTTTGGGGAATCTCTCAGTAGTTGTCCTTGAGGAAATCTACCACAAGTCTTATTCTTTTGTTTTGAAATGTGGATATCTGTTATAAAAAATGAAGCAAAATATAATGAACAAAGCATCCTTTCAGTGACCCTGAGCTTCCCTTCCCCCCTTCCCCACCTCTCTCTGTACTATCTCATCATCCCTCTTCGCTATGGCTCAGAAGTGGTTCTCTCTCTATGTCTGGGCCTCCTTTGTCAGTTCTTTCCTAGCAAAGGTCTGGGCAAGTAGTGAACCTTTTATCTGTAGTTGGATTTCTATAAGGAGCAGTCCAGTACAGCCACAATCACATCGAGAACGACATTAATCTGGCTTCAGTTGTGAGGTGAGAAAGATCGAAATAATGAAGCTAAACTGGAGGTGGCTTGAGCAGCAGAGCACTTGCAGAACAATCATAAGGCTCTGAGTTCAAACCCCAGTACTGCCAAAAAATGTAGATTAAAGCAATGAAGCCTTATCTTGCCAGAGAGAATCATCAAACTTTCCACTGGAGATTATTCAGTAGGAATACAGTTGAATTCAGATAGTGAATAGTGATAATTCATGAAATGAATGGTCTCAGATTTCAGTCCTGGCTCAGTTGCTATCCATGTCTAGGAGAGGCACTAACTCTACCAGCTCATTTTCTAGACTTGTGTCTTCCTAGCTGGTAAATGAGGTGGGCCTCGATCTGTGATTCTCTCCTAAACTTATATTTGAGTATAGCATTAATTGATTCATGCTTTCCAAATTAATTACATTTAAATATTCTACTGATGATTCTGTTACTTAATTCAACATTAAGCAGTGTTTATTATGCTCCAGACATTGACTCCAAAGATATTATCCAAAGTCTTTTTTTTTTTTGCCAGTCTTGAGGCTTGAGTTCAGGGTCTGGGCATTGTCTTTGGGCGTTCTCAAGGCTAGCACTCTACCACTTGAGCCACAGCACCACTTCTGGCTTTTTCTGTGTATGTTGCACCGAGGAATCAAAGCCATGGCTTTGTGCATGCTAAGTGGGCACTCTACCACTAGGCCACACTCCTGGCCCCTGTCCAAACTTTTAATGAGGAAGGTAGTTAGTATGGAAAGCAGACAGATGTATCACTGAAGTGATGATCTTTTAGTTGCTTATTCAATATTGCTAGTTTTAAGCATAGCTCTAATGTCATAACTTCTGTTTACACCCATTTTCTTTTCATATGATTATAGACTTTTATATGTCTCTTGTGGTAGTTTCCATATTCTTATTTCTAGTCTGCTTCCCTCAAGCCCACTGAATGTATGTAAAGATGTCCACATTAGGTCTCATTGTTTGCTGTCTTCAATGGCATCACGCACAGAGAATGCCACAGTGGTGATCAATATATATTTGTTCAACTTGTGACATCCCAATTAATGACTTTAATTGTGCCAGTTGCCTTCTGTCAATGGTGCACTTAGTGTACTAATTACAAATTCCAGACTCCCCTTAAGACATCTGGAATTGAGAGAAAATACTGTTAAAGGAATGGAGGACTTTGTCTCTGGAAGACAGAAAAGCTAACCTTACCAACCTCAGGACTTTAAGGACAGTTTCTTTTGTTAATATCAAATAGTCTGAAATTTGGCACAGCTGTTATGATATCCCTTCCAGATGGATCCCAGGTTTGTTGATTGGTAACTGCTGCAAGCTTCCACTTAAACTATCTACAAGTCTGACTGAAGATGAGAATTCACTAAAGGCCACTGGACCTAACGTAGGCTGGTGGTGCTTTTAGGATATAACACCTTCCTACAGTCTGTGATTAATACATGGCAATGACATAGTGTGCTGAATGTTATATGTTGTATGAAAATCAGTAAAGTAGTACCTGTCATGTCTGGGGTGCTTCCAATGTACTAGATTCTTATTACACTTGTTAGTCGATTGAATTCTTGTTGTGATAGTGTTGGTTTGGATGTAGAGGAGGCCACCCATCATTTACCCATTAGAAGAATGTAGTTGAACTAGAAATAGTGGATATAAATAAGTAAAATTTCAAGAATGTATATGTGCCATAATTCTTTACTCCAATTTTTTTTGTCAGTCATGGGACTTGAACTCTGGGTCTGGGCATTGTTCCTGAGCTCTTCAGCTCAAGACTACCGCCCTACCTCTTGAGCCACAGCGCCACTTCTAGTTTTCTGGTGATTAATTGGAGATAAGATTCTCTCAGACGTTTCAGTCCTCCGAGTAGCTAGGATTACAGGCATGAGCCACTGAACCCAGCTTACTCCAAACTTTTTGTCTGATTGATTCAGAATATCCTTTGGAAGTTTTCAGACAACAAAAAGAAGTCATACATCTCCTACATTCTTATAGAAGATGATGAGGGAAACAACCCCTCTTTTCCCCTCCCCCCAACAATAAAACCTGACAGAGAACTGTAGATTCCTAAGAAAACACATGTGGAATTCCATGGTTCAGTAGATTTAGCTAGAAATGCCATCTTAGCGATGTTTGAAAATCAACTAGAGTAATATCATCATTGCCCTCGCTGTTTGTGATAAAGGCCTCTGGCTTTTTAGCTTCTTTGTTCCCAGCATCTTGTGTTGGGAATCTGCCTGGGTTGGAAGCAGGTTTCCAGCAAAGCATCTGGAGACAGAGAGGAGAGAAGAGCTCTTGGCACAGTTCACCCGGTTCCAAACGGATAGCTCTGGATTTGTTCTCAAATCCACTTTCAAACTAAATTTGCCACTTCCAGTTGGTTTACCTTGGGCAAAACAAGACTTCCTGTTTTTCAGAAAACAGATTTAAGTAGACTTAGACAAAGATTTGAGCTTTCTTGCAACACCAATCAGTTCTTGCAAATGTGTGTTTTAATTATTTAAGTGCAAAAAAATCAGAGACATCTGAATGAAATTTTCTTGGGAAAAAAAGTTACAATTGGCTTTTGAAACTAAAGAGAGAAAGTGCTTAGTTGGCTAAAAACAATTTAGGTTTGTGGTAACCCCAAAGTGTTTGAAAAACAATCTACATATTTGATGAGGTCAAAATGCTCTGGAGTAGGCCTTGTTCTGAGGACAAAATGGACAATTACTAGGGACATTTAAAATAGGAGTTCCGTTGGGTTCCATTTCACAGGGTCTCAGTTTCGGTAATCAAAAGTAGAAAAGGCTTGTTTTTTTTTTTACACAAAACATTTTGAAGTCATTAACACTTCTTTTAAAAATTATCCAAATATGGAATATGTCTTATGGATGAGACATACTTATTAACTAATTTATCTTGTATAAAAGGCAGATTATTTCAGTAGCCATAGAGCTTTAGGACCACAACACTTTCTTCAATAAAATGAACCATATGGGCATATGTTTGAAAACATAGGTTTGGTTATATTCCTGGAAGAATCACCTCAAGGCTGACTAGTGCTTGTAATCCAGCATCTGCTGCCTTTGTGTTCCCGTTGGGCACTTTGGTTTAACTACAGTGTGTTCTAGTGGATAGTCATAAGTCAGGTCAGCAGAGGGAATTTGTTTTTTAGCTGACAAGTGGAGAACTTTCACTGGAAATGAAAACTGGACATTATTAAAAGATAGTTACAGGTTTTGCTCTGGGAAGCACATTTGCCTACTCAGTACAAGATCCGGAGTTTTGTGCTCAGCATCATAAAAATAAAAGTGTGTGGGGGGTGGGGAGTTGAGAGGAGGTGACATGAATGAAGAGAGGAAGGCTGTGTCAATGCCATCATGATATTCAATATACATATGTGAAAATAGAAGGGGTGGGTGGGGTTGGGAGAGATGGGGAGAATGCTGGAAGGGGTGAAATTGGTCAAAATGCATTATACTCACAAACTGGCCCATTGAATATAAATCCCCTTATACAGGACTGTAACAACAACAAACTAACAAACACAAGTCACTGATCAATAATACCTTACCAATCGAAATTTGCTATGAATATCAATGAAGTCAGTAGCTTTCTGACAAGAAATTTTAATGGATTTAAAGCCAAAGCTTTGGTTTCCTACTTGAATATGTCAGCAGTAACACATTACTCTTTTTCCCTGGTCTGTGGATATGTATCCAGTTCAGATGATCACAGAGAGAAGAGGAAATAGATGCCAGGCTCGCAGTCAAGAGAGGTGATGCGTCCAACAAGATTCAGCTCTTTCTGGATTTGCATGTCAGTTTGAATTCTCTCAAAAGCCTTGGCTTGATTGGGTCTCTGTTACTTTTATGAAATACATATAAGCTATGTACCAGCCCTTTAGTTGGACACCTGATCTCATTTATTGCCAGAGTCATAGATAGTATGTAATAAATACTTGTTGAATTGATTTTCTGTAGCAAGGTCATCCTTTTATCCCAGAATGACACATTCTATTTATTTCATTTCTGCATTGCTATTTCTTTTCAGTTTCTATTCTGTGACAGCACCAACGAATGTGATGAGGAGAGCAGACATCTTCCCTGCTCTCCTGCTTGGCACACTATACAAGGTGCTGTGAATCCAGAGGTGATAATATCTAGTCTTAAACTCAACCTGCTCATGGTACATATAGAAGCAGACCCAAGCAAAGATAGGATGATAATGTACAAGATGGAAGTCACCAGTCACATATCCCACCTTCTGCTTTCCCATTCTTCTGAGAAACTGGATTTGTATTTGAGCTCATCTCTAACAATAACAAAGATCTACTGACAGTGCTGAGTGTGGGAGTGGTGACTCATGTTGTTACTAGACCACTACCCTTGACGAGAAGTGTAAATAGAAGTGTGTATGTAGACTTCAAAAGAGTCCCCCGAAGAAGTTAACTCAGGATGGGCTACTTTTCCCATGGCTTTCCTCCTTTCCTTCTCCTGGCCTGAAACTTGAATAGCCATCTTGAAGCAATGGATGAAGTCAAAGATGGAGAACAGGAGCCCAGGTCTCTGACATAACTCTGTAGAAATCTTGCCAATCTGATGAGAAGCAAAGTTTTATATTCTTTTTTTTTTTTTGCCAGTCCTGGGCTTGAGCTCAGGGCCTGAGCCCTGTCCTTGGACTTTCTCAAGGTTAGAGCTCTATTACTTGAGCCTCAGCACCATTTCCAGCTTTTGTCTATGTATGTGGTACCAAGGAATCGAACCCGGGTCTTCGTGCATGCTAGGCAAGCACTTTAACCACTAGGCCAAACTCCCGGCCGCAAAGTTTTATATTCTTTAGGCCATTGCTCTTTGTGGAGTTTCTAAATTTTATGCAACCAGATTAAAAATGAATAGATACAGTATATACTAAGGCTTTCTATAATGTATGGGAGGAGGGTCTTTGATTAGAGTATGAAGAGACAATGGATAAATCTGAGGTAAGCAGAGATAATATTTCTAGCAAAGAAAAGAATGCTAAAGCCAGTTGCTGGTGGCTCACACCTATAATCCTAACTACTCAGGAAGCTGAAACCTGTGGATCATGGTTCACATAAAGCAGGTGCAGGAACATCTGTGAGACTCTTATCGCAAATTAACTATCTGAAAACCAGAAGTGGCACTGTAGCTCAAAGTGGTAGAATGCTAGCTTGACTGAACAAGCTCAGGAATAGCATTTAGGCCCCAAGTTCAAGCCCTATGACTGACAAAACAGAAAAGAAAAGAATATATGCTAAAGTACTCATCAGATCCGGGCCTAGAGCAGCCCTGGTCAAGTCCATCTTGAAAGAACAAAAGGAAGAGTTTCCAGACTTACCGAGTGTTACTTCCCTTTTTAGCTCTACATCCTCCATGTCTGCAGGCTTTAGAAACCTTAAGGTGAACCTCTTCAAGAAGCCTAAATATCTAGGTTCTCCTTAAATCAAATAAGCAAGCATGCAAAGTAAATCAAATTGCTGCAGAACACCTGCTCTAAATAAGATATTATACGAGATGCTGGTGAAAAGGGCCTAGGGGAGATTAAAATGGAATTAAATAGTTCTTGCTCTCACAGGACTCTGTGTTGAGAGTGAAGACATCCACAGACATACACATACATAATAAAAAATGAAATAAAGGGAGACTGGGACGGGAAATGAGACAGTGCTGAGTGTGGTTGAAGGAAAGTGGCTATTAACCACAAGGTTTTGGTTGGAAACATTGGTGTCCTGTGGCCACATTAAAATCTCACCCTACGAAGGGGTTTTCAGAGTTTGGACATATAAATTGGAGTAACAGTGAGGTGTGAGACCTCCCGATAGGACATTGACTAGTGGCTGGAGGAGTCAACTAGTAAGCACGGAAGGCTCTTTTGTGAAAGTAACCTGTCTTGGCAAGACTTGGATATAGCTGGAGGGTGCTTCCTTTAGAAAAAAGATGCTGTTTTGTACAATAGAAGTACAGAAAGTTATTAAGAGGTCAGGGGTAAAATACGGGACAAAAGCAGTTATGATTAGAAACAAGGACAAAAGAAGTAATGATCAGATTAAAAGACCTGGCACAACTCAAACAGACCACAATGTTGAGTTAGCTTGGATTGGTCTGAGTAATTGTGACATCATATCACCCTCAAATGCTCTTGTGTTTGCTTTATGTGGTTTGCAGTGTTGCAGACTCAACAGGGAGCAAAGACAGAAGAAGAAAACAGACATATGGAGTGTATTTTGATATGAATTTGGGTAACTGGTTTGTGGTAGGAGAAGTCCAAGTGTGGGAAAACAGCATCTATGTGGGGGCTGGATGCTAATTTTAGGAGGTGACGTATCTGAAAGCTTGTAGGAAAGAAGTCACAAATAGGAGTTTTCTTTCAAAGTGTCCCTCCAGTGGCTCTTCATAGGTGATATCTGAATGCCTTTGAGCTCTGACAATGTTGTCAGACAGCAGTGGCAATAGTAGTAAGAACAGAGCTTTCTCAACTGCAGATTTTGCCATCCTGTCTTGCCTGGATTAATTAGCCCGATGCCCATTTTAGGATTGCCAGCAGAAACAGTTCAGTGTACCCAGAGAAGCATATCCACAAGTAATTGTTGATGAGATCTTCTAGGGGGCTTAACATTCTGCCGGTTGTCCCTGCCTGATTTACAACCCAATGGCTAAATCCAATTCAAGTCCTCAGAGGGAAAGCATCCTGACTGTACAGGTCACTTGATAGTCTACTTCATTAGGAGAGCCAAATTGAGCCTCTCATCCATAGCCTCCATTGAGTCAGCTACAGAAGGAAGAACAAAGGGAAAAAATGACCTTTTCTTGACACTTTGGGTAAAATATCTCAACTCAAAAGTGTGGGAGAATGGCTACCATTTTCCCCCCCTCCTGGGGTTTGAACTCAGGGCCTGGACACCATCCCTGATCTCTTTGTGCTCAAGGCTAGCACTTTACTACTAGAGCCACAGTGCCACTTCCAGCGTTTTCTGAGTAGTTTATGGGAGATCAGAGTCTCATAGACTTTCCTTGCCCAGGCCAGCTTAGAATCACAATCTGCAGATCTCAGCCGACAGAGTAGCTAGGATTACAGATATGAGCCACCAGCAGGCAGTCAGCTGGAGACCACTTTCTACCCAAGTAGTTCTCTTCTTTTTGTTGGGGGAAGCAAAAAGGTATCAGGTGAAAGGAAAAAGAGTCTGTCAATAATTAAGGCTATTAAGTATCTGTAGGTATAATCTCATCCCAAGAAGTACTCCCGAGTTTCCTTTATTGCTCTAAATGATATATAAACTTGTCAGGTGAAATTCGAGGGCATGTGTGGGCTGAGGTATATCCTCTTGAAGACTATGGGTCCCCACTTCCTGAACACTCCCAGTAAAGAGAAGGAAATGCAGACCATAAATAGATAATAAGGAGAAATAGCAGATACGTGTTAACCACTATCCATAAAAAGTCAAGTAGGATGATGGTACACCACAGGCTATGGGACAGAGGGTGAGTCTAGCTAGTTTCACAGATGGTAGCAGAAAGCGGAGGCTCCATGGGTGAGCAGAAGGAAACAGCTCTGAGGTGATCTGGAAAGAGATACGTCCTAAAGTAGCAGCCCCTGTGGAAAACATGGACTTGTGTTGTCTTGAATGGCTGGAGGTCAATCCTGGGGGAAAAGCCTGAGAAGCAATAGGGGCCAAGTGCTTCCCCTCCCGCCTGTCTCCCAAACTGTCTTCATGCACTTGTGAATCAGCCAGTATGGCACATAGGCAGGGTCTGAGGGTGTCTACCCATCTCCACCATGCTCACTGACACAATGCATAATATTCTCTTTATTCCAAGTACTTTCAAAAAAATTCACTGTTTAAGGAACACATGATTGACATAACTGCTTTGCTGTTGGAGGCCCTCATGTGTAAGAGAAAACCAGCTTCATGGGTAAGCCTGGATCAAATGTGAGACAATAATTTCTAAACATGCTTTCCCTTTGTCCTGGACTCTAGGAATTCGGGCAGGCCTACCTGGGAGGTGAGACTCCCTTGCTTCCCCCATGAAGACAAGATGGTACCAGTTAAACCAGGTACCCTATCATCTTCCACATGACCAAGATGGTACTGCTTGGATTCAGTATCCCTACTTCAGTAGACACGTGGATGAGGATGAGTTGGCAGAGAAGTAATTAGATTCTGAGTATGTGTGGAGGGCATAAGACAGAAAGCAAAAGAAGTCAATGACTTCAAGGCATTTTGTTTGAAGAATTTAATGAATAGCTTGAATTATTAGAGTGGCAGGTGGGGGAGGGAGAGTCCATAAAAGGTTTTGGAGGAAGGTATAGGATCATGACCTTGAGACATTTAGGAATTTCGGAGCTATTCAAACAGACATGTTGGAGTGAGCTATTTGAGTTCTAGGGAAGAGCCCAAAAAATGCATATCAGTTTGTGTATTGTCCACCATATCACTTGCCACCGTGCCATGAAAGCAGATGATATAGCCCCAGAGAAATGAGTGTAGAATAGACCAAAGATTTAAAGATGGAGTCCAGATATACTCTAGCATTGAAAGTTTGAGGACTAATGAAGAACCAGGAGCTAAGAAGAAGGTATGGGATAAAGGGAAAATCACGGAAGATGACTACAAAGAGAGATACTCAAGAAAGATGGAATGATGGGGCATATGAGAATTTTGGCTCTGCTAGGGGAGTCTGAAAAGAAGCCATTAGTGAGTATGGACCCAGTCATTTTTATGAGGGTGACATTAGAGAAAGCCTGATCAGAACATGTTGATTCCCCACTGAAATGGAAAGAGGAGAAGTTTCTTAAAATGCTGAATTCTTTTAGTTTAGTCAAAGTAAGGGAGAAATAATTTTTGGGAAGGGAATTGGAGGCTAGAAAGGAAATTTTTAAAAGCATTAATAAAAATCAGCTCTACTGAGGCATAATTTATGTATAATAAAAATATACATTATTATTATTATTATTATTATTATTATTATTACTGTTTTCTGACACTAGGGATTGAGCCCAGGACCTCATGCATGGTAGCAAGTGCTCTACCATTTGAGCTATATCCTTAATTCTACATCTTTATTCTAAATTGACAAATACAAAATATATTTAATATGGGCAATGTGATGTGTATATATTGAAATGCACATTTTGAAATTCCTTAGCTTCACTGAAGCTAATTAACATATGTCTTGCCTTACAGGCTTTTTTTGTGATAGGAACACTTAAAATCTTTTCTCTTAAAGACTTTTTTGAATGGTATTATGGCTTGAACTTGAAGTCTCAGACTCTTGCTTGGCTTCCTTGCTTATAGCTGGTGCTGTGAACCATGACTCTAGCCCAGCTTTTCGCTGTTTTGTTTGCTTAACATAGTGTTCTCCAGCTCAATTCATATTGTTACAGATGAGAGGATTTCTTTCTAAGCCAAATAGTGTCTTCTGTTGCATGAATGTGCCACATTTTCTTTATCTAGTCATTCATTGTGGACACTTATGTAGTTTCCATATTTTGGCTATGGCGAATAGTGCTGCAGTAAACATGTGAGTGAAGATATCTCTCTGACATACTGATTTCATTTTCTTTGGGATATAAACCTAGTAGGGGGATGGCTGGGTCAAAAAAATTTTTTTTCGAGGATTCTCCCTGCTGTTTACCATAATGGCTGTACCAATTCAAAATGTGCCCATTTTGAGCGTACATTCTAATGAGCTTTGACAAATTTATATGCCCATGAAACCACCACCATAACCAAGAAAGAGAATCTTTTTACACTACTTCCCAAAGTTCCCCTGCACCTCTTTCTAGTTAATTTCTTTTCGCATACCCAGGCAACCACTAATCTGTCTTCTGTCACTGTAGATTGCATTTGCCTTTGATAGAATTTCATGTAAATAGAAATGTACTCTTTTTGTATCTGGATTTTTTCACTGAAAAGAGTTGTTTTCTAGTTTCGTCCATGCTCTAGTATATCACAGTGTGTTCCATTTACTTCTGATTAGTATTGTTTGCATAGATCTAATACCACAATTGGTTTATGCATTCACTTGATGAAGGATATTTATATCTTTTCTAGTTTGGGGACCACTATAATTAAGATGCTATGAACAATTTACATGTGAATCTTTATGAGGATCTACATTTTTACATTTTTTGCCAGTCCTGAGCTCTGAACTCAGTGCCTGAGTACTGTCATTGGACTTTCCTCAAGGCTAGAACTCTACCACTTGAGCCACAGCACTGCTTTTCTATGTATGTGGTACTGAGGAATTGAACCCAGGTCTTTGTGCATGCTAGGCAAGCACTCTACCACTAGGCCAAACTCCCGGCCCTAACATTGATTTTTTACATCATATTTCTTTTTTTCATATATTTTTATTGTAATTAATAAAAGGGGTTACATTATATTCACCAGATAGAAGGTGCATTACTTCACAAACATTGATACCCTTTCTCATGTCTTGGTTTACATCATATTTCAAATGACATGTTTAACAAACAAGTATTCAAGAAGGGAATCTCTATATACAATCACTGGCACTTAGATTTTAGAACATAATTAAAATTGGGCTGAGGGTTTGTATGTCATAGATACATATTAATCTATGTAATCAAATATTATGTCTGTAGAGTCATAAATTTTTATGTCTAGGTAGTTGTGTTTATATTTCCAATACCATGTCCATAGCATTGGGTACGCAAATATTGAGTCATTGCTCCTGTACTGTTTGGATCTAATAGCCACATATTAAGGATACCATGAGCCTTTTTTTCCTTTGGTCTTGACTTGTCTCACTCAACATGATTCGCTCTAGATTCATCCACTTCCCCGCAAATGCCATTATTTTATCTTGTTTGTTGGTTATGTAAGAATTCCATTACATATATGTGTGTATATATATATATATACCACATTTTTTGTACTAACAGTTTATAAAAGTTATATTTGCTCCAAATTCTTCTAAAATTAGGACTGTCAATCTCTTCTAATTTTAGCAAACCTTGTGGATGTGGAGTTAGGTATTGCACTGTGGTTTTCTAATTTCTTAAGGCTATTTGGTGATTCAGTATTTACCTCATTTCGGTTGTCTAATTGATTGTTCTGAAGTTATTTCCTTTACTCTCTTACTTTCCTTTAATATCTGCACTTTGTGATAGTACTCCCATTCTCATTTTTACTACAGGTATTTTTGGACTTCAATCTTTTTTTCTTGCTAAGGTTTATGAGAATTAGTTTAGCTATGGTTTTATTGAATTTGTTTAGTGTTTTCAAGGAACTAACTTTTGGCATATTTTCATGCTTTTGTTGGTTTTCTAGTTTGTTGTTTTTGTTCTGGTATTTATTATTTTATTTCTTTACCTATTTTGCATTTAATTTATTCTTTTTCTCACTTTCTAATGTCAGAGTAAGAATATTGTGTTTGTTTTTACATTCTGCTTTCTAAAATAAGAATTTTAAATATCTACATTTCATTCTATTTTAGCTGTATTTCCCAAATTTCAGTATATTGTTTTCACTCAACTAAAAATCTTAAAATTTACATTGTGATATTTTCTCTGCGCTATTCAAAGTATATTCTTTGTACTCATAAATTGATTTGTTGAATTCAAACTCCTTTGAACAACTGGTGGTTCGTGCCTTATAATCCTAGCTACTCGGGAGGCTAAAGATCTCAGTTCTGTGCCAACCTAGGCAGATAAAACCACTTAGAGTTTCTTTTGTCTAAATTCTTGAATTAACTAGCAAAATGTCATAAACTGAAATGTGGCACAACAAGTGAGTACCAGCCATGAGTGCAAAAGCCCAGCAGGAGCATGAGACCCTGTGTTCAAACCCTTGTACTCATATGCAACACACACATGTGTATATGTACAAATATATGTGACTATATATGTGTGTGTGTGTGGAGAGAGAGAGAGAGAGAGAGAGAGAGAGAGAGAGAGAGAGAGAGAGAGAGAGAGAGAGCGAGCAAGCACACGCGCTCTCATACAGAGAATTTGATACTTAAATATTTTTGAAGTTTATTTGTGTGGCTGACTTAATTCCAAGCCATTTTTATTTAGAGAACAGATTCCATATTATTTCAATCTTTCAAAATTCACTAAAGCTTATTTCATGGGCTACCATGAAATCTGTCCTGCTAAACATTCCCAGAACTGCTTATCAAAAGTGTTCTTCTCTGTTCTTTCTTAAACTCTTTTCAGATAAACATTGAACCTTTGGATCTTTCCTCCGGGCTATAAACCTTCATTTTGTGTTTGTCAGAACACTTCAGTTTACATTATATTTTGCAGGGGGAATTCCTTAGCTTAATCTTCAAGATTGCCAATTTGTTTTTTAAAATCAATATTTGTTCTCCTATCCAGCTAATTTATTAGGTTTCCTTCAAAGATCACATGTTTGCATTTAAAAATTTTTAGCTGTATTTTCTTTGTACAATAGCTTTTATTTCACAGATGTCACTTGTTCTATCCCTTGAGATAGTAGTATCTTTTGGTAAGTTTTTATTATGCTGACTGTGTCTTACAAGCATCAGTTCTGTTGGTTTTCAGGATGCTTTCTTTTTTTGGGCTTACCCTTCTTTCACATTCCCAAATAAGAAATTCCCAGGCCCTCTTGTTCCCTAGAGTTTCCTGTTACTCTCTCCCTATAGCCACTTCCGGTCACTTTGAGAGAGAAAGATTGCTAAGTGGGGGTAGTATTTAACAGCAGTACAGCACCTGGACAAGTGGGATTATCTCTGCTCTCACAGTGTAACTAGATTCCTGTGGGATATCCCTTATCTTCTGGATTTAAACATTTATATTTCTTGTTCCAGACTCAAAAGTGTTCTGCTTGTGCCTTGGACACCCTTCTGTATGACATGATTTTGTTTGCTTTTGCTGGAGTGATTAGTACAGTTTAATCTTTTTCCTCTTTATTTCATGATCAGAATCTCTTCTGTGTTTTTATCTTATTTTCAAGTTTATTTGTGTGATTCTCTGTTTTAATATGTAAGAAAAGGTTTTCTTATTGTTTTGTTTGTTTGTTTTGGGACACTGGCAATTAATTAAGCTCAGAGCTTTGAAGCTTATAAAACAAGAGCTTTACTACTTAAGCAATGTCCCAGGACACATTTGTTTTATCAACAAAACCCTAGACAGGGTAATCTGTAAAGAGCAGAAATTTTACCCTCATAGATGCAAATGCTGAGAAGTCCAAGGTTAAGTCCAAGATCAAGGTGTGGGTCAGATGGATGTCTAATGAGGGATGCTCTCTTCTTCCAAGAAAACACCTTGATGTTGCATTCTTTGGATGGGAGAAATGCTGTCTTTACATGCCATAAAGCAGAAAGGCAAATGGAACAATTCCAATTATTGTGCCCTTTTCTTTAAAATTTTTTTGCCAGTTGTAGGCCATGAACTCAGGGCCTAAGCACTGTCCTTGGGTTTTCTCAAGGCTAGAGTTCTACCACTTGAGCCACAGCACCACTTCCAGGTTTTTTCTATATATGTAGTACCTAAGAATCCAACCCAGGTCTTCATGCATTCTAGGCGTGCACTCTACCACTAGGCCAAACTCCTGACCCAACATGCTCATTTAAAAATAAAATTGTATTTGGTAAATTAATCAATGTATTAATTATACATTTATTTGTCTGTTTATTTTGGACACACTGGGGGTTGAATTCAGGGCCTTGAGATAGCTTGGTTGACTTGCTTGCAGCTGGTAGTCTACTAGTCAGCGTGGTGCCACACACCCAGCCCAATATTTTACTGATTAATTGGAGACTTTCTTGCCCTGACTGGCTTCAAACCACAAGGCTCTGGATATCAGCCTTGAGTAGCTAAAATTACAGAGCACCATTGTCTAGCCAGAAGTTCTTTGGTAAGGACAACTAATCTAATTGTTGAGGGATGAGACCTCCCTGGCTTAATTACCTCTTAAAGGCCCCACTTCTAAATTCTATAATATAGGGAATGCCTATATTTTAGAGAAGACACAATGGAACCATAGCAAATACTAGCTATTATTACTATTTAGTATTATTTAATACTATATTATTATTTTTATTTAAAGAATTTATTAACATTGATTTTCACATATTTCAAATGACGTGTTTAAAAACAAGTATTCAGGAAGGGACTCTCTATATACAATCACTAGCACTTAGATTTTAGAACATAATTAAAATTAGGCTGAGGGTTTTGTATGTCATAGATACATATTAATCTTAAGTAATAATATAAACTAATGTTTTCTATTATTATTTAATACTAAATATTATTATTAATTTCTCTTTGATTTCTGTTTTAGCCTTAACTCAGAAACTGTGGTTTTAAGATTATTTCTTAAATTATTTTCAAAATGATAGTTTAGATATTAAGTCAAAAAGGGATGAAAAGGCTTTGAAATTCCTAACTAGTGTGGTGTTTTTAAAAAGATTGTCTTTCTGGAAGTGTCTGCAAATATCTTCTCATTTCTCAGATTTCAGTACTTGCCCATCTGTAAGTGAAGTTACATACTTAACCACTGTGCAAGCTATTATGGTTGGGTAATAAGAAACTAGCTGATGGGCCTCAACATACACGATGGATAAGAATGAATGGTAAATTCCCCAAGGATGGTTTTTTTTTTTTTGCCAGTTCTGGGGCTTGAATTCAGGGCCTGGGCACTGCCCCTGAGCTTCTTTTGCAAAAGCTTATCACTTTACCACTTGAGCCACAGTACCACCTCCAGCTTTTTCTGCTTATTTGGTACTGAGGAATCAAACTCAGGGCTTCATGTGTGTTAGGCAAGCACTCTACCACCAGGCCACACACCCAGCTTCCCAAAGATGATGTTTAAAGTGCTTTTGAAGAGAGCAACAGATCCTAGATGCTAACCAAAAATAATTGAGTGGACATGTTTCCTTTCATATTTTATGAAGAATATCATAATGAAAAATAAATGGCCACTATATTATCATAGCAATCACTGATTATGATACATAAGTTAACAAAAAATACCAACAATTTTATGTTTTGCGTGTTCAACTTTAAAATTAGTTTTCCCATTTCATTTTTATACCACCCGTACAAAACAACTAAAACTTAGTGTTGTTCTTTTCATGCAGTTATAGAAACTGAGGCTCAAGAAAATGGCATAATTTCTCCAGCATTCCATATTTAGTATTTTGAAGAACTTTTTCTAGGGGTAGCTATGAAAGTATACTTTTCAATTGTACATCCAACTGAAGACAGCCTTTTGTTTTTACCTATATTCTAACAGGTTTTTCACATTTTCAATTGCTGTGTAATTTTTCCTTCCAGTTAACCCATTTTGAGTTACCATCCAAAAAACCTATCATTTTCACCATATATTTACTTTCTCTTAGGGGAAAATTATATATAGCACTAACCTCATAATTCTGGTTAGGCTGATGTTGGCAAATGTGATGATGCTCTTTTTGCTACCATATTTGAAAGTATTGTCATATTGTATATATGTACACATATGTATATATATTCTGCTGATGTGCTCTATTCTATCACTTAAAAGTGTTTTCTGGAATCTTGTAATTTGTGAACAACATTGATTGCTTAAAATATGACTTCTTAAATATCTACCATTTAGTAGGACAAGAATATTTTGGATAAAAACTTTTAAGAAAATATATGCTGTTTTTTTAATACTTGGTTACTGCAATATTAGGGAAATCTTCATGAAGAAATGGATGATTAATTCACTCTTTAGGTCTGAATTTCAATTTGTACCTATATTGCCATATACAACTGTCAGAATTTCCATAGCTTAGGAAACTGTGTTGTGGAGTTAGCACAGAACTTTAAATTATGTATAATAAACAAAAGTTCATGATTTGATGCTTATATGCATGTAATAGTTTGTTTTCCACTGAATAAATCCAAAATCAAAATAGCAAGGGCTAAATTATAACTTGGAAATTGTTCAGCTTTTATTATACAAGCCCTGATCACATAACCTCTCTTCTTCCTCTTAGAAACAGGAGAATTTTTTCATTTTACCTGGCTAAAAATTTTGGTATTTGGTCTGTCACACATGTTAAAAATCTTGAATCATGTTGAAGTATCCAGGGATGTGAGGCTAAACTTTAGGCTTAAAATATGGTTTATGCTTAGTTTTTTTTTGTTGTTTTGTTTGGTTGTGGGGCTTGAATTCTGGGCCTGGGCATTGTCCATGAGCTCTTCAGCTCAAGGCTACTGCCCTACCCCTTGAACCACGGCTCCACTGCCGTTTTTTTTTTCTGTTGTTTTGTTTTAAATTAGAAGCAATACATAGTTCTTAACCCTTAGACGCAAGAAGAACAATATTGTTCTGGGTTTGGAAGGCTTAAGATATTGGGTTGTAAACTTAGTTTTCTCTGAGCTTATTTTCTCAGCTTGGTTATGATCTCAGAGGGGTAATGGAAGGAATCAAATGAGATGGTAGATACTTTGGGAATTACCAACTGCTATGTGGTAGCACAGAGATCAACGTGGTAGCTCCTGTTAGCTTTGGAAATGTATGCGGGCTTTGGGTGTAAACAAGTCCAGCAGTCCACCTAGGAAGGGAGATCCTGGGTAATGTAGGAACAAAGATCGCTTTTGAAGAAAATTCTTTCCATCTGCTATTTCCCATGTGGAGACATGATCTAATGCCATATGGCAGAGGATAGTATTGTCATGGCTATGCTGTGTTCATTTCCTGTCTTCCCTTTCTTTGCTTCCAGGAAATGATATCTGGGGAAATTTCAAATTCTTGTTTGCAATTCTGAAACTTGATAGTGGGTCTTCTTGATATTTTAATCATTACAGTTACAAATACAATACAATTTCTTCTGCCATAAAAATGGTTTTTATTGCAAAGTAGCAGGGTATAAAATTAACCCTCAAAAATCAGTGGCTTTCCTGTATGACAACAGTGAGAAGAGCAAGGCTGAAATTAGGAGAGCAATTCCTTTTGCAATAGCCTCAAAAAATACTTAGGAATTAACTAAGGAATTTTATGATGAAAACTCTAAAAACCTGAAAAAGGAAATTAAAGCAGAACTAAGTTAATGGGAAAACCTCCCATGCTCCTGGATTGGGAGAATTAGCTTCCTGAAAATGGCAATCCTGCCAAGGGCTATCTACAAATTCAGAACAATACCCATCAATATCCCAATGTCATTCTTTAAAGAAATAGAAGAAGCAATCCAAAAATTTATATGGAATAATAAAAGACCCCGTATAGCAAAAACAATCCTTAGCAGAAAGAACAGCACTGGAGGAATATCAGTATTAAACTTCAGACTCCATTGCAGTGCTACAGTAATAAAAATGCCTTGTATTGGCAAAATACAAGCCCGAGGATCAATGGAATAGAATTGAAACCTCAGAAACCCACCCACAGACTTATGGCCATCCAATCTTCAATAAGGCAGCCCCAAAAAAGCTAGAATGGAAGAAAGACAGCATCTTCAACAAATAGTACTGGCAGAATTGGTTAAGCCCCTGTAGAAAAATAAAGTTGGATCTTTTTTTGTCTCCCTGAACCAGAATTAACTCCTAATGGATCAAAGAACTTGCAGTAAAGACAGATACCCTGAAAACTTTACAGGAAGGAATAGGAAAGTCACTAGGGCTCCTTGACACAGGTCGAAACTTTCTTAATAAAGGTCTAGAAATGTAGATCAAAACAACTTTGAGCTTTCACCTCACTCCAGTTAGAATGGCTATTGTCAAGAAATTTAATAACAACAGATGATGGTGGGGATTTGGCCAGAAGGGATTGCTACTGCACTGTTGGTGGGAGTGGAAACTTGTTCAACCATTCTGGAAAGCAGTATGGTGATTCCTCAAAAGGCTAAATAGAGCACGGAAGTCCATGAGACTTTTGTCTCCAATTAACTGCCAGAAAACCAGAAGGAATGAAAGGAGGTAAGAAAGAGGGAAGGAAGGAGGAAGGAAGGGAGAGAGGAAGGAAAAAAGCAAGGAAGGAAAGGAGGAAAGAAAGAGGGAAGGAAGGAAAAAGATTTTCATTGATCAAACTCTATACCCAGTGAACTTGCTTTTCCTTCTGGTTATAAAAAGAGAGATCAGAAAAAAGAGTGGGAACTAATGATAATGAGCCAGACCTGTCAAGCAAGAAAATTAAATATCTCTTAATTATTATCAGAATGCATACACTGCCATGTACATTCATGTACACACAAATGCCTGCATACACACATGTACCATATGTGTCAAGCTAATGACAGACAAATTTTATTCCTCCATCCCTTCAGTATTTTTTCCATGAGTATAAGACTAAATTACATAAATCTTCCCATGTCTGTGTCACTTGTTGAGGGTACACAGAGGACAGGAGGATTATGGGATTTCATTTTACATTGTGATAAAACATCTCCAAAGTCTTTTGGCTGAAGAGCTCAAGAACAGTGCCCAGGCCCAGATTTCAAGTCCCATAACTGACTAAAACAAAA
Organism: Megascapheus bottae; assembly: GCF_031878675.1. Classification (NCBI taxonomy): domain Eukaryota; kingdom Metazoa; phylum Chordata; class Mammalia; order Rodentia; family Geomyidae; genus Megascapheus; species Megascapheus bottae. The sequence continues at coordinate 45,529,288 of NC_143519.1, forward strand.
AAACAAAAAACTAAATATACAGCTCCCCTATGGCCCAGCAATCCCACTCCTGGGCATTTGCCCAAATATCCAGAAAGAAGGCCATATTTTAAGTCACTAGCACAATGATGTTCATTGCAGAACTATTTACCGTAGCTAAGGTACAGAACTAGCCCAGATGCCCCTCAATAGATGAATGGGTCAAGAAGATGTGGTACTTATACACAATGCAATTCTATGCTGCCATCAGAAAAAAATGACATTGCCCCATTTGTAGGGAAATGGAAAAAGTCATACTAAGTGAAGTAAGCCAGACCCAAAGGAACATAGGCTCATAGTTTCCCTCATTTGTAACCTTTAGTATACATCTAGGATTCACAATAGCTCAAAAGCTATTGTGTATATATGGCCATATAGGATGAGATTAAATGAAATGAACTCTAGGATATAGAAACAAGAGGTTGATCTCTGTGATTTTTGTTCTTAATGTACTATGTGAAGTTATTTTTTCCCCTTAGGGTTTATTTCATGTTGTTACTGTACCTGACTTTGTTACCTGGTACATTTCACATGCACTTATTTGTTTATTTTAACTAGGAAAGGGAAGGGGAAAAACAAGATGATTGGCTGGGGGAGAAGGGAGGGTAAGTGGGAGGAAAACATGACAAGGTGTATCCATGTTCAAGAAGTAATGTACCCACTAACTGATGAATGTAACTGTAACCCCTCTAAATATCACTCCAACAATAAAAAACAATAAGAAATAGTGGTTTTTCTTTCAATTAAGTGTATGTATTGGTGGTGGTGGTGATTATGATGAAGATAATAATGATGTTTTGTGCTAGTTCCGGTGCTTTTGTTCAGGGCTTCAAACTCACAGCTGGCCATGCCTCTACTTCTTTTTTTTTTTTGCTGGTTATTTAAAAATAATATTGTCTCACAGATGTCTTCCTGGGCAGTCTTAAAACCTCCATACTCAGATGTAAACCTCTTGAGTAGAAGAGTATCTAGAATTATAGGCATGAACCACTAGTGCTAGGCTCTTGTAATTATTCTTAATATGCATATCAGTTATTTCAGACAAAATACCATTCAGTGTTTCCTTCAGATCCAGTGCTTTAGCAACATCCTTATGGAGATGTATGCAACACAGATAACTACTGGATATTGAGAGTACTAAGTCAGGCAACATGGCATCTTGAAGAAAGTAGAAGCCTGCAAAACTAGTAGAATGTGATAAGAGCTGAAAATACTCCATCTTCAACCGTCTGCCAATGTGGATTAAAAAAAAATGGCTGTTCATTGTTTGAGGAGACCTGATATGAAACACATGCTTGCATAGTTTTAAAACATTGAGCTAAAGTGAATACATTAGGAAATTTCATACAGAAGTCTAATTATTCTAGTGTCTCTGGAGACACTTTAGATACTTTAGCAAATATCAGTCTCCATGCCGTACAGGAAACTTGTCACTGGAAGATGAGCAGAACACGATTCCCTGGAAAAGGCCAAGTGCTCTCGAGTTTGTATCTAGCTGGACAACTTTACATACCACCTAGCTGGTTACTTCTGACACACCCACACAGTCTTCACCTCATGGCTCTTGCTCTTGCTGAGCCAACCTGGGATCTTTTTCTCCTGAATAGCTGTCTGGTTCTCATTTCATTCAAGTCTAGTTAGAAATCAACTCCTGGCAGAATCTTTTCCTGACTTTGCTTGTCAAAAAGACAAACTTCCTTATTGCTTTCATTTTGTCCTATGTGATTACGTTTCTAGGCCCTTACCACCACATAGCATATTACATATTTATATGCATTTATTAGATTATTTAAGGGAATATATGCTTTGTGAGAGTAGGATCCCCAATTAGTTTCCTATGGTAACCCTATACCTACCATGGGGCCTGGCATAAGTTAAACTTTCAATAAATACATGCTAAGTAAGCACTGTTCTTGCAGACTTGTTGAATTCCCTAGAGCTTAGTGATGGATATCTGACTGTATGAGCCTCTGGTGTACCCTGGTTCCTACCACAAAAAAAGCAAATAGTAACATAGGTTGAATAATAAAAAGTCTGTAACTTTGTATGCACAACATGCATCTAAGTTATATACCACCACAAGACAGTCATCAAGATGTAAGACTATGCATTGCATGTGGCTTTGGCCTTGGAAGGCTACTCTCCGGGTCTATATTAGATAGATAGTGCATGAAGAACCCCACTTACCCATCAGTGCAATGAATTCAAGAGGTTTGGGGGGCATATAATTGGGGAGATGTGATCCCATTTGGATCTGCTTCATGTCTGAGAATTCTGCATCTTCTCCATAACACCCATCCACCTCACTCTTTGACCAGGGTACTGAGCAGTTTTTGGTCAGGTCATACTGAAAACACACTGTTGTGGAGGTGGGAGGTAGGTAAGATGAGGTAGGAAATTAAATCTCATGGTCTCTTGTTTCATAATTCTAATATTTCCTGTAGAGCTCCGCATTAGAAGAAAAATATCAGGGGAAAGAATCACCTTTTGTCAGAATAGATGACAGGGAAATGAAGGAGGGAATATTTTGAGTTCGGAGATGTTTTATCACAATGGAAAATGAAATCCCATAATCCTCCTGTCCTCTGTGTACCCTCAACAAATGACACAGACATGGGAAGATTTATGTAATTTAGTCTTATAAATAACACTTGTCTGTCATTAGCTTGACACATATGATACATGTGTGTATGCAGGCATTTGTGTGTACATGAATGCACGTGGCAGTGTATGCATTCTGATAATAATTAAAAGATATTTTTCTTGCTTGACAGATCTGCCTCATTATCATTAGTTTCCACTCTTTTTTCTGATCTCTCTTTTTATAACCAGAAGGAAAAGCAAGTTCACTGGGTATAGAGTTTGATCAATGCAAATCTTTTTCCTTCCTTCCTTCCTTCCTTCCTTCCTTCCTTCCTTCCTTCCTTCCTTCCTTCCTTTTTCCTCCCTCCCTCCCTTCCCTCCTCCTTCATTCCCTCTTTCTTTCCTCCTTTCATTCCTTCCTTCCTCCTTCCCTCTACTCTTCCTCCTTCTCTCCTTCCTTCCATTTCTTTTCTTTTCCCCCATCTCTTTCTCTTTAATGTCCTAATTGCTCCTCAACTGTGCTTTTCTGTTTTATAATAAACAATTTTAAGGCAGTCTTCTTTATCTGAAAAAAAAGTTTATTGACTGCCTACTATCCCCAGACACTAGAGATCTAACAGCAGTATAACAAGTTTCTGAAAACGTTCTGTAAGCTGAGAAAACTCCAAGGACGATTTTTAGAGGTACTAGTTGAAGAAAATCTATCAAGGACATATGGTGACCAGTAGTAAACAAATGGTATTCCTTTTCTGTACAACATAGGCATTTAACTCTGGTGTTCTGTAAAAATCTTCTCTGTATGATATGAACAGAGGTACAAACTGCCAATAGTTCTCTACCAATAGCTCTCTTTCTTCCTTCCTTCCTTCCTTTCTTTCTTTCTTTCTTTCTTTCTTTCTTTCTTTCTTTCTTTCTTTCTTTCTTTCTTTCTCTCTCTCTCTCTCTCTCTCTCTCTCTCTCTCTCTCTCTCTCTCTCTTTCTTTCTCTCTTTCTTTCTTCTTTCTTTCTATTTTGCCAGTCTTGGGGCTTGAACTCAGGGCCTGAGCACTATCCTTAGGCTTTCTCAAGGCTACTGCTCTACCACTTGAGCCATAGCACCATTTCCAGATTTTCTATGTATGTGGTACTGAGGAATTGAACCTTGGTCTCTGTGTATGTTAGGCAAGAGGCTTGTTCTAGAGCCAATGATTGAGATGACATCACATATTGTTCTTAGATGAAGTCTATAGCAGTAAGTTGGAAGGAAGAAACCACAGAATTGTAGGAAAATTACTATTTCTCAGATTCCGTGGGCGAGGTGGGGGTGGCTTGAACTTGGGCCTGGGTGCTTCTCCTGAGGGTTTTTTCCCCCTTAAGGCTAGTGTGTAGAGTCTCAGGTCCACTTCAGCTTTTCCATAACTAATTGAAGATAAGAGTCTCATGGACTTTGCTGCCTGGGATAACTCTAAACTGTGATCTTCAGATCTCAGCCTCTTGAGTAGTAGGATTATAGGCTTGAACTATCTGAGCCTGTCTCAGATTCTTTTAAATCAGAATGGAAACAATAGTTTCAATAACAGTAAGATTCACTTTTTGTTCCCTTCTTCTTTTTTTGGAAGAAATTTCTTTGTTTCTCCATTGGCTCTATAAGTAGGCTCCATAAGAGATCTAACCAGGGAAGAATTTCTGAGACATCTGATTTCCTGATTATTCCTATTAATAAGGAAACTTTTTTTCTTAAGTTTCCATGCTTTGAATGGAAAAGATTTCCAAAAGATCTGCTTACCTTTCCTAGTGAAAATGGGCTAGAAATTGTACTGAAGGTTTTACTGAAGACTGGAACTATGGAGATCCAAGCAGTGTTCTCCAAGTGGGGAGCCCAGGGCATTCTGCAGCTATTGGAGTTCGGACTAATTCTCCCTTGAAGACTTGTCTGCTGCCCTGTCACAGAAGCAGTCACCAGTGATTATTGGTAGGCATGTGGCTGTGGTGCAACCCTTCAGTTCTAAGTTCTTTGAGAGGAAAGGGACTTTCAGTGAAATTACATGCATCATTACCAAATTAGGAAGTGACAGAGGGATGGTTCAAATTTAAAGCCGTAGTCATCACTCAATAAAGCACGACTCAAAGAATTAGTTCATTATTCAAAGCAATAGAACAGACTAGTAAACCAGGCCTGGGTTTCTAGGTCTGGTACCATTTCAATCATACGCCATGAGATCCACTAGGATCATAAGAGCAGACTTGACACAAGGGTCCTGAGTACCATATAAACCACAGAACGAACAGAACTGGTCCCTCCTTTACAGAGGCTCTTTCCTCTTTGTTATCACTGATGTCATCCTTGATTAATGGTCAAAACTGTTCATTTCTGTTATTTCCAATCCTCACAACATTCCCATTTATCTTTACTTTACAGATGAGGCAACTGAGGCACGGTCCCGTTAAGAAACTTACTCAAGATTACATATAAAGAAACCATCTGAGACTCAAATCTTGGTTAGTGGAGCCTCACATCTAACTTCTTTCCATTATGTGATGGTCTTCAAAGTGCCAGACCCTATGCAAACAGCTCCTTTCCCCTCCTAGTGAGGACCACCACATGTGACCAGGTGCCTGACACCTGTGAGCTGGAGTATGCTGCAGCTGGACTCTAGGCTACCATCTGAAAGCTAAGTTGCATGACTAAGTCACTCTCGACTGTGTGAATGGATGTTTGACTGGCCTTAGCTCACCGTAGGGTGGAGTCCACTCTGGGCAGAACACTTAGTGGCTGAATAAATACTGGGAGCATCTTGGAAAGGTTGTCCAGGCTGGTGGTTTGACACTGATTTTGGCTGTTTGGAGAGGTGCCACTGAAAGCGAGGCTTGACCGTTGGTGTGCTATGGAGAGTCTTTGCCTTCTTAGCCTCCCACTGTCCTAGTTTCCTTGGAGGTCAACCAAGGACAAACAAACCCTGTTATTTCTGCTGAGCTTCTCGTCTTCATGTTGTGGACAGAGGCAGGAGCTGCCTCTGAAATTCTGGACAAAATAAACTAGACAGAGCCAAAATGGAAAGGGCTAGTGCACTCTCCCTTCCACCTGGGAGGGTAACAGATGCACGATTCTGGCACAGAAGGAGAAGATTCTCTTTTCTACTCTTGGAGGCCCATTGCATTCTGTCAGCAGAACTGTTTCCTTTCATCACATCAAGAACTGGGATAGAGCCTTTGGGGAGCTAAGACTGGCAGTTTACACTGAGTGTCCCTTCCCTGGCTAGGATCTCACTGGAGTCCTTAGAGAGGAATGACTGTTGTGACATTAAGTCTATGGAATGCAGAAGAATGGGGTCAATGTGCATGCTTGTTAGCTGATGTTGATGCTAGAGATACTGAGGCAAGAAGAATGACCCCAAGGGGTAAAGCCAGCCATGTAATGGAAGACACTGAGAAAGCTTTGCTGTAAATTATCCAATTTAAGATTAGAATGTAGCCATCAGGATTTCTTTTATAGGATTTTCTTATTAGTCTATATAATAATCATATATCTGCCCATAGGAAAAGTTATAGGAGAGATCCTCAAAGCAGTCTGAAAGACTATTTTGACATAGACATAGAAAAGTCCCTTGACTGTACATATACAATTTTTTCTGTCTACTTAAGCTAGGCTTTCAGAGTGTAAAAGTGGTTGGTGGGATGATCAAGTACTGTTGTGTCTTTATGAAAGCAACAAGGAAAGGTGTTCAATGGATATATGCAAAAATGGAATGAGGAAAATTAAGGGGATGATGGAACCAGAGGGACGAGAGAGAAGGATGAAATGGACGAAGATGCCTTGTGTTCATAAACTGACACATTGAATTAAAACCCCCTGAACAACTACTTGAACTTAATAAAAATATAGAATGACAAAATCTGATTGCATATATGCCCCAAATATGAGTGTAAAGCTTGACTTTATATCTTTCATTAAATTCAATCAAAGTAGAAAATAATAGAAAAACAATGAGTAAAAAACAAAGAGGATATGGGATTTTAGGATATGGGAATCTGTTTTTCTTAAAAGTATCTCAAAGAGAAGCATCTCTTCCTGTGTTATTGATTGGTTTCAAATTATTCCTTTTCTCTTCCTTGTTGGTCCTAATCAAGTAAAATAATCCCACTTGTGGAAATTATTTCTCATGCTATATCTCACAGACAGCTCTGCAATTATTGGGAAGTTGAAACATGACAGACTTGTGGCCCTAAGCAACCTGGAGAGGTGCCTACACAGTTCCGTGAACATGATCAATGAGCAGTGTTAGGAAGTAAACTGTAAAGCTGAAGCCTTGAGTTCAGTTTCTTTTCTCTAATGTTGATCATGAAATGGAGACTCCCAGCTGGGTGCAGTGGATCATACCTGTAATCCTACCTACTCAGGAGGCTGAGATCTGTGGATCATGGTTCAAAGTCAGCCCGGGCAGTAAAGTCCAATTAACCACTAGAAAACTGGAAGTAGTGCTGTGGCTCAAGGGGTAGCCTTGAGCTGAAGAGCTCAGGGACAGTGCCCAGGACAGAGTTCAAGCCCCAAAACTAACAGAAAAAAGAAAAGAAAAGAATAAGAAATGGAGATTGCCTTACATTTAGTAAGTAGAATTGGTGTCTGGATAATTCATACTGTATCATACTTAATCATGATAATGCAGTCCTGAGTTAGAGTTATATCTTCTTTTTCTCAACAATGTGCCAATTTAGATCATTTTTATTGTGTGAATATTTGGTAGAATTAGCATCAAAATGAAAATTAAGGATTTCTGGAATGGTAAAAAGTCAGAGGTATTTCAGGAAATTGCAACCATTTCTTTTTCAGCCTTCAAGAGTTGGGCTGAAATAACTACAAATAACCACTCCCCTTGCCAAGTGGCCTTTCTTGACTTCCCCCAAATGTGATTTTTATTTCTTAGGATTTTTAAAAATAATTTTGTAGCCTCTGGGACTTTCCTTTGTAATGTTAATCACAATTGCAATTCCAGTCTCTCCTGTAATTATTTGTTTGGCGTCTCTTTTTTCCACAAAGACAGATACCCTTGTGGTTGTCTTCACTTCTCTGCTTCCAGTTCTCAAAAATTATATCTAGCACATGCACATTGTAATCATTAACTTTCACTATGAGACTTCTTGTAATAACATCATGCTTTACAAGTATGACTTATAGTGTTTAGCAAGATGCATTAGCTTGAGCAATTTGAAAACTAAAATTGTCTGTAGGTGAATTGCTTAAATGAAAGATATATACATAATTTTTTTCTAAAAAGATTTCTGATTGTTAGGTGCTAGATAGTGCCGTTTATAGCTGTTATAAAGCATAGAGCAACTCAGTGACACTGGGTTCATGCTTTGGGAAAGGAATAATCAAGGCACAGGAGAATAATACCATTAGGAGAGATTGACAAAGGCCTAGAGGCCATGTCATGCTGCTCATGCATCTATTTCATGTACCATAACTGGAGAGTTTTCTCTGTAGTTCCAGGACTGGGCCATCTTCATGGTCTTATCTTTCTATGGCGCAAGTTTGCTGGATCTTAACATCTGTACCAGGTCATCCAATCAAATCTTTTGTTATATGTCTCACTTCGTACATGTCCACTGTGCTTGTCACAGCACTTTGCATTCCCTTGAAAATCGAAACTCAAATTTGGTTAAGCCCCAAGATCCAGGACTGTGTTTCTGAAAAATGTAGAAGCTAGTCCATTTGCTTGGAAGAGGAATGCCTTCAAGGGAGGGAAAGCATGTCACTGACTCTACTGAGAGGCAGAAGTGAGCATCCCCCACGGGAGGAGGGGAAAAGCACAGAGAGCCAAGTTTACCTCAGAATATCTTCGTTATTCACTAGCTATGTCTATGCTTTCCTTCATTCTATAGATGTTAAAGATGTACTTAGAATGTTACAGAGGAGCTTCAGGAACTAGAGTGCCCTGAATTAGCACAGTATTTCTCTGTGGGGCAAGTCCTCTCTTGGGTAGGTTTTGGAAATTATAGGGATATTTTTTGTTCATACAGCAATAGTGGTTTACAGCCAGGGCCACGATGGAAGATGACTTGCTATTCCCATGAAGGTGATGATTGGTCACATGCTGTACACACTTCCAGTGGTTTAGATATTCATGTTGGTAGAAACTATCAAAGTTAGCTTAGAACCTAAATATATATATATATATATGCCTAAATTCAAATCTATGTGCATGCTATAATTATAATACCTTATAATAGATATCACATCAACAATGGAAATAGATTTAATGTAGTTCTAGAATGTCCAAGCTTGCCTACAATTCAGTGTGCAGTAAGTGATTAATTTCTGCTTCCAGCATGAGACCTTCTTGCCATGCATCTTCTGGAGAGGCTGTACGGGTCCTTAGATGACAGAAAATAGAAGATGTGGTACTTATACACAATGGATTTATATGCTGCCATTGGAAAGAATGACATTGCGCCATGTGGAAGGAAATGGAAAGACATGGAAAAAAATCATATTGAGTGAAGTAAGCCAGATCCAAAGGAACATAGGCTCCATGGTTTTCCTCATTTGTCATAATTAGTACACATCTAGAACTCTCCTAGCAGAGGATTACAATAGCTCAAAACCTAGATACATAAGGCCATATAGGATGAGACTAAATGAAAGGATCTCTAGGATATGGAAATAAGAACTTTATCTTGAGTGTTTGTTATTCTCAATGTACTCTGTTATTTCTCTTCTCCTTTTTTGCCCTTTGGTTAATCTCATATTGTTACTATATCTGACTTTGTTACCTGGTATATTGTGTGTACGTTTATTTATTTGAGATGGGAAAGGGAAGGGGGAAAACAAGATGATTGGGAGGGGCTGGAGGGAGGGAAATGGGGACAAAAACATAAGAAGGGGTATCAATATGTGAGAAGTAATGCACCTACTAGCTGGCAAATGTAACTGTAATCCCTCTACACATTACCTCGATAATAAAAAAAATACAACAACAAAAAGAGAGAGAAAATAGAAGGACCATAAGAACTAGCTCATTCCCCTCAACCCTTTCGTCAGCTGTGGTCTTTAATATGGCAATGCTGGGAGATGATATAACCTTTAAGAGTTGAGACCTACTGCAAAGTGGTTAGGTCACTGAACTGCCACCCTCTTTAAAGCATTCATGCTGATCTTGAGATCAGTTCCTTTGAGAGTGGGTTGTTGTAAGAGAAAGCCTAACTTCTGATATTTTTCTCTGGTTTCCTATCTCCCCTGCACTCTCTCCTCTTATACATACTTGCATCATAATGCCATCTACCATGTTATAATGCAGTCAAAGGGGCCCTCACCAAAAGCCAAAGTGATGGGGCCACCCAATCTTAGACCTCTAAAACTGTGAGCTATGTAAAACTCATTTTGCTAGAGCAATGGGCAAAGTATTATTCATTCATTGGGTTTTATCACTTACACTCGCTGCTTTCTAAAATATAGGAAAATAAGCTAGTTTCTTCACAAATATAAATCAGTAGCATTTGATGTTGTTTTGTTTTCACATAGTGGGACTATTTCTTAGTAGAGAACTCATTTCTATCTTTAGTCAGAGAACCCTTCATCCACAGATGTCTTGAGCATGCATCAGCGGTGTCAGCAGAGATCCCTGAGACAAAACTGCTCCTGTGGGATGCCAAGCAGGGATTTTCTCTTTTAAACCCTCCCCTCTTTTATTTAAGTGCTGGCAACAGGGTTATAACAAGGAACATATTTCAGACCATTTTCACCATCTCTATCTATTTCTGTCATCTTTATTTCAGTAAATAAAATTCAGGGTCCAAGTCTTTTTTTTTCCCCAAGACAATTTTGCCTCTCACACGATAGTGTGTTTCTAAAATAACAACTCAGGAAGCTGTTGGCGGGGAGCGGGGGCACACCCCCTATACATGGAGCAGCATGGGTGTGAAGCAAACATTTTCTTTATGGTAGTTTTCATGTTGGAACTTTTCACCGAAAGTCCAGATTAAAAGTCCAGAATGCTGTATTTTTCTGTACACAGACCTCAGGCCTTCTAACATCTGGAAAAAATGGTTTGTTATTTGGACCTTCTAGCAAAGTGCTCTTTCAATTGCATTCACATAAAACTGTACTATTCGCTTATAGTTTGGATGATAGTGACACCTCTCCTCTTACTTGGCTGGGATCGGAGTTATTTGGATCAAAATGAATGCCCTTGAAAAAGCATTAGGGAAATTGCCACAGTTTTGTAATGGGTATGGGAGACACTTTCTCTCAGTCTTCTGATTGGCGCTGAAAAGGGTTCTTAGCTCACCTGGACCAACTCAATCCTTTGAATTTGAATCAAAAGTCCAGATTTTAAGCACTGACATCTTCAGAGTTTAATCCCTAGGAAACAAGTAGTTTGCAATGCAAAGCTCCCTAGAGGACAAGGTAGCCAGGTTTGCAGAGGAAAATAACCCAGGGTATAAACCTTTAGGGGCCTGAGAGACACAGACTTACTATCAACCATCAGTGACCATTGTTCATTGGAATCACTGGGAATTGTCACAGGCCATCAGTCAGCCTTTCCCCTCCCTTAGTCTCAGAAGAGTTTTCCAGGGAAAACGATTTTGGTAATTTGAGGGGGGTTTGGCATGGGAACGGAAGAGAGAATGGAAGGAAGCAGGAGAGAAAAATAGAGAAGAAAAATGAACAAGATTTATGAAAGCAACCCATCCCTCGCCTGCCGTCTACCACCCCTCCCTGAGATGTGTTTTCCAGCTCCTTGGACAGACTGATTTTGAATGAGGCAAACTAGCAGGCTGCCATCACTTTCTTTGAGAGGCTGTCAACAGATGAATAGATCATTCCAATATAGTAATTCTCTTCAAATCCAGCCTACATTTTCCATCACATCACTGAATTTATGTTTCCTTTGGAGTAGTCTAAGCCTTTGTTTATGCCCTTTGAATGCTTGTTTCATATTCACCAAGATTTTGTTTCAGTTTCTCCCTGTGATCACTTGGCTAGTTATAGAGATTTAAATGTTTGGAGCAAGTTTCCTTCCAATCAGTAATTATTGATGCCCTGCTCTTCAGATTTCCTCCTTATATTGTCATTTTCTGTGGCTGGTGCGAGTTAAGAGTAATGGGCTGGGACCCAAAGGAACATAGGCTCAGTGGTTTCCCTCATTTGTAATAATTAGTACACATCTAGGACTCTCCTAGCAGAGGATTACAATAGCTCAAACCCTAGATACATAAGGCCATATAGGATGAGACTAAATTAATGGACCTCCAAGACATGGAAACAAGAGCTTAATTATGAGTGACTGTTGTTCTTAATGTACTATGTTATTTCTCTCCTCTTTTGTTGTCCTTTGGTTAATCTCATATTGTTACTGTATCTGACTTTGTTACCTGGTATATTGTATATACATCTATTTGTTTATTTGAAATAGAAAAGGCAAGGGTAGAAAAGATGAGGGGAGGGTGTGTGGAGGGAAATGGGGACAAAAACATGAAAAAGGGGGACTGGGAGTTTGGCCTAGTGGTAGATTGCTTGCCTAGCATGCACAAAGACCCAGATTCCATTCCTCATTACCACATACTTAGAAAAATGCCAGAAGTGGTGCTGTGGCTCAAGTAGTAGAGCTCTACCCTTGGGAAAGTCCAAGGACAGTGCTCAGGCCTTGAGCTCAAGCCCAAGATTGGCCAAAAACAAAAACAAAAAAACAAAAAACATGAGTGCGGTGTCAATGTGTGAGAAGTAATGCACCTTCTATCTGGTGAATATAAGTGTAACCCCTCTATGCATTAAAATAAAAATTAAAAAAACAAAGCTTGGGGGAAAACAAGATGAGGGGAGGGAAATGGGGACCAAGACATGAGAAAGGGTATCAATGTATGTGAATTAATGCACCTTCTATCTGGGGAATATAATGTAACCCTTCTATTAATCACAATAAAAAAACTATTAAAAGAAGAAATGTGTACTTGCATCATAACAGGGTCTCAAGACGACATCCCGACATCCTTGGACCAATCTCTCCCCATCATGTTGAGCTAGGGCTCATTTGCTCTAAAAAGCCCCCAAATGGATACTTGATCTTGACTTCTTTCTCACACAAACCTCTGATTTCTTGTGCCATTTTTCTTCCCATCTGTGCTTAAATTAAAAGAAAAATCATCTGTGTCCTTTGGTTTTATAGAAAGGTCTTGAGAAAACCTGAAAACCATTAGGACTTCGAAAGACTGCTTGATTAAGATGCCACAACCCCCCTCCTTTGTTTAAAAAGCAAAGCTCTTCAAAGTCCTGCAACTATGAAGAACATATTTTTAGATTCCTTGTGGTTACTTTAATGTCTGACCTTTCTTTGACATCACATTTGAGAAAGGCAGGGGATATCTCCAGAGATAAAAATTTGATCCACCATTTTTAACCCATGCCAAGTCCTGAATAGCTGACCCTGATTCATCTTGTTAAAGTTAAATGCTTGTCTTCTTTCACTCATACTCCATGACTTGAGCATCTCTCTGGCCTTTTAATGCTTCCTTCCCATGCTGTCCTCACCATCTCCTAGTTCACAGGAACAAAACTTGCCCTTGCCCCTAGGAACTTAGCAGTCAGGATGGAATGTGTCTTTCTCTCTCCTGCGTTGGCTATTTGCCTTCTGTAACTCTTCAATGCTCACGACCTGGACTGAATCTCAGTCTTTACATGCCCTCTATTCAGTCTTGTGTATCTGAGGAGAGATCATGTGGACTGTGTACATGGGGCTTAGAAATGAAAGCTGGTGGTGGACAGAAGTGGAGGAGAGAAGATGGGTAGGTGAATTAGACAGCTTTCCACCACAGTAACATACTGGAAGCAATCAACATGTAAAGAGGAATTGTGAATGCTGGATCACTGATCTGAAGGTTTCAATTCATGTTTGGTTGGTCCCATTGCTTTTGGGTCTGAAGAGAGGCAACATTTTATGATAGGAGAGTACAATGGGTCAAAGATGCTCATTTCATAGCCTGGATACAAGAGACAAGAGGAGAGGGGTGGGTCTTGCTAACCTTGATTTGTTTTTATTAGCATATACTAATTGTACAAGGAGGTTTCATTACAGACACACCCATATAATATACCCTGATC